>NW_011494886.1:591013-591933 GCF_000754665.1 Bison bison bison
AAACCATTCAATATCACAGTAATCCAAGTCTAGGCTCCAACCAGTAACACTGAAGAAGCTGAAGGTGAACAGTTCTATGAAGACCTACAAGACCTTTTAGAACTAACACCCAAAAAAGATGTCCTTTTCATTATAGGGGACTGGAATGCAAAAGTAGGAAGTCAAGAAACACCTGGAGTAACAGGGAAATTTGGCCTTGAAATACGGAATGAAGCAGGGCAAAGACTAATAGAGTTTTGCCAAGAAAATGCACTGGTCATAGCAAACACCCTCTTCCAACAACACAAGAGAAGACTCTACACGTGGACATCACCAGATGATCACACTGAAATCAGACTGATATTCTTTCCAGCCAAAGATGGAGAAGCTCTATACAGTCAGCAAAAACAAGACCGGGAGCTGACTATGACTCAGATCATGAACTCCTTATTGCCAAATTCAGACTGAAATTGAAGAAAGTAGGGAAAACCACTAGACTATTCAGGTATGGCCTAAATCAAATCCCTTATGATTATACAGTTGAAGTGAGAAATAGATTTAAGGGACTAGATCTGATAGAGTGCCTGATGAACTACGGACAGAGGTTCGTGACATTGTACAGGAGACAGGGATCAAGACCATCCTCAAGAAAAAGAAATGCAAACAAGCAAAATGGCTGTCTGGGGAGGCCTTAGAAATAGTGTGAAAAGAAGACAAGCAAAACGCAAAGGAGAAAAGGAAAGATATAAGCATCTGAATGCAGAGTTCCAAAAAATAGCAAGAAGAGATAAGAAAGCCTTCCTCAGTGATCAGTGCAAAGAAATAGAGGAAAACAACAGAATGGGAAAGACTAGAGATCTCTTCAAGAAAATTCGAGATACCAAGGGAATATTTCATGCAAAGATGGGCTCGATAAAGGACAGAAATGGTATGGACCTAAC
>NW_011494886.1:592033-633377 GCF_000754665.1 Bison bison bison
GACAGCAGAAATGGTATGGACCTAACAGAAGCAGAACATATTAAGAAGAGGTGGCAAGAATACACAGAAGAACTATACAAAAAAGATCTTCACGACCCAGATAATCATGATGGTGTGATCACTGACCTAGAGCCAGACATCCTGGAATGTGAAGTCAAGTGGGCCTGAGAAATCATCACTGCGAACAAAGCTAGTGGAGGTGATGGAATTCCAGTTGAGCTATTTCAAATCCTGAAAGATGATGCTGTGAAAGTACTGCACTCAATATGCCAGAAAATTTGGAAAACTCAGCAGTGGCCACAGGACTGGAAAAGGTCAGTTTTTATTCCAATCCCAAAGAAAGGCAATGCCAAAGAATGCTCAAACTACTGCACAATTGAACTCATCTCACACGCTAGTAAAGTAATGCTCAAAATTCTCCAAGCAAGGCTTCAGCAATATGTGAACCGTGAACTTCTTGATGTTCAAGCTGGTTTTAGAAAAGGCAGAGGAACCAGAGACCAAATTGCCAACATCTGCTGGATCATGGAAAAAGCAAGAGCGTTCCAGAAAAGCATCTATTTCTGCTTTATTGACTATGCCAAAGCCTTTGACAATGTGGATCACAATAAACTGGAAAAATCTTCAAGAGATGGGAATACCAGACCACCTGACCTGCCTCCTGAGAAATCTGTATGCAGGTCAGGAAGCAACAGTTAGAACTGGACATGGAACAACAGACTGGTTTCAAACAGCAAAAGGAATACGTCAAGGCTGTATATTGTCACCCTGCTTATTTAACTTCTATGCAGAGTACATCATGAGAAATGCTGTGCTGGAAGAAGCACAAGATGCAATCCAGATTGCCGGGAGAAATATCAATAACCTCAGATATGCAGATGAGACCACCCTTAGGGCAGAAAGTGAAGAGGAACTAAAAAGCCTCTTGATGAAGGTGAAAGAGGAGAGTGAAAAAGTTGACTTAAAGCTCAACATTCAGAAAACAAAGATCATGGCAACTGGTCCCATCACTTCATGGGAAATAGATGGGGAAACAGTGGAAACAGTGTCAGACTTTATTTTTGGGGGGCTCCAAAATCACTGCAGATGGTGACTGCAGCCATGAAATTAAAAGATGCTTGCTCCTTGGAAGGAAAGTTATGACCAACCTAGACAGCATATTGAAAAGCAGAAACATTACTTTGCCAACAAAGGTCTGTCTAGTCAAGGCTATGGTTTTTCCTGTGGTCATGTATGGATGTGAGAGTCGGACTGTGAAGAAAGCTGAGCGCCGAAGAATGGATGCTTTTGAACTGTGGTGTTGGAGAAGACTCTTGAGAGTCCCTTGGACTCCAAGGAGATCCAACCAGTCTATTCTGAAGGAGATCAGCCCTGGGATTTCTTTGGAAGGAATGATGCTAAAGCTGAAACTCCAGTACTTTGGCCACCTCATGTGAAGAGTTGACTCATTGGAAAAGACTCTGATGCTGGGAGGGATTGGGGGCAGGAGGAGAAGGGGACGACAGAGGATGAGATGGCTGGATGGCATCACTGACTCGATGGACCTGAGTCTGAGTGAACTCCGGGAGTTGGTGATGGACAGGGAGGCCGGATGTGCTGCAACTCATGGGGTCGCAAAGAGTCGCACATGACAGAGCGACTGAACTGAACTGAACTGAAGCAGATCCCAGCTTCCCTGGTGGCTCAGTGGTAAAGAATCCACCTGCCAATGCAGGAAATGTGGGTTTGATCCTGGATCGGGAAGATTCTCTGGAGAAGCAAATGGCAATCCACTCCAGTATTCCTGTCTGGGAAATCCCAAGGACAGAGGAGCCTGGTGGGCAACAGTTCACAGGGTCGTAAAAGAGTCCGACACGACTGAGCAACTAAACAACAACAACAACAAAGCTGATCCGTGCCCAATCCCATGTAATTGATGAAAGCTTTATACTCAGTTCCTTTGGGGGCCTCTCCCACTATGTGCCATGATCTGAGAGATTTCTTCAGTGCCAAACATTAAAAGTTATCTGAAAGGGAAACAAAATGCTGTTTGTGTGAATGGCACATTTAAATTTGCATATACTGAAATTCTATTCTTCAGTGAATTGTTTACTCATTTCCTTGACAGACATTTACTAAGTAGTTATCATGTGCTTACTGTGCTTGGCACTGGAAATAAAACATGAATTAGAGTCCTTCACAATTAGATGCTAAGAAATACACCCTACAGTCATGTAATAACTGTGCCTTAACACAGAGAATCTCTTTAGGTGTGAGGATGAGCCATGCTTGGAATGTTTGTTGAGGCCAGAAGTCCCTATGGTTAGGGTCAGACTCCTCAGGAACCTCACACAATCCTCCCTCTTCGAGACCTTATCATTTCTTCCCTCACAAATCAGTATTTTTTTAAAAAAAGGATCCTACCCATCTGATGATAACAGATGCATATTTGTTGAGCTTGTACTTTGTGTGCTACGTTTTAAGTTCTTTAAATGTGTCATCTCATTTAATTCTCACCAAAGCTCTATGATGAAGATATCATTATTCTTACTTTTCAGAGGAGCAAATCAAGGCATCAAAAAAAAATTTTTTTTTGTTTGAGGTACATAGCTACTAAGTTGTAAGCCAGGAATTGAACCCTGACCCTGTTTGCAGTGAAAATACCAGCTTGTACCATTCTGTTACTGTCACCTGCAAAGCCCATTACCAATTCCTGGGAAATAAAATTAGAAATTAGATAATAAAATAAAGTCGAACCTTTTTTCCCTTTGTGCCTTAGTCCAGTTTGGCTTGCTTATAGAATGCCGCTTGCAGAAACCTTGCAGCTTGTCCTTCAGTCTAGAGTTGCTTGTGAGAAACAGCTCTGTGGACACCTCACCCTCCGTGTGCAGAAGCGCTGCTCCTGATACTGCAATTCAAGATGGCGGCAGTGGGCTGTGTGCAGTGACAGCTGTGCACGCACTGCAATCTGGACCGGGAACAACACAACTGCACCCAATAGGATCCAAATAGCTCTGCCCTGCCCACACCCGGTCAAGAGAGCTCGCACCTCTTCACTCTGATAAAAGAATAACACTTTCTTGCCCTTCAGAACCAAATTCCGTCTTCATCTACTGGCTCCAGCTACACTGGACAAAAGGACCCTTCTTGGAGACCAACTCAGGAGGGTTGATAATATTACCTTATGAGTATGCAACCAGTCCATCCTAAAGGAAAATCAGTCCTGTATATTCATTGGAAGGACTGATGCTGAAGCTGAAACTCCAATACTTTGGCCACCTGATGCGAAGAACTGACTGATTTGAAAAGACCCTGATGCTGGGAAATATTGAAGGTGGGAGACGAAGGGGATGACAGAGGATGAGACCATTTGATGGCATCACCGACTCAATGGACATGAGTTTGAGTAGGCTCCAGGAGTTGGTGAAGGACAGGGAAGCTTGGTGTGCTGCAGTCCACGGGGTCGCAAAGAGTCAGACACGACTGAGCAACTGAATTGAACTGAACTGAACTGAATGTAGAATGTGAAACCATAAGTCAGATCATAATTTTCTACATTCTTCATACAACAAAATACTACATACTATGCATTTTCACATACGGGTTCCTTTATAATCATTCCTTTAAATTATCCACTATTCTTGCAAAAATATGTTATTGGTAAGCAAGTGTTGAAAAAAGAGGGAATCATCTACCCCAGTTGTGAAGCAGACAGAAGCTAACCAAACAACATATTCTTAGAGATTATTGCTGAATCTAGGTTAATGCCCTTGCACATTTCTACTCCCACATCTGCCCCTTCTTAGGTTTGCTAACTTGGGCCATGTTAGTGAAGATCAAGAATTTACAACAGCTCGCTCTCAACTAGGAATCAAAGCCAAGTATTGAATACAATAATGGGGCTCAAATGGCCCCATCTTATTTCTCACTACTTTTTACCACACATTTCTAAGCTACACCATGTCTCCCATATGTGAGCTACTATTGCTACATGTGTACCTTTCTTCATCATATCCTCCACTTTCAAGTCATTCAGTGCCGTCCACCCTGTTTTCCTTTGGAGGGGACCTTCCCCCTAAAATACAATTCCTCATTGTATTTCTACTGTTCAAATAGAAGTTTTAGGCCCTCTGTTCTGTGACTGCCTATGTATCATTTCTGCCTTTCTCGGGCCTAACTTTGTAGCACTGTCTTCTGTTGCTGACCCATCATTTAAACTGCCTGCTCTTGAACAAACTCGTCTGTATTGGCTTCACCATTTCTGCCAGCTTTCTACCGGATCTGGTCACACCTGTCCTCTGGCTCCATTCAGCCTCCAGGACTCCATCCAGCAAAGTAATTCTAACTTGTTTGGCTGTGGGATTGGATAAAATCTAGACCATATTGTTCCTCAAATTTTACCTATTCAGAGAAGGTATCTCCTATTTTCCACCTTGCAACCATCCTTCTAATACAAGGCATCCTATCAGTGCTTACTTAAACATTGTCAAACACTATTCTGTGCTCATCTGGATGCTTTTAATATTGTGCAGCAGTCACAGTGTGAGTGCTTGTCTTATTTTCTCTGAACAGCCTGCAAATTATTTGTTAGAACATACAGGTTTGTCTACCTTTTATGTATGTTTCTTTTGTCTTACTGTGAGATAAAACAGCTTCAGTTTAGGCACAAATGTTCCATATACACTTACTGAGTAGAACAAAATAAAATTCCAGATCACAAATGCTGGAATCTAGTGGTCCTTTACATAGTCAGTCTTTACATAATATTCAACACATAAATGAAATGATGAAGAAGGTTATTAGAATATAGGGGAAAAGAGGTTTTCCCTATGAAAATTTATCAAAAATTCTAATAAATACAATAAGTACCTCTATCATCATTTCATTAAATATTCAATAATCATCACCATAATGAAGTACTGTTATTGATAGGATATCTCCTATCATTCATGAGGGTTTAAGTAAAAAAGTTAAGTTTCTAAGTTTCTTAGAAAATGCTAATGACTTATAAAAAAGGTGTTACATTAAAGCAGTTTATGACTAGATGAGTATTGTTCAGTTCTACAAATAAAGACCCAACTAGAACTGATTTCACAGGTTGTAACAATAAAGGGGTTTTGAAAAATTCTGAGATAAAAATTTTCTCTAGAGACATTCAAATTAGGAATAAAGAAATATGAAAACTCTTTGCTCCATGTAATCCCCCTAGAAATGAAATTAGTTCTCTGTGAAGTAAAGACTGCCATGAGTTGCTTACCCTTGTATAGTACTCACAAAGTTAATGTTTTGTTTTATTTTCTAAGAATAAAATAAGCATTATAATGTCAAAAACCCTCTACTACTAAACAGCCACTAGACTTTTTCAGAGATATTATCTCATAAAGTCCTCAAAACCATCTCTGGGGTATTATTACTATCCTCTTTTTTTAGATAAAGAGACCAAAGATTAATGAGTTTAAATAAGTAGCCAAACTTAAACAACAGCAAATGGCAAAACAAGGATTCAGTGTTTTTTTTAACTTTTAAATCCAGACTCAGGAAGGTATTTCCCAACTAATTATTATGTATGTAATTACCTGACAGGTAGGAATTAGACAGCTTAATAGGGTTATATATAGACCTTTGCTTCATAATTTTAGTTTTAAAATGAAATCAAATTTTAAAGTAAAATAAACAGTAGCTTTTAAAGAAAAGGTTATGAGATCACTGCTTTATTTTTCATCATCTTCTATGTGTGTTAGTCTCAGTCATGTTTGCCTTTTGCAACACCATGGACTATAGCCCACCAGGCTCCTTTGTCCATGGATTTCTCCAGGCAAGAACACTGGAGTGGGTAGCCACTCCCTTCTTCAGAGAATCTTCCCAACGGAGGGATCGAACCTGCATCTCCTGCTTGGCAGGCAGATTCTTAACCATTTGAGCCACCAGGGAAGTCCATAATCTTCTATACATAAATTTTATCCAGAGATTCTTATTGAGCATCATGGGCCAAGTAGAAGATTTGATACTAAATGCTGACAGGGATATATTCTTTTTATTATTTTTATAATATAATAATTCTGCATTCTTTCAAGTCAAAGGACAGATATTAAGGGGATAATTCTCACAGCAGTTATTTCAAATCCCAGTTACTATTTCATCACTCTCAGTGAATGGATCTATTGTCCTGCTTACCAGAAGGGCTACCACTGTAATGATCCAGCATTGTGTATTTTCACAGCATCCAAGAACCAGAACGGTGATTGCAACTAGGAGAGAAGTTCACATTAGAAATCATTCTTAATAGAATCCCAGAATTCTGAATTCATTAAAAATTATATAAAGATTCTTTTAATCTGTTCTGAAATTTTATTTTCATGAAGACTATAAACATCTACAACAAGAGCCTTCCTCTGTTAAATTAGCGTTTCTTGGGTCTCTTATCCAATGCAGTACTCATTCTAAGGTGCAGGGGTCAGAGGGGGAAAAGGAGAACAAATATCAAAGTCAAATTCTTACTTCCTCCAGCAGTGTGAACCAGGAGGGTGATAACTGTGTGACAGTCCATCACGTAGTTGGTATGTGATGGTAGTATGCTCAGTCACTCAGTCATGTCCAGCTCCTTGTGATCCCATGGATTGTAGCTCGTCAGACTCCTCTGTCTATGAAATCTCCCAGACAAGAATAATGGGGTGTGTTGCTATTTCCTTCTCCAGGAGAATCTTCTGATCCAGGGATCGAACCCATGTCTCTTGCATCTCTTGCAGATTCTTTACCATTGCGCCACCTGGAAAGCCCATGATGGAAGCAGTTCTTTGTAGTTGATAGAATATAGCTCAAGAAATCTGCACCTATCTGATCTCCCATGTACAATTGTCCTCATGACTTAGTTTGAAAACACCAAGAACAACATTCCTTGTCCACACAGTCCAATGACTAGAATCTTCCAGTTTTATTGTTCTTTGCTTTTTTTCTTGAAAGAAGCCTTGTCAAATCAGAATGAAAAGAATGTTTTAAGGCGTGAGAAAATTAAAATTTCCTATTTAAAGCCTAGAGTTCATTAGCAGGAGTATATTTACTTATTTCAAGGGTCACTGGGTTACACAGAAGAGCCTGCCTCTCTGCTACCCATGTCCCAAGTCATTCACCTGAAAATGGTTTAGAAACACTCTCAAGTCTATTAGCTTTCAATGAGGCCTAATTCATCTTTGCTGTGCTTTGTCTTGTGACCCTGTCAAGTGGAGGGTCCTGCTAGGATTACATACTATCCCTTTTTCACTTGATCATTTTTCAGTTAAATGATTGTCTAAGCTTAATTGCTTGCAATGACTAAAATTTTGTTTATATTACACTGCAGTTTTCTTCTACCAGTGATACTTGGTTAACTACTTTATTATTTATTACCTAATATAGAAAATTTCTGTAGAAGAAATATTCTTATTAGTTGCATTTTTTATTGAACTATTTTAGTGTAGATGTATTAAGGCTAAAATCTAAATGTTGTCAAATAAGAGAAGTCTATTCTTGACAGTACAGAGTTAGACCAGAAACAAAGAGATTTTATAATATTACAATACTGAGAGGTGGAATGAAATGAGTGTAGTCTTCGGAGACTATTAAACCTCAGTTTGGATTCAGCATCAGACATATCAAGTCCTGGGACTTTTCTGAACTTAAATTATCTCATCTTTAAAATGAAAATATTAATATCAACCATACAAAGATTATTTGAAGATTACAGATGATACAAAAAGCACAATATTTAATTTGTTAGGTATTACTTGTTTTAACTAGGTCATCTTGAGAGAGCTACTTGTGTTTCAGTTTCCTTGGAAAAACAGAAGGGTGGACTAGATAATTTCTACCTTTTCTGTCAAAACTTATAAGTAAATCAATTACTTACAATCTCTGTAGGTTCTCTGAATAACTTTATATCAGCTAGAGTTTTTTTCATGTCAAAATTTTCCAGGTGGGTAAAGAGGACATTAGTTGAAATTTAGACAGCAATTTGAGGACAAGTTGACAAAAACAAAATGGTTAACAGGAAGTGTTTCAGTATGGAAATACTTCAGAGCAAAAGTAATCACGTGGTTCATGGTTAAATAATCTGTTTAAAGAACTTGTATTATGATTCCCTATCAGATTTAATGAGTGGTCTTAGAAAAATCACTGAAAAAATTTAATCAACCCATTTAATCTCAACTTAATAAACTTATAGCAATGAGTACACCTGCCATCTACCTAGTTAGAATTTCCATGGGAAAAAAAGGAACTAAATACACTAAATAGACTCATATTTTTACTTGTAAATTATTTCTGTGTACAACAGAAATGTTATCAATCTTGCCAGAAATCAATTTTTTAAAATGACCCCAAAGCTTTATCCATCATGAACAGTAGTAGGTTTTATTTTTTTAATTTGTTTTTACTTTGATACAGTTATACTAAACTTTCTAAATATATTTTACAAAACAACTTCATTAAGCCATAAACCATGTTTAGTATTTCAAACCATAAAGACAGCAACACAAAATTTGAAACCAGAGAACATACACTTCTTCATTTACAAAAGGATCAGAAGAGAGGTAGACACCCTTTCTCCTGTTTGTGAGCAAGGGGTCAAGAGAATTTCAAAACTAAGTGCTTCTACAGATCTTTCCTTATCTGAAATCTGTCCTCCAAATTTGGAGTAAATAAACTTTATATGAAAATCAGTATGGGGGATAGGGTTAGCTAGATATGGCTAACTTGGCTCCAACTAATATGTGTTTTCTATGAGAAAACAGCTCATCCTGAAACATCTTATGAAAAGAAACAATAGCGATAATAAAGTATTAATAGCAACACTTATATCTATCTTTCTTTGAGTCTTTAATAATAAGCTCTATAACTCAAGACTTTAGCTACATTATACCTTGCCTAGAAGTACTTTTTTTGGACTAAGTTGGAAAAGTATGTATATAAACATAATTTGGATAATTTGAAATTTCATGTAATAGCTTAAGCTCATTTTACAATGTTCTATTAGCTCTATTAAAATTCTATACTCTCTAAAACAAGAAATCAATGACTTTTTAAACAACAAAAATACCAAAGCTTGAAAAGGCCCTATTTTACTCCAAACACTGAGTATAACATTTTGAAAAATTTCTAATTCTACTGGGTTGGCCAAAAAGTTCATTCAGGTTTTTCCATGCAATGTTTCTGTAACAAACTTTTTGGCCAATCCGATAATTTGAGATCCTCAACACACACACACCATAATAACTTCTTCAAGGTCAATTTTCACCAATTACCTCCAAGGCAGTCTTAAGGATCTTTGCCACTGCTCTTGCAACTCATTCTATTCTGTCCCCAACTACATTTTCTCAAAGGTACAAAGCCCTGTTCCAGATGAGAAAGGAACAAAACAAACATACTGATCATCTTATCTTATTCCAATATACTAACCATCAGGATAAGTCTTAAGGAAGCAAGAAAATAAACCTTACAACTTCCTCCTTATAAAGATACTTCATGCATTTATTGATACTTCTACTTTTATTTATTAATCTTATATGAGTTGGGAAACTGAGACAAGTAGGAAATAGCAAGTAATTAAAGCTGCAAAAAAACTCTCAAACTCTTCTTAAACCCATTCCTCCCCATAGGACGGTATAAAATTAATTTAAAGTCTTATTTTCTATCCTAAGAAGGGGATTAATCTAGCATGCCAGAACAAGGGAGAAAAGAAATGATCTAGAACTTTTTTAAAGTACTTATTGTATTTAGGATCACAGAAGGACTCAAGATTCTGTGCTGCTGCTGCTGCTGCTAAGTCACTTCAGTCATGTCCAACCCTGTGGGACCCCATAGATGGCAGCCCACCAGGCTCCCCCGTCCCTGGGATTCTCCAGGCAAGGACACTGGAGTGGCAAGATTCTGTGAGGGTCTGGCTAAAGAGGCACACTTCAGAAGCTAGGTATCTTACTAAGAAGTAACAAAAAGAAAAACAAACAACAATTAGAAATGGGAGAGTAATTGTGGCATCACGTCCAAGAACAGTAGCAACCACCCTACCTCTGCCCCCAAAGCACTGCCAAATCAAGTAGAAAGTGGCATGATTTCAACAAAGTACCAGAAATGAATAAAGGAAAGTGAATCTCTAGTCAAAGGTAAAAGAGGAAAAACGAGAGGACTTGAGCATGAGAAATCTCCACTTGATGGTCCATACCAGGAGGTATTACTCAAAATGATGAACCTGTATGGCTGCCATCCTCAGAGAAGTTAGTGAAAAGTAAGCCAACTAAATACATGCATGAAATATGCATGAATTTTAGGAACCATGGCTCCACCAAGAATCCCACTTCAGTCTAATGGGAGGAAGTAGGAAGCAATCCCACTACTGGGCACAGTATTAAAACCCTCAAAGTTACTTTGATTTTACTACCTCTTTCAGCTTGAGGGTGAGCTGAAAAGCAGCTCTGTCTTCGACAGATAAGAACTCAATGAACAGGAACAATGACAGAGAGAAAGCTGTAAAACTAAACACAAGGGAAGCCTAAATCAATTTCAACTTACTACAGGCTTCAGTGAGGCTGCATTTTGCTTTTACCTAGAACCCTCAGCAGACCAGGTCTCAGAGCCTTAGCATCACCCCCTGCCTCAGCCTGCCTGGTGCCCTCTCTTCCAAAAGATTTCCTTTTCCTAGACCTTGAGAAGGTCTGGCCGAAACAGCTTAAAAAACAACTGAAGCAGAGCAGTGGTGATGCCAACGATGTCACTGCAGGAGAGGAGGACCCGAGCTCTGGGGACACTGAGAGCTCATGGGGCTGGATCTGACATTCCTGATGCATTACACAGGCACCTTCATCCTTCCGACTCTGTAATCCATCCTGCAAGTAGAAGAAAAAAGTTAAAAGCCATCAATGCGAACACATAAGTACAGAAAGGACTTGACCTTCTCAGCCATTTCTTTCATACTCCATCTGGGCCCAAGGATCCTAGTTTGCTTCTCAAGTTCCTTATCCCCCCTCTGCCCATTCCAGATGAAAAGCTGTCATTATATTCCCTTCTGGAGTAACCCAGGATCCCCTATAGAAATTGCTTGTTGAAGTTGGCAGAGGCACCATCAGCCTGGATCACTGAATGGCTTTGTGGTACCCATGTCCTCTTCCTTCAGCCTCCATCCTGGAACCACTTAGAATTGATATTTGGGAAAGAAACACATTTTTGGAGTGTCGAGCCATTATACATTTGGATATATGTTTGTTGTATATGTGTGTCGAGCCCAGGATTTTGCAACCCCGTGCCTCATCCCTACCTCTTTGGGAAGGTCAAGATAATGTTCCTTGGCATTGAGCAAGGTCAGCTTTTTATTTACCACCTCCTCTTCTTCACTCTGTGGTGGTACAAAAGGTGTTGGAAGAATGCCAGGGCAGCGGGTCTTCACTTTCTCCTTCCTCTTGCTCTTTCTCATTCTCCTTGTCCTTACAACATTCCTCAGATATCTGTGCATTTTTGGAGATGGATCTAGCTTTCTTTTCTGGACTGGAAGCATGGCAAGATCGTGTGTAACATCACCCACAGGACTCTCAGATGTCGCCTCCAGTGGCTCTGAAGACGATTCTAAACTTTTCTTCAGAGAATCATTCTCCCATGGGTAGAATCTATCCTCTGTATCATGAGTATCTGGTGATATCTTCAAGTCATCAGCAACATGGTTTGGAATGGAGATTGAAGATTCCCAACCTCTCTCACTGAGAGTTTTTTGTTTTTTGTTTTTTGACTCACTATCCTGACCCCACCCACCTTTGCAGAAACAAGGAGCTTAAAACAAAAGGACCAAAAGTCAAATGCTAATGGAAGTAGTCCCCTCACTCCAATGATTTACCCTCTGCTATCATAAGCAACAGAGAAGGCAATGGCACCCCACTGCACTACTCTTACCTGGAAAATCCCATGGACGGAGGAGCCTGGTAGGCTGCAGTCCATGGGGTCGCAAAGAGTCGGACACGACTGAGCGACTTCACTTTCACTTTTCACTTTCCTGCATTGGAGAAGGAAATGGCAACCCACTCCAGTGTTCTTGCCTGGAGAATCCCAGGGACGGGGGAGCCTGATAGGCTGCCGTGTATGGGGTTGCACAGAGTCGGACACGACTGAAGCGACTTAGTAGTAGTAGTATCATAAGCAAACAGCAGCACTGGTCTCAGATTTCCCCTCTGGATTTATCTAAAGGAGTTTAAGGGCCTTTGGAAATAGAGAGTCCTCAGGTTGTTCTTCTTGGCCTGGAAGTTCTCAGCTTCCCTAAAAGGAGAGATAAAGTTACTGAAATAAGTGTTCCATGACAGTGGAGTTCCTCCTGGTCACACAAAATCTGTGGTTTAATAAGACTTAGCCAAACCTAGGATAAATTCCTAGGCATTAACCTGCCAGATTTCCAGAGCAGTATTCTCCATGTATATCAGAATCACCTGGGGTATTTTTTGAAAAAGCGGTTTTCTGGGACATACCCCATAGCTACATTCAGAATCTCTAAAGCTGGGTTCTAGGAATTTTTATTTTTTCCCTAGTAACTTAAGTGATTTTCATGCATTCTAAAGTTAAAAACTATTATCTTAGAGGGACTTTGAATCCAGTATTCTATGGTGTTATATAGATGAGTGCCCTTCAAAAACATCCCACTTTGCCCTCTGCTGCTGCTGCTGCTGCTAAGGCACTTTAGTCATGTCCGACTCTGTGTGACCCCATAGACGGCAGCCCACCAGGCTCCACTGTCCCTGGGATTCTCCAGGCAAGAACACTGGAGTGGGTTGCCATTTCCTCCTCCAATGCATTAAAGTGAAAAATGAAAGTGAAGTCGCTCAGTCGTGTCCAACTCTTCGTGATCCCCTGGACTGCAGCCTACCAGGCTTCTCCATCCATGGGGTTTTCCAGGCAAGAGTACTGGAGTGGGGTGCCATCGCCTTCTCCGACTTTGCCCTCTAGGTTTACTCTAATCATCTCAGCGCATCCTTATTTCTCTTCTCTGAACATCTTTAATCATAATAACTAAATTTGGAGTGTTATCCTTTATTATCTTCTATTATAATTTAACTTCTGAACTTTGTGACTATGTCTCTAACCAGATTATAAGCTTCTCAAGGTCAGGGAATCTTTTAGAGTTCTCAGTTTTCCACAGTGGCTTGCCAGGTGCCTATTAAATAGAATTTGTTATTGTTGTTCAGTAGCTAAATCATGCCTGACTCTTTGCAACCCCACAGTTGCCTGCCAGGCTCCTCTGTCCATGGAATTCTCCAGGCAAGAATACTAGAGTGAACTGCCATTCAGAGGACCTTCCATACCTGAGATTGAACCCGTGTGTCCTGTATTGGCAGGCAGATTCTTTACTGCTGAGCTTCCAGGGAAGCCCTAATAAATAGAATAAGTGAATGAAAATATGAGTAGGTTTATATTCCAGCATACAGTGATTGTATTAGATGAGGTTTTCTGTAGGAAGAGCTATCGAGAATGCAAAGAACATAGACCCTGAGGAAAAACATAATCTAATTCCCCAAATTTACAGATGAGGAAGCTAAGACTCAAGTAAGATAATGACCTGCTTAATGCTGAGCTTGGCAAGTCTGTTGGATAAAGGACTTAATAGAAAATATTTTAGGCTCTGTATATCCTATGGTCCTCTTACAAATATTCATCTGCTGTAAAACAAAAGCACCCACAGTCAATAAGTAAATAAATAATCATGGCTGTGTTCCAATAAAACTTTGTTTACAAAACAGCTGATAGGCCAGATTAGGCAGCAGGCTATAGCCTGCCAAACCTTGGCCTAAGGTCATACAGCTACTAGGCAGCAGAGCTGGGATTAGAAATCAAGGCACCTAACTCCCAGAAAGTGCACTTTCTACAGAAGAGTAGAAGATGATAGAATGAGAAAGGGCTCGTTCACTTAAAAGAGAGACTTTGAAGTAGGAAAAGATCAAAATATGTCTGGGAATATAGTACTTCTAACATAGTCTTTTATGACCCACAATCATTTACACAAACAACTAGTAGCAAAATTCTGAAAATGGTCAATTTTCAAACAGATGCATCTTTTGGAAAGTGAGAGGAATACATTGAACATTTCTTATCATTCAGTTCAGTTCACTTCAGTGGCTCAATCATGTCTGACTCTTTGTGACCCCATGGACTGCAGCAAACAAGGCCTCTCTGTCCATCACCAAATCCCGGAGTTTACTCAAATTCACACCCATTGAGTCAGTGATGCCATTCAACCATCCAATCCTCTGTTGTCCATCCCCTTCTCCTCCCACCTTCAATCTTTCCCAGCATCAGGGTATTTTCAAATGAGTCAGTTTCAGGTGGCCAAAGTATTGGAGTTTCAGCTTCGGCATCAGTCCTTCCAATGAATATTCAGGACTGATTTCCTTTAGGATGGACAGGTTGGATATCCTTATTGTCTAAGGGACTCTCAAGAGTCTTCTCCAACACCACAGTTCAAAAGCATCAATTCTTTGTCGCTCAGCTTTCTTTATAGTCCAGCTCTCACACCCATACCTAACTACTGGAAAAAGCATAGATTTGACTAGATGGACCTTAGTTGGCAAAGTAATGTCTTTGCTTTTTAATAAGCAGCCTTGGTTGGTCATAACTTTTCTTCCAAGGAGTAAGCATCTTTTAATTTCAAGGTTGTAGTCACCATCTGTAGTGACTTTGGACCCCAAAAAACTTAAGTCTCTCACTGTTTCTGCTGTTTCCCCATCTATTTGCCATGCAGTGAGGGGACCAGATACCATGATCTTTGTTTTCTGAATGTTGAGTTTTCAGGCAACTTTTTCACTCCCCTCTTTCACTTTCATCAAGAGGCTCTTTAGTTCTTCTTCACTATCTTCCATAAGAGTGGTGTCATCTGCATATCTGAGGTTATTGACATTTTCCCTGGCAATTTTCATTCCAGCTTGTGATTTATCCAGGCCAGCATATCACATGATGTATTCTGCATATAAGTTAAATAAGCAGGGTGACAATATACAACCTTGACGTACTCCTTTCCCGATTTGGAACCAGTCTGTTGTTCCATGTCCAGTTCTAACTGTTGCTTCTTGACCTGTATACAGATTTCTTAGGAGGCAGGTCAGGTGGTCTCGTATTCCCATCTCTTGAAGAATTTTCCACAGTTTGTTGTGATCCACATAGTCAAAGGCTTTGGCATAGTCGATAAAGCAGAAATAGATGTTTTTCTGGAACTATCTTGCTTTTCCCATGATGCAACAAATGTTGGCAATTAGATCTCTGGTTCCTCTGCCTTTTCTCAATCAAGCTTTCATATCTTGATGTTTTTGGTTCACGTACTGTGAAGCCTGGCTTGGAGAAATCTGAGCATGACTTTACTAGTGTGTGAGATGAGTGCAATTGTGCAGTAGTTTGAGCATTCTTTGGCATTGCCTTTCTTTGGGATTGGAATGAAAACTGACCTTTTCCAGTCCTGTGGCCACTGCTGAGTTTTCCAAATTTGCTGGCATATTGAGTGCAGCACTTTCACAGCATCATCTTTTCAGATTTGAAATAGCTCAGCTGGAATTCCATCACTTCCACTAGATTTGTTCATAGTGATGCTTCCTAAGGCCCACTGGACTTTGCATTCAAGGATATCTGGCTCTAGGTGAGTGATCACACCAACATTATCTGGATCTTTTCTGTATAGTTCCTCTGTGTATTCTTGCCACCTCTTCTTAATATCTTCTGCTTCTGTTAGGTCCATACTGTTTCTGTCCATTATTGTGCCCATCTTTGCAAGAAATGTTCCCTTGATATCTCTACTTATCTTAAAGAGATCTCTAGTCTTTTTCATTCCATTGTTTAGCTCTGTTTCTTTGCATTGATCGCTGAGGAAGGCTTTCTTATCTCTCCTTGCTATTCTTTGGAACTCTGAATTCAAATGGGTATGTCTTTCCTTTTCTTCTTTGCCTTTAGCCTCTGTCCTTTTCACAGCTATTTGTAGGGCCTCCTCAGACAACCATTTTGTCTTTTTGCATTTCTTTTTCTTGGGGATGGTCTTGATCACTACCTCCTGTACAATGTAACGAACCTCTGTCCATAGTTCTTCAGGCACTCTGTCTATCAGATATAATCCCTTGAATCTATTTGTCACTTCCACTGTATAATTGCAATGGATTTGATTTAGGTCATATCTGAATGGTCTAGTGGTTTTCCCTACTTTCTTCAATTTAAGTCTGAATTTGGCAATAAGGAGTTCATGATCTGAGCCACAGTCAGCTCACAGGCTTGTTTCTGCTGACTGTATAGAGTTTCTCCGTCTTTGCCTGCAAAGAACATAATCAATCTGATTTTAGTATTGACCATCTGGTGATGGCCATGTGTAGAGTCTTCTCTTGTGTTGTTGGAAGAAAGTGTTTGCTATGACCAGTGCGTTTTCTTGGTAAAATGCTGTTAGCCGTTGACCTACTTCATTCTGCACTCCAAGGTCAAATTTGCCTGTTACTCCAGGTATCTCTTGACTTCCTTCTTTTGCATTCCAGTCCCCTATAATGAAAAAGACATAATTTGGGGGTTTTAGTTCTAGAAGGTCTTGTAGGTCTTCATAGAACCATTTAACTTCAGCTTCTTCAGCGTTACTGGTTGGGGCATAGACTTGGATTACTGTGATATTGAATGGTTTGCCTTGGAAACAAACAGAAATCATTCTGTCATTTTTGAGATTGCACCCAGGAACTGAATTTTGGACTCTTTTGTTGACTATGAGGGCTACTCCATTTCTTCTAGGGGATTCTTGTCCACAGTAGTAGATATAATGGTCATCTGAATTAAATGTGCCCATTCCAGTCCATTTTAATTCATTGATGTCAGTGTTCACTCTTGCCATCTCCTGTTTGGCCACTTCCAATTTGCCTTGATTCATGGACCTAACATTCCAGGTTCCCATGCAATATTCCTCCTTACAGCATCAGTCATCAATCATCCATCATCAGTCACATCCACAACTGGGTGTTGTTTTTGCTTTGGCTCCATCTCTTCATTCTTTTGGGAGTTATTTCTCTACTCTTCTTCGGTAGCCTACTGGGCACCTACGAACGTGGGGAGTTCATCTTTCAGTGTTCTAACTTTTTGCCTTTTCATGCAGTCCATGGGGTTCTCAAGGCAAGAATACTGAAATAGTTTGCCATTCCCTTTTCCAGCGGACCATGTTTTGTCAGAACTGTCCACCAGGACCATGATTTGATTCGGGTAACATTCTGTACCTACAAAGTTAATCCCACTGGATTATAATAACCTGTTTAAAGATCTATCTCCTTCACTAGGCTCGGCACTACCTGAAGGCAGGAAGTCCTGCTTGTCACTTCATCCTCCATGCTTCTTGACATCTGGAAGGTGTTCAGTATTGTGGACTTCAAAATGCAGGTCTTTACAGGCTGCCCTCCAAACCCTGGGCTCTATGTTCAATTCTCCCCTCTCTTTGAATGAACAAACTGAAATTTAGGGGGCAAAACTTAACAATGCTGGCCAGTGCTCAACTATAAATCAAGATACCAATCCAGAGTTTGTGATTTCAGTAGCCGGATTCACTCAAAAAAAAAAAAAAAAAAAAAGAAGGGAATGGAGCTACTAGGGTGGTGGTTAGCATCATTCAGTGCAATTCTACATGAGTAGCATCTCCCTCCCACTTCCCTACTAGAATCACAAGGAATGCTAGCCAGAGAAGCCCTCAGTTATTCAGGTTCCTGGCTGCCTCAGGCCCACTTCCCTCTCATCCCACCACACTTTTTCATCTTCCTGATAAAGTGTCAGC
This sequence comes from Bison bison bison, assembly GCF_000754665.1. Classification (NCBI taxonomy): domain Eukaryota; kingdom Metazoa; phylum Chordata; class Mammalia; order Artiodactyla; family Bovidae; genus Bison; species Bison bison. The sequence goes on from NW_011494886.1 coordinate 609,780, forward strand.
ACCCCCCTGGCCATCCCCACCTCCCCACCCTGCTTCATGCAAGGTCTCCCCAAAACTTCCGTCATCCCTGGACTACAAGGATTTACCATGACACATACCCATGGGACACATACTCAATTCCAGATCCTGACTCTCCCTTTGATGCCCCAATGTGAGGAACCCTCCACAAGAGCTGGGTGTGTTCATATGCAGGGATGCTGTTCAACCTCAGAGGGCAAGTGCCTGACAAGATGCAAATGAGATTTGTACCACGAGAATGCCACTAAATCTGGAGTCCCTGATTACTCAGGATTTCATACACTGGAAATTATTTGGAAGTATAATATACATAAATTCACATGTCACAATATGAGCCCATTTGTCTCTATAAATCTATTGCACTTCAAAATTCTTTATGATTGATTTTTCCCCATTTTCACATATTACTGAAGCAAAGCTGAGGGTATTAAAGCCCTTAGGTGAATTTGCTGCCAAAGCAGACTCAAAGCCAACTTAGAAGTCTTAAAACAACAAATTCATGCCCACTGAACTTCTGCCTGGCCCTGCAGAAGAGACTAGGAAAAAAAAACTCACTAATTATTATTGACAGTGAAGTGACTCTTCCTCTTTAAAAATGGGAAAGAAATGACTGGCATGAGCCAACTTTGCTTCTCAGTGACTCTCCAGAGAATTAAATAACTGAAGCATCAGACAACACTTTTCTTTGAAGATAACCTTTCATATTAAATTAAAAAGCTGAAGAGCTAATCTTAAAGGGAAAGAAAATGAATAATCTGTGAGGGCAACTACTCATTCCTGAGTATACAGTTACAAAGGGACTAAAATATGATAGTAAGCATTGCAGAATGTTTCATTACAATTTAAGTATATTTTCATTTTCAGGGTAATGTTTACTGAGAGCCTACTATGAATCAGACATTGGCTAAGTTACTCTTCAATATGCTTAACAAAAAGCATACACTGATCAACATAAATTGGTTGTTTTCTAACTTTAGCGGGCATGACAATCACATGAAGCATTTTTAAAACAGATTGCTGGGCCCCCTCCCCAGTGGTTCTGATTCAGCAGGACTGGATGAACAAATGAAAATATATATTTCTAACAAGTTCCCAGGTGATGCTGGTGGTCTGGAGCCTGCACTTTGAGAACAACTGAATTAAATACTCTGAGGTTTAAAAATGAGACACAATGATTTGTAATAGCCTTTAAAAAAATGGGGGTCATTCCCAGCCACTTATTATGACCAAATGAAGATGTATAGACTCTGAAATGGTTATCTTCTGGGCTGAATCCTCTAGGCATGTTGCTTTCTCACCCACATTTTGAACTTTTGGAAGATATGGCCAGAAGGCACTACGCTTGAAGTGTGGATAATGTTGACACTGGGTTGCCAACAGGTCTTTTCTCCATGAGCACCTACAACTCTCCTTCTAGTTTCAATCTCAGATGAGTTACAAGCTTAGAATGTGAACATCAAAGAAGCAAACTTTAAAAAGCTAGGAATGCACATATAGTCAAGGAAGCTTTATTTTTCTATAGAAATTAATTGGGTATTATCATTTTATTAAGTTCTTGCTCTTTTCTAAAATTTCATCATCTCATTTTAAAACTTTAGCCCTCTGGGCTGAAAATCAGTACAGGAAAAGAGATGTGTGACCTATGATTTAGCCTAATAAAACAGTAACAAATAACACACTCAGTGGGTGGTTAAATCTGATAATATTTTATGCTGAATTTTCTGTAGTAATTCAATTAAAAATCCTATGGCAAGCCAACAGAAAGCATAAAGATCACCAAAGTTTTATAGAATCACATTTTTAGTCTTAAAACATATTAAGCCCATATGCATTTGGTGTCTTTATTTATTAACCTAAATACCTCAAGTAGAGTTTCTCCCTAATATAATTTAGGATAATCATTTATGTTTGTGCTGTTTAAAAACTTCAGCTGGCTCACATCATTGTACTTGAAAGGGAAAGGGAAGTCACTCAGTCATGCCTGACTCTTAGTGACCCCATGGATTGCAGCCCACCAGGCTCCTCTGTCCATGGGATTTTCCAGGCAAGAGTACTGGAGTGGGATGCCATTGCCTTCTCCATCATTGTACTTAAAATTCCAATAAAAGAGGGAGAAACACTAGTCAGAAGGAGAGTACATTTCAAAAGCAGTATTAATATGATCACCACAATGACACTGTTTCTTAAAGGTTTGGGCAACCAGTTCATGTTGGCTCTTCTTTGTCTTCCTTCAAGCAGCAGGACCCCTGGAAAAGGAATGGTGCCACACAAAGCAAGCTGAAGCCACTCCTGATCTGAGTCATTTGGTCACATTTAGTCCTGCCAGGGTCCCTAGCCAAAGGATCGATGATCCTGGGCTCTTTTCACGTCTCCTCTAATGACAGCCTTGGAGCATTCTGGAAAACTTTAGCACTTTCTTTTCTAACCATAAATTGCACATAACTCTTTCAGACTCTTAGTCTATAATTTATCATAAAACTCTTTGAGATCCTCTGGTGAAGATAGATAGCAAGAATTATTGGACTTTAAATTGTTATCCTTCAATGGTACATGCACTGGATCATAACTCTATGGCTCTGGTTCCCTCATAAAGCTAAATCATGAAGCCATTCTTTTCATTTCAAGTGGAGCAACACATAGACCCATTGGTGAAGCAATATAAACTCTCTTGAGTAATTTCTCAAAATCCAATCTCTTCTGCAGAAACAGACTCACAACTCAGTGGTGTATAATCCTCCTTTAAACCTGTGAAATTTGCAGTTCTCAGGCCACCCAAGTAGAATGGTGAGAAAGATGCTCATGCATTAAAGCAGGACAGGCCTGGGAACTGTCCGGAATTACAGAACTTAGGTTCAGTCCACGCTTCCCCACTCTGTTGCCCTAGATAGTCACTAAGTTAGGTGATTTAGGGGAGAAAGGTGAGACCTCAGGTTTATAGAATTCTCTTTTAACCTCAGATGCAAAGAATTATTCAATCAAAATTAAATAATTCATGACACACTCTCATCCTTGTTCCAAACATATATACTCTCAGGTATACACCTAATAAAAAGCTATGCAAAATGTGCATTAGAAATATACATATGAATGTTCACAGAGGAACTATTTACAATATAAAAAGCTCAGGGAAAAAAATCGACATGTCCACTGTTAGGATACTGTGGTAGAGTCTCACAGTGGAATAGTAAACAACAGTCAGGTAAAGGAGCCACAGCACCCACAACAACATGGAGCCATTGAACGTTTCCAAGCCTCTGCTTCACCCTCTTAAATGGAGACAACAAAAACACATGCTTTTTCTGAGGACTAAATAGATAGCCTATGTAAAAATTATCGGAAAATTAAAACTAGTATATGTTAGTTATTTTCCTCCCACATTCTCTACTACTTCCTTGCTTATACAAAAATAACTTGGAGACATCATACTGAAGAACAGGAAAGCAGAGGATGGCGCAGAAGATACAAAGGTGGACCACGCTACAGGGAAGCATCTCTAGATCCCAGCAATCATTTTGTGCGGGGACTCGAGTAGGGTAATTAACCTCTCTAAACCTCAGTTTTCTCTCATGTGAAGTGGAAACAAAATTAGTGCCAAATTAAGGAGGCTTTAATAAGGTAATTTAAGTGTCTATCATACTGCCTGATACGACACAAGTATTCACGTAATTACCCATGGCGGATGCATGTTGATATATGGCAAAACCAATACAATATTGTAAAGTAAAAATAAATAAATAAATAAAATTATTTTTAAAAAATAGAAAAAAAAATAATGTGTTAGTTTCTCAGTCATGTCTGACTCTGCAACCCCATGGACTGTAGCCCACCAGGCTCCTCTCTCCAAGGGATTTTCCAGGCAAGAATACTGGAATGGGTAGCCATTCCCATCTCCAGGGGATCTTCCCAAACCAGAGATCGAACCAGGGTCTCCCATATTGTAGGCAGATTCTTTACCATCTGGGTCATCATTGATAATTATTATATTAATAAGAATCCCTTTTTAAAATCTGTCAAATGAACAGGGTCACTTTGACCTGCCCTTTCTCATCATTCACTCTCCTGAGGTATGCACGTGTGTGGGCATATACACACATATACACACACATTCATACTTGTACACTAAGAGATTTCCTTTGCTTTTGCCTATTTTTTGGCTTTTCATGTTTAGCTTAAGGCTGAGGGCAATAGGTAAGCACAGTACTTAGGCCCAGGGTTCCTACCATGGACATCACAACAGAAATAGGCACCATTTCATTATATTATATCATTCTTAAATATAAAGAGTGATATATTTGGAAGAATTTTGTTCAGAATGTCCATTAAAAACAAGATTCATTCATAGTTTATTATTTAAAAGACCTGCAAAAAGGTAAAGGCTACCATTTTTACAATCCACATATCATAATAAAAAAGAGTGAAAAGAATTATTTAAGCGTAACACAACCTAATTGGAGAATTGTAATTAAAAATGCTTGAACAACAGTATTTGAAACATAAACATCTTGAAGGACATCTTTTACATCTGTTGACTGTGTTAAGCCAGGCCTGGGCAGGTCATAGTGGAGAAGCTGGGGCCTGGAACCAGACCTGCAGCCAGGGAGGACAGTCCAGCTGCAGGTGCTGGGAAGATGTCCAGTCTGGCAGGCAGAACACAGTAGCTGAAGGAAACGGCAATACATAGAGCTGCTAATGCAGCCAGGAACCTGGAATCAGGAGGCAGCCGTGAAACAATGGAAATTTACTCAATGTGAAATCATAGCATGGTGCCATGGAATCCAGAAGCAAAAAGTGCCCCAACATTCAGGCAGGCAGCATCGGAGAGCCTCCTCTGAAAGTGTGGAGCCTCAGTCAGCAAGTGGTGCAGGAGCTGGACCCTGGGGCTCAGAAAGGGGAGGAGTAAGGTTGCGTCTTATGTGTTCCTAGAGGACATGGGCACACCTGGGAAATTCCTAAGACGGGACATCAGTCCTTGGTAATGAGACAAAAACCCAGGCACAAAAACTAGAATGCAAGGTAGATACTGAATCCAAAGAACAAGAGACAAGGCTGGTTCTACAAATATCGAAAAAACCAAAGGCAGACTAGAAGCCAAACCAACGGGATGATGAGGAGCAAAATTGTTGAAAGTTCCTTAAATGCCTCCTCTCCCAGATCAAGTCTGGCCACAGGGAGCTTAGAAGGCTTAGTCATGGTGAGAAGAGGCTGGCAGAAACTGGAGCATAGATAGGAGGGACTTGACAATAACCAGATCAGAAAAACCAGGCCTGCAGTTCTGAGATTACAATCAATATAATTACCCTAACTTCTAGACAAGTAACAGCACTTTACAGTACAACCACACACACATACACACACAAAAAATGAGGAAAGTCCAAGTGAGTTTGTTTTAATGAACTTGACCTAGAGTAAAATGATAGGCTTTTTAAATTTAGGGGCAGCTGCCCTGCCGGCAGAAAACAGAAAAGCATGTTTTTTCCTATTTTCCCTCCTTTTCATTAGTATGTGAATTTAATCCATAAGAATCAAGTACCTTTTGAATGTCTTCTCATCTCTGGGATACAAATGATTTTCTGTCCTTGTCCTCCCTCTAAAGAACAATAAAGAGATTTTTCAGGTCTTGGCCATTATTTTGAGAGAAACAGATTCTGATGGCCCTAAAGCATTAAACTCTGATAACAAAAATGCAATATAAATATTATTTATGTATTTAGCACATCACTACGATCTACTGCCTCCTACAAAGTGACATACACACACACACACACACACACAAATGTCTGTCACATCCATGGCCCAATTCATTGAGAAGAAGAATCACCACAAGCCATCCTTGGAAGTCAATAATCTCCTTTTTTAGGTGTGAACATTTGTGAAACGAGGAAAGAGTAGTTTCATAAGCAAAGCGTACCCTATTTCAGCTGTGGCAGCCTATCCCTTAACAGTGCAATGACCTCCGGCAACCTGGACCACTAGACTATGCAGATGCAACTGATCAACAACTGGCTAATGTCCCCATAGTCTATGTCAGCATGACCTAATGAGCGAGGGATCTTTAGCTAAATAGGTATTCATAAGCAACTGCCCCTGGAATGCTCCAAAACCTGATAATTAACAGCTGTGTGCTGCAATTAATTTTTATTTATGCCTTAGATATACAGGCAAGATATTAGTTCTTGGTTATGACAGATTCATACTTCATGTCAAGTCTCAAAGCAGAAATAAGAAAACAACATCAATTTTGTTTATTGTTTTGATTTTCTTAATACAGCTGCTCTGCTATTTGTATCTCAAAACATCATGCTGCCTTGTGTTCAGCAAGCAAATTCCAGAGTCCATGCAAAGGACCATGAGGGAAAAGCTGGCAAAGACATCCAAGGCTTTCCCCAGGCATTCATGAACGCTTAGAGGGTGTCAGAATGGTCAACCTAAATTAAGGCGATGACACTGAGGTCTCAGCAGTCTTAATTCACCTCTGTGGCCCCTGAGGGCATGTTATTTCATTTAGCAATTGTTAATTGAATGTCCACTATGCACATGGGACTTTCGCAAACCTTTGCAAACCTTCAAAGGTTTGCAAATGAAGACACTGGATAGTATTTTTCCAAATCCTTTCCAGCTTTATGATTTCACAAGTGAATAAATCTAGAAAACACATAGACCTGGACCTCATGGAGTTTACAATTCTGAATATGAAATCAGGTCACACTAACATAATGCAAGGCAGGATCAAGGAGCACAAAATATGAGGCAAGGATTAGAAGACTGTAGAGGAGAGAGTGCTGTGAATGGCAGGTTGTCTCAATGGCAAACACCAGCATGCATCAGGGTTTCTTAAAACACATCAGTGGACCCCACTACCAGAGTTTCTAACTCACTACAACTGAGATGGGGCCACCAAATGTACATTTCTCACAACTTTCCAGGTAATGCTGATGTCGCCAATTCAAAGGCATATCTTGAGATCCAATGCTCCACGGGTTTAGTGCACCAAAGCTTACTACACAAAGGGAAAACACGATGGAAGCAGTGTTTGGGGGAAAGTTAATTTAGAAAGTGTTCAGAGGATCAACCAGGAGGAGGCTGACGGATTTACAGCCAGGCCCAGGAAAGGCAGTGGTCCAGATTAGAGGACTTGGATTTCAAAGAATTGACCTAACTAGCACAGGATTGACTTGACTAGCAAATTGGCTATTTGCTGACTGTAGTTCACAAGGGTTCCTGGTACACAGGATGGAATCTTAAATGGGTTAATTTAGCAATGCTCTGTCCAAATTTCTCTAGGGATAAGTAATCCCTTGGAAAGCACATCTAGCCTTAATATGGAGCTGTCCAGATTGTCCAGATATGAGAGCTTCAGAGGCCCTGATTCATCTTTCTCTCAAGGTTCTCACAGTACTTCAATTTCCAGCGTGAGTCACTACTTTGGGTCCAGTTGCTGACTCTCTAGGCTCTGTTGAAGTTAGTGTGTATCACTGGGCACTTCAATTAGAAACTCATTACTCTGTTGCCACCAAGAGACAGAGTGGTTTTTCTCTTGAACTCCAGCTTTGGGAAGGCAGATCCTCCAGTGCTGTCTTTCATAGTGAGTCATTTGGATCCTCACACATTCCAGCCAGTAATTTAAGACATAAGAATCTCTGCAGCTTTACTACATGGAGAGGAATTTTGGAACACAAGTTACATGCACATCAGCAAATTGCAAGTATGTAGTGGTTACTGAGTTGTCTGTCTTCTCCAGCTTGCCTTCAAAGGATCTTCCCTGCTTTACTGTTTCAGGCCAGGTAGCCAAGGCCTCAGCACCCAGCACACACCATCCACCTCTTTCCTCAGTCTCCCCAGAACAAATGTCCCAAGAGCTCTAGCTACTTTACTCCTATTTGCCCTTCCTCACACCCCAAATCCAAAGCTCATTCCAAAGCTCTGTTATGAGGTTACAGAGTTTAAGTCCAATAACAGAGGAGTTTATCTGAAGGCACACTGAGCCTCTTGTTCCTGAGGCTTGGCTCCTCCTCACGTTGCTCACCTGTTCTGGTAATTCAGTATATGCCAAAGTCCTTGTCTCTATTTCTGGCGGAAATGGGACCTACTGACATAGATATTTGTCACTTTGTCAGCCCAGGCCCTGTCCCAACCCTTTCTCAAACATTTCAGAGTGAATTTACAGCTATCTGTAATCCACCCTGTCCCTTCCCTGCCCCCTGCCAAATACAACAAGCCAAAGAGCTTTAATAATGGTCTTTGCTATTCATTGTCCAAAGTACAAAGCCTCCACAGTTGAGTAACAACATGGAAGAGATTCCAGCAGGACTCCCTAGCCCCCCTCTACCAGCTCCTCTCCAAATTGTCCATATCCTGATAGAGACTACTCAGTCCATTTTGCCAGGTCTCTTAGGGTTTTTCTGTCCTTTATGCAGGCACCTTCCCCAGGGAGAAGGGAAGGGAGCTCTATTCTATATCCTAGACATCTGGCATAAGGGCTTGTTTCTACCTTGTTCTGTTGGTACTTTACCAAACGTCAAGCCTTAGGCCAAATGCTGAGAATCCAGAGATGAACTAAGAACAGACAGAAAAATATCATTCCTACTTTCATAGAGCTTTCAGTCTAGTGGTCAGTACCACTGCTCTGACCTCCTAAACTTAGATAAAAGACCAGAAAACTAGTGTGGAAGTGAGAATCATAATACTATTTGGAAATAAGTTAGATTAAAAAAATAATAATAATCAATGTGTACCTCAAGGTGTAGGAAGTCTGCTTGAAAATTACTTTTAAAAAATGAAAGGAGTTACACCTGTTGCAGTCTGTTTGATGGCCCAGAAAAGCGTTTCTAAAGATTTTGTCGCGGTGTAATGCAATCACCCTTGATTGTTGCCCCAGGCGCCTTTCCCTCATTGAACTCTAATCATTAAAAGAGGCTCCTACATGTCAGATGAAATTACATGGAAAGAAGAATAAAAGAAGGTCCTTTCCCCACCTTCCGGAGTTGGCACTAAGAAAAAAAAGGATTTCATAAAACTTTGTTTCTAACATAAACATCAACTTTTCACCTAGCAGCAAAGTTAAAGAACATTGCTTTCTTTCACTTTCCTGCTAACAGGTTTCTGATTATAAAAGTAATACATGCATGCAGTAGAAAATTTAGAAAATACAAGAAAGTGTAACAAAGAGAAGAAAACACCTGTAATCTCATTGACTAGAACTAATCACTTTTATATATTGGTTTATTTTCCTCTGGTGTACTTTATTTTTCTCTTTACTCTCAGACAAAAGAAACATGTTCTTATCTAATTAAATATTATTTGAAAACATCAGCAAGGCTAATCTTTATGTTTATAAAGAGGTTATTTCTCCCATGAATCTAAGTCCCAATCGTTTGCGAGAGAGAGACCTACTTCTCATCTACTCTAAACTTGACCTTACAATCACATCAAAAGGAAAAGAAGAAAAGGAAAGTACTGATTACAAAATCTCTGGAATGAACTGAGGAATAAAACAGAGCTGCAACTGCACTTTCCTCTCTGAAAAGAATTCCAATAAACTCAAGAGAGGTAGGGATGGTCTCCAATTCTCTTCAGACCTAACAGGTAAGTCTTTAAGATTTTGTAGTTGTTCAGTCTCCTGGCTATTGACCCTCATTCTAGAAGCATGAAAGTTGTTTTTTAGAGTAAAATTCAGAATTCTACTTTGCAAACTCAAGGAAACCTGACTTGGCAAAACTCTACATTAAAAAAATAAATCAACAGTCAGAGATTTGTATTAAATTGACATTAGATTGATATAAGCCGATGTGTGATATGTTTTTCCATAAAAGCAAGAGAAAAAGACATTTAAAACCTAATAACTTGCATATGAAGTTTTCAGGTTATCAACCATTTTATCTCTTTTTTTAATTTTAAAATATATCAACATTTAAATTACTATTATTTTAACACAGCTACATAGCTATGTTGATTTGGTCATAAAAGTAGCACATAATCATTCAAATTCTTTCTTTTATACTTTAACCTCTAAACAACCCTAAAAGGTGAGTGGGTAGACAGAGGAAGATTGCTATCCCAGTTTCAGAGATCAGTATTCGAGCATCTGGATACGCTAAATGACTCATATAAGGTCATGTAAAAAGTCAAAGAATTGGTGAACTGGCATTTGAAACTTTTAAGTGCATCATTCTTTTCGGATAAGGGCATTTTTTAATAGAAATATGGTTTGTTTATACTCTGTCCTACTCAGAAACATAGCATTCTATCCAGTTCTGTCACAAAACACACAGTAGTCTCAGGTTGGATCCAGAAAAGGATGACTAAGATTGTGAGAACTGTAGAAGCCATGTTCTATGACCCATAATGGATGAAGGAACTTGGTATATTTAACTTGGAAAGAGATGATCAGGAGGATATAAGAGAGCTCTTTTAATGTTTAAAAAGTCTGCCAAATGGATGAGTAAGTAGGCTTATTCTATGTTGCTCCAAATAGCAGGCAAGAACAACAGACAGAACTTCAAAAGAAACAGATTCCAACACAGTAAGAGATCTGTTTTTTGAACCAATGGAACTGTTCAACTGTGGAGAAAACTGCTCTCTCTATAAGATGGAGAACTCCTGCTTACTGAAGGCATTGAAGGAAAATTTGCCAGACATGCTGTGATGACTTTCTTGGTTCTATATCTTCAGTGTACTTTTTCTTTGTTTTTCCTGGCTCACCAATACAACATATAGTGCATAGAGTATGACAGAACAGCAGCTTCTATGAGCCAGGTGTCTGCAAACGGTGCTTCCCAGATGATAAGACTCTCCTGGAGTGACTGGTGGCCCCCACTGAATCAGTAGGTGCGGAGGCCTCAGAGGATGAGCCTGGGAAACTTTTGGTTTTACAAGTACCCCCAGGTGATTTTTATCATCATGGAAGTTTGAGAAACACTTTCAAAGTATTATTTTATCCATTTAATTATCTGCTCAATCCTAGAAGGCATAAGAGAAACCAAGGTTCAGAATTAGTCAACAATGCATCCAAAGTTTCATAGCTCTGAAGTGGTAGAGAACTCGGGATATGCACTTGGGGGGTTCCACCTGGCCCTGAGCCCATTCTTACCCTCCATGAGAGTCTGAAAGAAAGACAAGAAGCAAGGAAATGGGTACTTTGAAGGGAGTCTTATTATGCACATTTTGGATTTTTTTTAAACTAAGTCACAAGTAAGTCCTTGGTGTGAATAGTAAAACATGGAGGCATATAATTGGTAGTGTTCCAATTTAGGTAGGCATTATGTTAAAATTCACGTTTTGTCTTTCATGAATAATTGTGCAAAGGGTGTACAAACCAAATAAATAATTTCAACATGATTACAAAGAAAACAACATTTTAATGCACTTAGCAGAAGCAATTTACATGCATACAATTAATGTGCTAATTTCAGTGGTCTTTAGCTATTCATTAAAACAGGCCTGGCAGGTCTTGTACTTGGCATCACTTTGTTAGTCATTTCCTGCCATTACTTTATGTACTCAGAAGTAATCAGCCATCTATAATTTAAGACTTTTCACTAATTAAATAGCCCTTTCTCTAATTATGTCCAAATTAGAGAGGTTAGTATGTGGATAAATGTTTGTATTGCATACATGTATTCAGAGATGGTGATTTCTCTGTATGTGGCAACAAAAATCAATATGTGATCTATAGTCTTTAACACAGAGTAGAGGGAAATGTTAGAATCCGTATGAAAGACTTTTGACTTAAATCTGAGCAACAGAGGAAAAGTATTCTCTTTGAGATGGGCTTTATGTTCAGCCTTGTAAGCCTAGCAAAATCTGGATTTGTTGACCTTCAGGGAGTAATACAGGGATCATCTGTTTTTTCAGTCCTTTGCCCAAGAGATGAAATGGAATGAGGATTCAGGGAGAAAAGGAGTTAAAGGTTGTGTTTGCAGGAATGTGTTTGCTGACATTGATCAATGTGTAATTTTGTGATTGGAGGTTTATTCACAAAGAGGGTTCAAAAAACAGATCAATAATAAAGCAATGGTGAAAATGCCAAAGAAAGGATGATTAATGACAAATATGGTGGAGGTGCAATCTGCCGTTCCGTATCAACATTTCTTCTTTCAGGCACCCTATAAATAAATATGCATCAGATGGAAAGACAACACTCCCTTGGAACATCGTTAGCACCAGGCAGAATCTCATCAGAGCCCATGCTTCAAAGAGCAGCTCCTCATGTCCATAGAAGCAAGTTTAAATTCTCTTGTGTAAAGTCTCTGTAAGCAGTTTCACTCTTGCATTATGCATGATTCTGACATCGTGTAACATGAGCAGTATTCTAATAGTGATTTCCAATTTTATTTCCTATGTTACATTTTAATGATACTATTTAGGTTAGCATCTTACCTTGGCTTCATAACATCTTGTTACATTTTCTTCTACAGCATTTAATTTTGGTATCAGTACTGTAAACAAGTAATGTATAGACAAGGATTTAGTGTGGCCTTTAAAGAATTTGTTGCTTTTAAAGTCAGTCCTTTGTTCCATCATGTTCATTATGCTAATTTAATATGTAATGCTGAGTGTTAGGCAGGATCCCAGCACCTTCCACCAGGGAACTGACAGTGAGTGATAACGAGCTGTGCTAAAAGGGAACACCAAAGTCTAAGACAATCAAACGTGACAGGAGGTTGTGTACCTTTCCTAGAATGAGAACACTCAACTTCTGAAATATAGAACTCCAGGAAGGGTCAACCCTGGGTAATCTTGTGAAGAAGCCAAAAACCTCACCCTTGCCCTTTTTGTATCTCCCTCTTCATCCTTTTTTTTTCGCAGAACTGCAGGCTTTTCTCCCTATTGACTTTGCCCTTAAAAAAAGGATTTGAAAGCAGTCTTCAGCATCTACATGATACCACGTGAGGGAATATCCTCTCCACATTACATGTGTATCTAAGTCATATTTATTATTTTGCTATGTCAATCCCATTTTTATATTATTTCATCAGTCCATAAATAAGTCAGGGTGGTATATGAATAGCAAATGTGAAACCGGTTTTTTTTCCAGATCTCATTTGCAAATGGTCAGAGAGGCTAAGTCTACACCACATGAAAGGTAAAACTAAATGCTTTCCACTAACCTGTTATTTTGATTGGGAAATGATTCTTCTGACTTTTATTAGTCAGTTTAAGCATCTTTACTGACAATCCACTGACTACCAAGTACTATCCTCTCCATGAACCATAATGGACACATATAAGAAAATTATGTTTATGTGTAGTATGTTATATATGTAATATACTGTATAAAAATCAACTCTTACATGCCAGTTGCTTTCCATACAGTATCTCATTCAAGAGCTCTGCATATACAAATGCCCTGAACAACTCAGTCCAGATGAGCAGACAGAAGTCAGGGCTGAACTCCACCCCAGGTTCTCCCTGCCAAATTCAGAAAGACACGTGGACAATATTAACACCCTTTTTCTAATTCACATAAAGACACTGTAGGTGTTAGAGTTTGACAGATCTCATTTCATACTCAAAACAACTCCATTAAGAATGTGATTATAAGTGAAGAATACAAGAGTTAAAGGGGTTAAGCAACTAGTTTCAAGCCTCACAACTACTAAGACACATCAGAAATTGAAATGAGACCTTTATATACCTGCCTTTAAATACCACGTGCTTGTGCTTAGTCGCTCAGTTATGTCTGAGCAAACCCATGGTCTGTAGCCAACCAGGCTCCTCTGTCGATCGAATTCTCCAGGCAAGAATATGGGAATGGGTAGCCATTCCTTTCTCCAGAGTATCTTCCAAACCCAGTGATTGATCCCAGGTATCCTGTATTGCGGGCAGATTCTTCACCCTCTAAGCCACCTAAGAAGCCCTTAAATACCATGCTTCCTTCCAAAAAAGGGAAAGTGGGCTGAAGCTCACAAATTTCCTTCATCAGCATCTGCTTAGCTCAATCATTTGGAGCATGGTCCTTATGAAACTACAAAACCAGCAGGTCTAGTGAAAGGCAGTGAACTACACTTTGCTCTAAGTTATGGCTGCACAGTATGCTTAGAGGTCAAAGCAAGGAGAGGAAGGAGTTGGACAGCATAATTCAGTGGTTCCCAAACTTTAGGGGGCTTCAAAAGCACCTTGGAGGGCTTGTTGAACAGAGATGGCTGAACCTCCTCCACCCGTAGAGTTTCTGATTCAGTAGGTCTGAGATTGACCTGAGAATCTGCATTTCTTACAAGTCTCCAGGTGATGCTGTTCATCTAGGGACTGCACTTGAATGGTGTATAGAATTTATTCATTCAAAAATCAAAAACTATAATGAAATAAAAAAGCCACTAGTCTGCAAGTCATGTTCTTAGAACCCATGTATCTAAGAACATGAAAACAGAGTAGGTCTTAGGTCTCATTTTTCTTACTGTTCAAATAAAACTGTTTTTAGGATTATAATGGTATCTCTAGCTTCCTGTTTATAGCTAAGCTGTTTTAAAGATTGAAATAACAATAAAAGATAAGTTTGCTCAGGATGCCAAACTGACTATAGCTTGGGTGCTTAATATTATTATCTTTGGGAGAAATGGTATTGGTAGAAATGTTAGAAAATGAATAAAAATTGGAAGCTTGCCCTACGAATTGCATATTCATTCTTGTCTCTTTACTCATTTTTCATATGTGGGCAATCACAGTTAATCACAAAGCATTTCTCTCAGGATCATTCCTAAAGTGTGAAATAAATATTCCAATAAAATGTTTAGTAGAGTGTATCCAGTTTCCAATTAAAGAAACATGCTTGCATGTTGTCATGAATTCTTTCCACAAAACAGTTCCTTTGTGCAGAAACACTTTATGGTAAATTTGAAAATAACCCTCTTTTGTCAGGATAACTTAAAGCAGTGTCTGGTGGATCCTCCTATCGCCATCTCCCCCACCACACACCCTAAGAAACAGTCTCTACAAAATAACTTGATCTTGTCTGTACATGCAATCAGCCAGTGAGAGAGGCACTATTAGTCATCCTAATAATCTATACATATCACTCCATAATCAATATGGCTTTTGTACCACTTGAGTGATCACGTACACCAATTCTGTCAACATGCAATGAATGATGACCTAGGGCCACCATCAACTGGTCCACGGGGAACCCAGAATAACCTTGTCCTTACTTTCTTTTTTTTCTCACCCAGCTTCCTTTTGTCCCTTCCATATTTTTAATCTTCCTTTAAAAAATCTCAATTCTTGTACACCACTAGTAACATGAACACACACACACATACAATGAAGCAATCCATTCCATTCTCTGAATGATGGAGCAGTAGATTCACAGCATTTAATTAGAGCTAATTTAAGAGAGTTTTCTTAGTCTTCAGGACTAAATCCCTTTAGGGAAATAGTGATGCAATTGTTTGATGTCTTTCCCTCAGCTAGTTGGTTTATCTTTGGAGCTCTTAGCTATGTCTGGGAAAAAAAGATCAGACAGGTGGGCTAATCTTGATTCCCATGGAAGCAACATTGCCCTGACAGTTTGATCACCATTCTGAAAATCAAGTCTTTCTGGCTCTGAATTACTGACAAATCTGTCTCTGGCTTTAAGGACAGCCTTGCTTGGAGAGCTGTTTCTTTTGATGAGAACGTCAAACTAACACTGATAATACTGTAGCAATGAGGCTTTTTCTCTCTTTATTAAAGCCACAGGTAGGAGGTGGTTATCAGGTTTTCATGTGAACTATGACAAATGAGAATTTCCTAAAGTTTTTTTAAAGGGACAAACTACTGATAAATTTTTAATTATAAATATTATCATTGTGCTCATCTGATAGGGATCTGAAAATTCAATATATCATACAAGAAAACCTCATTACAAGGCTAGGATATATTCTTGTATATGACAAATCAAAGCTACAGTGGTCATTGACTTGAGTACAGGATTTTAAAAAAATCAGATTTGCCTTTCTCTCAAGTTGCCTTCTCAAAGGGCTTTTTAGCTCCTCAATTCTGAAATAACAATAATAAGAATAAAAATAATAGTACAGAGAGATGATTGGTGGGGCAGAACTTTAAATTTTCTAATAAGAGAATATGTATTAAAAAAGCTGCTAATCCCTTCAGCTTCTACAAGGGAAGACTTGTAGAAGTCTTAGCTCCCAATTAGCTCTGGGAAGAACCGTTTTTCATTAAGTGGCATAAAATAAATAGGCATCCATCGTTATGGGGTAAAAGTATAACAGGCTTCCCTTTTCTTTTTCCCCCATGACTGAAGCTGCTCCACCATAAATCCCTTGGAATAAGCAGCTCTAAGAATGCTAGGATAGAAATGTGCAAATTTCTAAGGTAATTGCTGAGAAAAACTTTACCTTTGTTCCCTTTGAGGTTGCAAGTTATTCAAACACCTCTAGCTGACTAAGGCTGACATAGCTGAGGTTAGCTGGTGGTTTAGTTGCTCAGAGAAAACTTGCTGCAGATTCTGATCTACAGAGCCAGGCTTGGCCTGGGCTGTCTCAGATATGGATTGCTTCTGTGGAAAACTTGTCTGAACTGGCCACCCTGACACAGTGGGTTTGCCATAGAAGGAGGGGGTGGAGGGGAAGCTGTGTGAGCAAGTTTGAGTGTGTGTGTTCACAAACCTACAGCTGCCTGATGTTGGAGGTCCAGTCATCTAATGGCCCTGGGTGACCATCATGACTGGGATGACCCTGGCTAGGAAGGCTTCCTCTCCTCTCCCTATGCAGACCTTGAGCACCTCAGCAGGGCACCGTGGAAAGGTGACACAGTAGTCCCCTCTTACCTGCGGTTTTGCTTTTGGCAGTTTCAGTTACCCACAGTCAACCACAGCCCAAAAATATTAAATAGAAAATTCCAGAAATAAACAATTCGTAAATTTAAAAACTGTGTGCCATTCTGAGTAGCATGATGAAATCTTAAATCATCATCCCTTTGTCTGGCACATCCCACACAGTAGTCACTCAGTAGCTGTCTTGGTTATCACATTGGCTATCACTGTGCTGCAGTGCTTATGCTCAAGTAACCCTTCCTTTACCTCATAATGGCCCCCATATGCAAGAATAGTGACGCTGGTAATTCTGATATGCCAAAGAAAAGCCATAAAGCAATTACTTTAAATGAAAGAGTGAAAGTTCTAGACTCACCAGAAAAAATAATTGTATGCTGAGGTTGCTAAGATCTACAGTAAGAATGACTCTTCCTTCCATGAAATTTTGAAGTAGGAAAAAGAAATGTGTGCTGTTGCACCTTCAAGTTACAAAAGTTGTGGCCACAGTGCACGATAAGTGCTTAGTCAAGACGGAAAAGGCATCAGATTTGTACAATGGTATTTTGAGAGAGAGAGAATATTCATTTAACTGTTATTACACTATATCGTTCGGAGAAGGCAATGGCACCCCACTCCAGTACTCCTGCCTGGAGAATCCCATGGATGGAGGAGCCTGGTAGGCTGCAGTCCATGGGGTCGCACAGAGTCAGACACGACTAAGCAACTTCACTTTCACTTTCACTTTTCACTTTCCTGCATTGGAGAAGGCAATGGCAACCCACTCCAGTGTTCTTGCCTGGAGGAGAATCCCAGGGACCGGGGAGCCTGGTGGGCTGCCGTCTATGGGGTCGCACAGAGTCGGACACAACTGAAGTGACTTAGCAGTAGCAACACACTATATCGGTATAGTTTTTCTATTTTACTATTAATTGTTCTTGTTATGCTTTTACTGTGCCTAATTTATAAATTAAACTTTATCCTAGGCATGTATGTATGGGAACAAGCATACTATAATATAGAGTTTGGAACTATTCAAGGGTTTGGGCATCCACTGGGGTCTTGGAATGTAGGCCCCTACAAATAAAGGTGGACTACTATACAACAGTGAACACCTATTCAGTGAGGCCAAGGGATGCAGACAACTAGCCAACTGATTTCCTCTTGATAATATTTGATTATAATCCCAATTAAGCACAACATCTAAGATAGCCTCTGGGTTCCTGGGCCCTGCCTTACAATGCCAAGATGACTTCTCTAGGTCATACTGAGCAGGACACTTAAAGAAATATGACTTCATTTTGTTCTTGGGTTCATAACTGCTGGTGAATCTGTACAAAAATACATCACAACGCTTATTCAAAGCTTACCAGCTTATGCCAAACATTGCAACAAGACCTTCACACATATTAACTCACTTAATCTTCACCATGTCTTATTCTACAAAGGGACCAGCTTTGACAAAAAATCATAAGGTTATTAAGTGGAAAGCAAGCATTCAAACTCAGTCCCATTTGACTCAACAATAGTTTAGCAATATAGAATTCAGCTAGCATTACCAATCTCAAATTTCAAATGCTATTATGAAAATCTCTTAGTAAAGAAAATAATAATTAGCTGAAGCCCTGTTCATTAAGGAGTTAGCTACTTAATCTTTTAAAAGAAATCCTCTGAGACAGTACTGATTTTATTAGAGAAAAATGAATGCAATTCTATATAAAGGTGACATTTTCAGAGAAAAATTTCTAACTAATTCTGAGGGTAGTCAATGATGTCAATGTACTTAATACTTTACCTAAGTGTTTTACACTGTACAACCCACTCTCATCTCATACACCTAATCTTAATTGCTTTCAACAGATGGCCTTGACAAGACTTGAAATGTGAGCAGAAATTAAAGTTTTGCAAGTTGCAAGAGTTATTTCTCAAAAAAAAAAAAAAAAAGACATTTAGGAAAACTTAGCAATAACCCAAGTAAAACTTCCTTTCTTTTCTTGCTTTTCCCACTTCTATTATTGGTCCCACCATCATCCAAACTTAAAACCCCGAGGTCACCTCTTTTTCTCCCTCTTCCTTTATCTTTGGAGTCAATAAGTTACCAAGACCTATGACTCTTTACATACATGTTTACTCATTTAATTATTTATTCCTCTATTATTGAGAAGATTTTTCTTCTTAAATCAACCAGTAGCCATTATGAATTCTAATGAAGATCACCTCACACAATATTCCAATTCTCTTAGCTGGCCTGCCTAATTTGTCTCACCTCCCTGATCCATCCTTCATAATTTCAAGACAGATTACCCAAGAAAGTACATTTCAAAGCCATCATAAACCAATTGTTCTAAAAAGAACTCCAGTATGGAATAATCCAGCTTCAACAGTGTTCTTTTCAACTGTTTGAGAACATGTGAAATCCCTAGCCTGGCACTCAGAACATAGCTTCAATCTGCATTCCAGCTTTCCTCCCACTGCTCTGCTACTAATTCATCCCTTTGTGCTGTGTGTGCTAAGTCGCTTCAGTCATGTCCGACTCTTTGCTATGCTCCAGTATAAACACTCTACTTGCAGTGCCTCCCCTCTGCTGCCCAAAACACCTGGTATTTTCCTGACTTTTTTTTTTTTTTTTGTACTTCATATCTCTAACAAAAGAGCTCCTTTCTTCTTACTATCAATCTACATATTTTTCCCATCTTTCAAACACCAGTGTAGATTTCATTTCCTGTAAGAAACCCTCCTGGTCATCCCAAATAAAAGGAATAGTCCATCCTAAGTGTTAAGGATGGATTATCTGCCATCCACTTATCTGCCATGAGTTATTTCATGGAATTTCTAGTTCCATTTGCCGGTGTATATATTTATTCAAACTAGAGTTAAAAAGTTGCAAGTAGTAACTAACATCATATGTATTAATAATCTTGTAGCAATTCTTGTTACATATATGTATACTCACAATATTATATATCTTATATATAAGGATTCATATTTCTGCCTTACAAAATTCTGACTAACTTATTTTGAGGAATCCACTCTGTGAGGATTCACCTCATAACACTAAAAGAAAGAAAACAGACTGATGGCAGCAGACTAGAACTAGTCAGCTCAAATTTAGCTTCTATTTTGGTTGTTACTTGACATTAGCTCTTTTTTTTTTCAGAGTCCTAAGGTGAGTTACCTGTCTAGTGGCTAAATCAGTTCTGTTCTTCCTCATGTGCAGAGTCTGTAATTGGCATAAATGTTCAGTTTCTGTAAATGTACCAAGTGTCACCCGTTTGACTTCATGACTCAGATACATTTTACAGCTCATACCAAAGAAAAAAGGTTCTTTGATGACCAGTGACAACCCTTAAGCTGACAAATCACCTCCTTGTTATCCCTGGCACCTGCCACACCTAGTCCATTAGCAAGTGGCAGTTCTAAGAGATGCTGAAGGCTGAAGCCAAAAAAGGAGAACCAAAACCGGTCATTTAAATACTGACAGGCCTTAGGCAGACCAGATTTTTAGATTAGCCATTCTGAGACCGTTATAAGATTTGGCTGTTAAGATCAAAAAGTTAAGTCTCATAGCTTTCCTGCATGGCAGGTTTTAATGCCGGGGAAAAGTTTTAACTATGACTCAGGTGATGGCTATTCACATACATTGTGCCTTACTCCCTCCTCTGAAGTTAACATTGTCTTTAATGTCACTTGGATTCTGCCATTTCAGATTAAGAAAGCATTAGCAGGGGTCCCACAAATGAGATTCGAACAAGCTTGGGGAAATCTTATAGACTAGAGACATGACTGCTAAAATTTATTTGCCAGAGAAACTCTGGAACCTCTTGGAAGATAATTTTTTTCTAGGAAAAGACGGAGTCAGACCTAAAGGCTCAGCTGATAAAATCAGCTTGGTTTCTGTCATTCCAACCCTCCAGGGACTCAGATCTAGAGAAGAAAGTTATGAGTAAAAACTGAAAGACACTGGAGAGCAAGTTACTACTACTTTGAAAGAAATTCTAATAAAGGAGAATAAAAAAAAAAAAAATGGGAGAAAGGCATCGTCCCCACCCCAGTCCACTCCAGAATAACCCTCCATGTCAGTGGCAGTGGCAGTCTCCAGCAGAAGAGACCCGGTGCAGCAGTTCCATGCAAAATGCACAGCATGATAAATACTCAGTCTTGCTGAGACTCAGCACAAGGGAGACACATCCTCATTGCCTTCTCAGAAATGTCTAAACAGGAGCAGTAAAGCTATTAAGAGGGCTACAGTCCAGCGATGACCTGTGACAACCAATGAAATATGGTAAAACTATCCAAGTCACTGCATTTTTACTTAGGGTTCCTCGAGTAAAAATAAATACAGTTAATGTTTACTGAGTAACTTAAGCACACTAGTGTTTTTGACCCCCTCGTTTATTTGTCCTCAAGTCAATTCTCTGAGGCAGGCACTAATATTTTCTTCAATTTATAGATGAGAAACCTGAGTCTTAAAGAAATTAAATACTTGGTCCCAAGGCCAGAAGCTGATCAGTAATAGTAGCCTGGAGATTCAGACCCAAGCTGTGAGGCTCCAGAACCTGATGTGCTTGTGTGGTAAGTCGTCTCTCACTCTTTGCAACCCCATGGACTGTAGCCCACCAGGCTCCTCTGTCGATTCTCCAGGCAAGAATGCTGGCGTGGGTTGCCGTGCCCTCCTCCAGGGGATCTTCCTGACCCAGGGATCAAATCCGCATCTCTTATGTCTCCTGCATTGGCAGGCAGGTTCTTTACCACTAGTGCCACCTAGGAAGCCCCTGGAGCCTGATGGGTAACCATTAAGGTACACAGGAGGGCTTGTTGTACAGCTAATTGAAGGTTTTTTTATTCCAACACAGGCCAGATTTGGTGCAGCTGTTTAACATGAGCTGAGTATCTACTCCAGCTAGGTGGGGATCGGGACCCCACTTTCTAAAATGAACCAGGGGATCTCCAGAGCTGGTAAGAGGACAGGCCACAGCAGGCAGCCTGACACCCAGCCAGACCGGCAGAGGCAGGTGCAGGATTCTTAGCAACTCCTCCAGCTGCTGCCACACCGTCTTTGAGACCTCACAACAAGTGCTCACAGAGGTCAGCACACTGGCGGAGTTCTCATCCCTTTCATTTGGACAGAGGGGGAGTGAGACAATGTCATCCTGTCTGCATGCTGGGAAGCCCCGTTATCAGAACTGCTCTGGGCCAGGCTTTGGGAGACTGAGATTCTTCCTGATTTTTTCCTGGAAAGTCACTCCCTTACTCTACCAGTTTCCTATGTCATAAAATGAGGGAGCTGGAACTGCTTACCTCTGAATTTTCTGTTTAACTAAGAAAGGCTTTGAATTAGGCAATGGGGGAAACAGCTTTTATATTTTTATTGCAAAATTTTACTATGAAAAGGAAGGAGAAGGGGGGAAGGGGAAGAGCAAAAGAAAGAAAGAAAGGGAATATTTCAAAAATAAACCAAATGAGGTAGGGTGTAGTGACTGTAAGAAAGGTGGAAGGGGTAACACAAAAAGAGAGAGAAAGAAGGCACCCCGGGTTAGTAGCTCCTAGAGAGGAGTGAAAGGTTTCCTCCAGGTTTTAACAAAAATAGATTAAACCTTTCTTCCGTGTGGTAAAACACCCTGCAGGGTATTTTATGGGCCAAGATAAGTCAGTGCCTTCCCCATTCAAGGCCCAATGTACAAAAAGAATGAGGTTGGGAATACTAGGATGTTCTGAAAGCGACTCTGTCGGCTGACAGTCAAGGACACATTTCTTAACCTTGTAAACAATGGGATTTTCAGATTCATCTCCTTTAGGAAAGAGTGAAACCTTTGTTCCTTAGAATGTTTTAAATTCAGCTAGACAAAGAGTGCACTGTTTTAGAAATGTTCTGTATTGTGTCAAAGAGCCCACAGTTGAAAATGGTCTGATGGGGATCCCCAGGGTACAGAACTGGGTGACCTATAACTTCTCTATTCTTGTGGATTTGTGCTATCTTAAACCTTTTGCTGCAAGTAGCCAGGTCCCTCGGGGCTGGAGAACTGAAACACTCCAGGTGGCTTGGCTGGCTCTTCCCAACAGATGTAGAAGCATGCCAGATGTTTGTCACCAACACCACCCAGAGCACTCAATCTCTCTCTCTTTCTGAGACACACGTAATTCACATGCCCTCTCACCCACACCTTTTCTTCCACACTGTACTTCTGGAAGGGAGCTACACAGGCAAAGTGAGGAAGAATGCTTCATTGTTGTGCAGTGCTAGAGTTCCCCATAAAGTGGGGCCCAGGGAAGAGGCCAGTCATTCTTTTTATCTCATCATTGCCCTAGCGACTGCAGGCAGTCCTGCACAGACACTGAGCTGAAACAGGAAACCAAAGCATCCTGTAGTATAATGACATTCTAGGGGCTTCCCCAGTGGCTCAGCCAGTAAAGAATCTGCCAGCAATGCAGGAAACACAGGAGACGGGTTCAACTCCTGGGTCAGGAAGATCCCCTGGAGGAGGGCACGGCAACCCAGTCCAGTATTCTTGCCAGGAAAATCCCATGAACAGAAGAGCCTGGCGGGCTACCGTCCACAGGGTCACAAAGAGTCGGACGTGACTGAGCATGCGTGCATGCAAAAATATGTCCATTTAGGAATGAGTCAATTCTCTGATGCTAAGATACAAACAAAAAACAAAACAAACTACCAGATAGACAAAATGAGCTGAGGTGATGCTGCTGTCTGTTGCAACTTCAGTGCCATATGTATTTATAACATCAGATCTTAGACAATGCCTAAAGAGAATTCTGAGTAGAGAAAACTGGGGGAAGAAGAGGCAGAAGAATCATATAATTCACATCTTATTAAATGCCATCAT
>NW_011494886.1:633477-651216 GCF_000754665.1 Bison bison bison
ATCATATTCTTCCTGAATGTTTCATATGCACTAGTTTAAATAATATCCCTGCCCTCAAGAAGCTTTCAGCTTGCTGTAGAGAGTGGACACATAAACACATAATTGAAATAAAAGAGAGTGCTTTCAATTTGGAAACAAAACAAGTATGGACACATGGGAAGAAAGGACTCTGACTCTGAGGTACTGGTTAGCATCATCAGAAAAAGCTTCACAAAAGAAAGAGGCTGGGAAGGAGAAGGAAAATACCTTTCCTTACATAATAACTTGTATATTATCCATAATGTGCATAAGAGGAAACTGAAATTCACAGGGATCAAATAACTCCCAAGGGAGCTAAGCTGTAAGAGGTAGAACTCATGCCTAGGCCTCTTTATGTCTGCCACCTCCTTCTACCACACTTAGGTAGTGACCCTTACATTGATCCACTGGGATGCGAAGGAGCCTGGGAGACCAACATGAGTCAAGACACAGCGGAGAGAAAGTGCGCTGCGAACTGGGTGAACTGCAAGAAATCTAATGAGGTTAGAGCATCAACATATGGGTGGATATGGAAAATGAGATTGGAAACATTTTAAAATGACAAATGGAAAAGTTCAAGTCCTAAAAAAATAGAAATTATAGGTCACTCTCCCAAGTTGCTTATCTATCTCTCCCTTTTCCTCTTAGTTTAAGAGAATTCCACTATATTAGCAGCATGCATGTTAGATACTCAATATGACTAAAATTGTGATTTTTTAAAAAATAATCTTCTAACAATCAGATGAGAAATGAATGCAGTGTTCTGAAGTTTGACTTATTATGTTTCCCGAAGAAAGAGATAGGGAGAAAGAAGATCAGAATAGGAAAAGGAGAGCCTAGAAAAATCAAGTCTTCAAATCCACAGATTATTCTTAATCCACCAGGTACTTACACAGTCCTTAAAGCATTTGAAAGTCTATCACTGGCACATGGAAACCTATCACCAAAGCTTTATAAAATGGGATAGGAGAAAGAAAGGCATTTGGCATACATAATTTGTACCCAAAAATTTAGAAAATGAATCTCTCTTTGGTTGCTGCTAGAAATTGAACTTTATATTGAATCTTTAAATTCAGCCTAATTCCTAGACTTCTCAAAATATTTATCTCATGACTCAATTTATTCTCAGGCTATAATTATTTCAAATCTGTAGTCTTCAAGATGTATAATGTGATCGTTGCAGTAAACTATATTCATACTACATGATAAGATTATTCTGTGCATAATAATCAAATGAACTTAGCATATATCCAATATTCTTTTCAAATACTATGTTTCTTTGTTCAAAGAGTTAAATATGAATATATTTTTTCTGAGTATGACCTTCCTACTCCCATAATATGGATGTTCTTGTTTATATGATTCATTATTCTTATAAAATATCAAACAAAAGTGCTTTCCATCTTTTCCTGCCAAGTCAAAGAGAAATCCAAAAATTTATTGGGTTTCTATTGACCCAGTAAATGTAAGACAGAAATCTAAAGGCTCTTAACATTGTTTATGCTGGAAATGTATCCAATTCTATTCTGAAAGTACCCTGACCTGTAAAAAGTATTTGTCTTGCTCCAGTAAATAGGAGCCTCGTGTAAATAGATATCTCAGATCAAACTGAAGTTTACTTTGTTCTAATCAGAACTGATGTATCAGATCACTTAATAATGTTCTTGTTACACAGGAGAATCATCCATTCACTGGTTTCTTCGATTGAAGCATAGGTACTCCACTATACTCAAAATGAATAAAGAAAATAGAAAATTTTAATCCTACTATACTGATAAATCTCTCTGAAGATAGATTATAACAAAAAGATAACTTGTTGAAATTGTCACTGTCAAAAATATATTCCTCAGAAATCAAAACAAGAAAACAACTTTCAAAATGAAATTTTTAAAATCTTGTAGCCCAGAAGAGCAAGAATGTAAAGGCATTATAGATGCTCAAATTCCAAGATTAGTAACTGTCAAGCCTTTGTGACCTTCTACAGGACTTAAAAGAGTGTTAAGAATCTGCATTTCATTTAATGTTCTTTCCAAATAACTTTCTTTAACTTCCTCTTGCCCTTTGTTCCACTGGAAGCATAATATGGAATAAGGTGTCCTTTTCAGACAGCTCAAATATCACCTCTATGGTAAGTCTGCTTTAACTACCAAGTCCTCTCCTCTGTGCTCTCATAGCCCGTTACTTACAACTCTAAAGATGTAATTAGTTACTCTACCCTGTAGTCTTTGACATACATGCCTACTTGTCCTTAAGAACTGGGAGCATTACTTATTCAACTTTTATTTTTCCAATGCCTAGCTCAGTATCTGAGACATAGTAGCTGCCCCCAACATGTTTATTTGATTGAATAGTTGACAGATTAGTAATACTTAATTGTATAAGCGAAATATCATTCTGCACATACCTCCAAAACTGCACCTTCGGCCCTATTTATTCCCTATAACCATGCAGATCTGCCTCTTTTTATTGTGCTTAACTTCACAGCCCTTCAACAGACAGTGCATTTTCTTTTACAAAAGGCTTGTGGTAACCTTACATTGAGCAAGACTATCAGCACCATTTTTTCCAATAGTATTTGCTCACTTCACATCTCTGTGTCACATTTGGGTAATTCTCACAATATTTCAAACATCTTCGTTATTTTTAAATTTGTTATGGTGATCTGTGATGAGTAATCTTAGGTGTTACTTTTAGAATTCTTTTGGGGTGTCACAAACTGTGCCCATATAAGACAAAAACTTAAATGACATGTGTGTTCTGACTATTCCACCAACCGGCCAGTCCCCCATCTCTCTCCTTCTCCTCTGGCCTCCTTCTTCCACAAGACACAACAATTGAAATTAGGCCAATCAATAACCCTACAAAGGTTCCAGTGTTCCAGTGAAAGGAAGAGTTACACATGCCTCACTTTAAATCAAAACCTAGAAATCTTAATGAGGAAGGCATGTCAAAAGCCACTGGGAAAGGCTAAACACAGGCCTCTTGGACCAGTTAATTAAATAGCGAATGCAGGGGAAAATTCTTAAAGAAAATTGAAAATGCTACTCCAGTGAACACAAGAATTAGAAAGCAAAATAGCCATACTGCTGATATGGAGAAAGGTTTAGTATTCTGTATGAAGATCAAACTACAGTAATCCCTTAAGCCAAGGTCTTATCTAGAGCAAGGTCCTAATTCTCTTTAATTTTATGAAGGCTGTCAGAGGTAAGGAAGTTACAGAAGAAAAGTTGAAAGCAAGCAAGAGATTGACTCATGAGGCTTTAGGGAAGATGCCATCTCCATAACATCAAAGTGCAAGGTTAAGTAGCAAGTAATGATGTAGAAGCTATACCAAGTTTTCCAGAAGATCTAGCTAAGAAAATCTAGCTAAGATCTAGCTAGTGTAGCCATGAAGGTGGCTACACTAAATAGCAGGTTTTCAGTGTAGGCAATGTATGGATGTGAGAGTTGGACTGTGAAGAAAGCTGAGCGCCGAAGAATTGATGCTTTTGAACTGTGGTGTTGGAGAAGACTCTTGAGAGTCCCTTGGACTGCAAGGAGATCCAACCAGTCCATTCTGAAGGAGATCAGCCCTGGGATTTCTTTGGAAGGAATGATGCTAAAGCTGAAACTCCAGTACTTTGGCCACCTCATGCAAAGAGTTGACTCATTGGAAAAAACTTTGATGCTGGGAGGGATTGGGGGCAGGAGGAGAAGGGGACGACAGATGATGAGATGGCTGGATGGCATCACTGACTCGATGGATGTGAGTCTGAGTGAACTCCGGGAGTTGGTGATGGACAGGGAAGCCTGGCGTGCTGTGATTCATGGGGTTGCAGAGAGTCGGACATGACTGAGCGACTGAACTCAACTCAACTGAACTGAGTGTAGGCAAAACAGACCTATTTTGGAAGAAGTTGCCATCTAGGACTTTTGGTGAGAGAGGAGAAATCAGTGTCTGACTTCAAAGCTTCACAGGACAGGTGGACTCTCTTATTAAGGGCTAAACAACTGATGACTTTAAGTTGAAACCAATGCTCATTTACCATCTGAAAATCCTAGGGCCCTTAAGAATTATGCTAAATCTACACTGCCTGTGCCCTATAAATGGAATAACTAAGCCTGGATCACAGCACATCTGCTTATATGTTTTACTAAGTATCTTAAGACCACTGTTAAAACCTACTACTCAGTAAAAAGATTCCTTTCAAAACATTACTGCTCATTGACAATGCACCAGTCACCCAAGAGCTCTGATGATGTACAATAAGATTCATGTTGTTTTCATGCCTGCTAATACAATATTCATTCTTCAGTCCATGGATCAAAGAGTAATTTCAACTTTCAAGTCTTATTATTAAAGAAATATATTTGTAAGGTTATGGCTTCCACTATCACTCCCACAGATAGTGATTCCTCTGATGGATATGGGCAAAGTCAAGTGAAAACTTTCTGGAAAGACTGACTTTAGAATGTTTCCATTCTAGATGTCATTATGAACACCTATGACTCATGGGAAGTGGTCAAAATAACATTAACAAGGAGTTTGAAAGAAGTTGACTCTAAGCTTCATAAATGATTTTGATGGGGTCAAGACTTCTCTAGCAGAAGGTATATGATACCAGTCAGAAACTTGGATCTATAGAAATAAAGAGCACTGAAAATTGAATAATGAATGAAAATAAAACTTTTTCTTATTTTAATTGCTCTAAATGATAACTGACTCCCCAAAGCAATGTATTGTGTGCTTACAGTATATATAAATATAAACTTAATTGCTGTCTTATTTTAAGTAATTGCCACAGACACCCCAATCTTCAGCAACCACCATCTTGATCAGTCAGCAGCTATCAACACTGACACAAGACCCGCCCCAGCAAAAAGATTACAACTCCCTGAAAGTTCAAGCAGTGGTTAGCATTTTTCAACCACAAAGTGATTTTGATTAAGGTATGTACGTTACTTTCAGACATAATGATTGAACATTTAATAGGCTATGGTACAGTGTAAACATAACTTTTTAAAATTTAGGTTTAGTTGATTTACAATATTATGTTAGTTTCAGTTGCACACCAAAGTGATTCAGTTACGTGTATATACATATATATTAATTTTCAGATTCTTCCCAATTATGTTATTATAATATTAAAACTGTATTCAACATAATATTATATTATATATTATATATATAATATATATAGCACATATATATATATGTGCTATAAAGTAGGTCCTTATTGCTTACCTATTTTATATATAGTAATATGTATATGTTAATCCCAAACTTCTAGTTTATCCTTTCTCTCTGCCCCTCACAAACATGACTTTCATATGCACTGGGAAACTAAAATATTTGTTTGAATCTTTTTATTGAAATATTTTCTTCATTGTGGTCATCTAGAACCAAATCTACAATATCACCAAGGTATGATTTTTTAATATGAATTATGAATATTTTAATATAAAAAATATTTATAATTTTGGCTTCTGTACATAATCTAGCACATTTTGACTTTCAGCATTATGTTTTCTATCAGGCAACATATCTCACCAAAAGTGTAAAAAAAAGTTACAAGATGTACATATATTTTACCTTAATATTACTTGAAACAATGGAATGGACTTATGAGGACAGTGATGAATTTATAATCTAAAACTCAGTGGCTGTGTTATACTGTGACATGGGTATATAATTCTTTCTTCAGGCAAGGGGCTGTCAATAGGCAGCTTCAAAAAATAATGAATGTTTGCAGTAATAATTTCATGGGTTGACTGAAACTTAATAGACTTTATTTCCAATTTAGGCTTGTGATATGTTCCAGTAGAAACAGTCTCAAATGAAATATAGTCTATTATAATACTATTTAATCCTCTCTTATTTTGTTAATCCTTTGTTGCTCTTTTATTTGGTTTTGTGTTTACAGCTGAGGCAGACTGTGTTAGTCACCACACTTTTCACTTTACTGCATCTGTGTCAGCCTTTCTTAGTCTACTCCCCATTGCCCAGGAAATGGATGTCCAATGACTAATTATCTCAGTGATGAGGAACCTAGCTTCAGCTCACTACTGCCAGCCTTCCTCTTGGCCCCTTTACTCCCCAGTATCAGGTAAAGGAGGAAACAAGAAAGACTAAATCTAGATTAGTTCATCCTGCTATTGCCAGTAGATCAAATTAGGGACAAGGTTAAGACTCACATGTTAATAAGTCTTTGGTGTTCACTGTTATGGAAACACTTGACTTCCAGGAACAGAGATTTTGATGGGCTTGAGTTTGCAGGCCCACATGTAGAGAGACAATACGTACAAGGCATAATCTTAAAATTTGAGAAAGAATGAGACAAAAACTAGGAGGGTCCTGAAACCTTTAGGTTGCTGAGTATATGATCCATAGCAAAACATTCTTTAAAATAATGGCTTTTATTCAGGGGTACATATCAGATTCACTTGAGATGATTCTACAAAATTATATACATAGCTGGTATCTACCCTAGAACAAATGAATCAAAAGCTCCTAGACACAAATATTTTAAAAACAATCAATCAAACTCCTTAAGGGGATTTGATATACATTTCTGGAAATAACTAACCATGGTTTACTTATTGTCCAGATAGTACTCAAACCAATTAATTTAATGAGAAAAAATGAATGAAATGGCTTATCAAAGTTACATTCATTGGCAGGACTTTTCCTTTGGGTCCTCTGTCATGGTGCTCATAGAAACAATGACTACTATGCTTTTTATGATACTAATGCACAGAGAAGAGTCTAACATCACAGACTAAATCTGCAAAAGAATAGGCCAATTCAGTGAGTATAGTAATCATCATGAATCACCTCTTAGCAACACTAGACTAAAAAAAAAATCACATATTTAAACAAGATTTCACCAAGAGCTTATTTTTAAACTCAATGAATAAACTACAGTACATAATAAGAATTCATTCAAGTGTTACTCTTTGTGAAAGTAAATGTCGCTCAGTCATGTCCAACTCTTTGCAACCCCATGGACTATAGAGTCCATGGAATTCTCCAGGCCAGAATATTGGAGTGGGTAGCTTTTGCCTACCTTAACTCTTTGCCTACCCTAAAATCAAAGAGAAGTATATATAAATCTAGTAACTAATCTATAAAAGTGAAGCAATAATTCTACTAAAATATATCATGTCAAAATATTGTAGATGCTAATAGAAAGGATATGGATGAACCAGGGGATGTTCCTTTTTTTCTAGAGTTGATACCAAAGTATTTGAGAGTAAAGGAATAAGAACAGTAGTACCAGAAGAAAGAAATTTTCAATGGAAATATAACATCTGTGATAGGATTGACAGAAGAAAAACAGTTGGTCTCTTTGGTTCAGGTAAAATGACTCCTCTGCAGAGTTAAAACATAAGGGACAAGAATGACAAAGAGTTGACTTCTTTAGCATAAGATGCTAAAATGATCCCCTGGACAGAAATCAAGAATGTTTCTGTGTTCTCAACTGTGCTCATCATCTTGCTGGCCTTCAGTCAGTGTTAATAATTATAACATGTCTGTCCCTACTGTGACCTCTGAGAGAACTTGTCTTCCAAATCCTTTCTCCTGAGAAGAGCATCCCTTTCCTTCTGCTCCAGGGCCAACCCACTTCCTTAGGCAGGGATGGCCCTCATCCAGATCCAGACCATTCCTGCTGGCAGCTCTTGTCTGGATCCAATTGGCCTCAGCTGGAGGTCCAGATGGCTCATTCCTTATTCCCCAGCAGGATTTCAACAGCATCCACCCCTTCCTGGTCTCTCTACCATTACTGCCATCAGGCCTGAATATTTTCCCTAAATCCTAACAGGAGATTAGTAAAGCATGTTGATTTTATTCTCATAGAATAGAAGTTGGCAATAGAAGGAAGACAGTTTCAAAACAGTACAATAACTTTATATAATGTAAATGAACAAGGTCCAGTTGTGAAATATTCTTAAAGTTGGCTTTATTCATGGCATTTCCTGCATATATATATATATATAATAACCTTTGCATCTATATAAAAATATCTATAAATATCTATTGATCCATCTATCAATGGACAGATAAATAGATATGTCATATTAACAGATGGATGGAAATTGCTTGAAAAATACCACATTTAGATAGAGATTGGAGAAGGCAATGGCACCCCACTCCAGTACTCTTGCCTGGAAAATCCCATGGATGGAGGAACCTGGTGGGCTGCAGTCCATGGGGTCGCGAAGAGTCGGACACAACTGAGTGGCTTCACTTTCACTTTTCACTCTCATGCATTGGAGAAGGAAATGGCAACCCACTCCGGTGTTCTTGCCTGGAGAATCCCAGGGACAGAGGAGCCTGGTGGGCTGCCGTCTCTGGGGTCTCACAGAGTCAGACATGACTGAAGCGACTTAGCAGTAGCAGCAGTAGCAATAGACATAGTAAAGATAGATACATGGAGATAGCCATATCTATACCTGCATCTATACAGAAACATAAAAAATTTTCAAACAACTAAATACTCTGTTTAAAAGTCATAATAGATAAATCTATATCAGTAGTTATCTATTTATACAAACATTTTTAAAGAGTTTCTGAGAATTTGTCAGTTTACCTGGGGTTGCCATATTATATGAAATTTTCACCAAGTTTGAAAGGTATGACTGGGATGATCTGACTTAAAATACAGACTGTGTCAAATGCAAAATTCAATCTGGAAGACTTTCTAAGGTAGCCAAAATTAGGATGGTCTGACATAAGACTTAGGTTATATAGAGTATAAAATTTCACTTTGTGAACCCCAAAGAACCTATCTGTCATCTTCCAGCAGAGGTGAATTGAACAAATGTGGTAGTTTGCTAGGGCTCCTGTAAGCTTCTCAGGTGGCTCAGTGGTAAAGAATCTGCCTGCCAATGCAGGAACACAGGACACACAAGTTTGATCCCTCAGTTGGGAAGATCCCCTGGAGAAGGGAATGGCAACCCATTCCAGTATTCTTACCTGGGAAATCCCATGGACAGAGGCACCTGGTTAGCTGCAGTCTATGGGGTCATAAAGAGTTGGACACAACTGAGCAAATGAGCACGCATGCATGCAACAAATTATTACAATCTGAGTTGCTTAAAACAACAGAAATTTATCCTTTCACGGGTTTGGAGATTAAATGTGTGAAATCGGGGTGTTGGTGGGGCCACACTCCCTCTAAAGGCACTAGGGAGCAATCTTTCCTTGCCTCTTCTAGCTTTTGATGGTTGCTGGCAATCCTTTACATTCCTTGGTTTGTGGCAACACAACTCCAATCTCTGCCTCAGCATATACAAGGCCTTCTTACTCTGAGTCTCCTCCGTGTCTTCAAATCTCTCTCATAAAGTCACCAGTCACTGAATGTAGGACCCACCATAATCCAATTTAACTTGATTACAACAGTAAATACCTAATTTCCAAATAAGGTACTGAGGTTAGAACTTTAACATATCTTTTGGAGGGATAAAATTCAATAAACAACAGGAGCCACTAGCCAACATATGTGGAGACTTCACCTAGGCCAGGTACTAAATACCCATCTAGAGAGACAGGCCCCAGGCTATAAGATGCTATGAACACAGTATACGAACAAAGCTGCAATCAGGACACTAGAAATAATTTTTTTTTTAATTACTGTCCAAAAAAACCTCATTTGATAGTGAAAGTGGGTACAATGAATGATTATGTCAAGACCATAGTCATAAACCAGCACTATTCTGAACAAACTGTAACAAAATATTTACCTTAAAACTAAAAGAAAAAAATCACAATATCAGGCTCTTGAATCACAAGTATTATTTTGCATTTGAGTTGCTTGTCAAATGAGCAACTCCACGTAAAGTGCTCTAGGGTGAGGCACAGAGGGCTTTATGTATTTAATGATGGATAATAATTTCTTTAGAACAGTAAACAACTGAAAGAAATTGTTTATGAATGTTGAGGTATTTTAGTTTATTCAACAATCTTTTTTTTAATTTATTTATTATAATTGGAGGCTAATTACTTTACAATATTGTGGTGGTTTTTGCCATATATTGACATGAATCAGCCATGGATATACATGTGTCCCCCCATCCTGAATCCCCCTCCCACCTCCTTCCCCATCCCATCCGTCAGGGTCATCCCAGTGCACCAGCCCTGAACACCCTGTCTCATGCATCGAACCTGGACTGGTGATCTATTTCACATATGATAATATACATGTTTCAGTGCTATTCTCTCAAACCATCCCACCCTCACCTTCTCCCAGAGTCCAAAAGTCTGTCTTTACATCTGTGTCTCTTTTGCTATCTTGCATATAGGGTCATCGTTACCATCTTTCTAAATTCTATATATATGCATTATACACTGTGTTGGTGTTATTCTTTCTGATTTATTTCACTCTGTTTATTCAACAGTCTGTAACTCTTTTTGCTATGAACTTTTTCATGCACTTGTAGACTTAGCTAAATTTAAACCTGACTCTCATTTTCAATTTATATTGCTTAGCAGCTCCCAAAGAACCTTCTCTATGTTGTCTTGCCTCAGTGTATTTGATCACAGTTGGCAGGAATGTTACTGGCTATCTTCCTGAATCTTGTTTCTCACACTGCCAAATTGAACCCTTAATTTTAGACTAACCCTTAGTCTAAATCCTTATGAACAGGGTATGAGAATGTACAATAGTTGCTTAGCTATCCAAAGTCACTGAAATTCAAATGAAAGAGTGAGAAGTTTGAGGTTTGTTTTGATCTTCACAGAAAAAAATCCAGAGAAAAAACTCAACCAGTAGATAGTTTATCATAAAAAGTAGATCATCCCACAGAATAAACGATGACTGTTTAATTAACTAGAAGCCCAAAACCTCAAAGTGAGTAAACTACAGTATTTGTATTTTTAGAGATTAGCCTTTTTGAC
Source organism: Bison bison bison (assembly GCF_000754665.1). NCBI lineage: Eukaryota > Metazoa > Chordata > Mammalia > Artiodactyla > Bovidae > Bison > Bison bison. Next base: position 644,372 of record NW_011494886.1, read on the forward strand.
ACCTTATATATCTGCTTAGGTCCTGGATAATGATAATCAATTACATAGCTTGAAACCTTGAGATTACCTACCCACCTATGTTAGGTGTTAGGGTAACTATATAAAAATAAAACGCCACAAGTCTGCAGACATTTTTGTTGCCTGTTCAGTATATGCTTACACATATAACTAGAAAAATGCAATAATAAACCAGTGACCCCAAGTAACATTAAGAGCATCCTAAAGCAGGATATGACTCAGTGTGGACTGGAATCATAAAGAAATTCTGAGTGAGTGTTATAAGTGCTGCTCCTTGAAGATAAGAAGATAGAATAGACCAGGAGAGAAAGAGAATGTACAAAGTCATAAGCAGAAGAGAGAGGAAGGAACTAACATTTATTGAGTAACTACTGTGGACTGATCAGAGTTCTTCATACACCTCACTTTTATATTATCTAATGTGACCCTCACAGCAAGCCTGGGAGATAAGCAGAAGTGACAAATAAATCACCAAACTGACACAGCTAAAAGGCAGCAGAGAGAATATTTGACCAAGTACTCTCTCATTCCAGAACCTACTTTTGTGCCAGACTCCCTCAAGGGGGCCTATATAGTAAGGAGACCGGCCTGGCAGGAGGCAGGGCCTTAGTGCTGGATAGGAGAAGGATCTCCCAAGAAGAGGAGCCTCAGCTCTCCGGAGTCCCTCTTCAGCAAACTGTCACCGCACTGAGGTGAAGTCTCCTAATTTGGAAGTTGGCACACAATCTTCATTTTCTCTTCTACAGCTATTTAAAGGAATTACTCTAAGACTTCATTTATTACAAGGAAATGTGTGGGGGGAGAAAATGACTTTACATAGCTGCCTGTGGGAGTAATTTTTAGCAGCTTGAATTTATATGAAAATAAGCTGTAAAGTAAGTATAAATGTGAGGAGTCAGTCTACTGCCATTTTGTACATTTCAGGGTCATTTTTCTTCACTTGTTTGACATGAGTTACCAGATTATTTTTCCCTTTCACATACAAAGGACCTTGCAGGAATAAATGGAAAAAAATAAACTCATTCAAGAAGTTGCTCAGTTCAGCTACCCACTCAAGGGTCAAAATTTCAAAAGTATCAAAATAATTTTTACATGGATAGTCTATATAGGAAAGACTGTCAAGGGTCAGGAAAGCCTCCTGGATAAAGAAAAGCCCTGGACTAATATAACTTTTGATGTACATTTTCTCATTAGTGGATAAGAATCCAGGGGTTTCTTAGTACACAGTGATAAAAGGAACTATTGATGCCATCTCTTTACCTCTCTCATGGTAAACAAGGTCTACCATGAGACCTTGTTTCCATTGGTTAACTGGTGTTGATAAATCCTAAGATGTGAAATCCTAAGATAAAAAGGCTATATATTATGTTGATGAATGTGTCATCAGCAGCATTCTTTGAGTTTTCTTAAACTGAAATATGAATTCTGCTGAAGGTACTTCATATTCTTTAAGATGAGGATTTCAGCAAAGTAATTTTCATACTGATTAAACTCAAGGTTTTAGTCAGGTAAACACAAGTAGCTAAAACTGTGTAAAGATGTTTTCCTCCCTTAGTTAAAATGGGCAGAGATGCAACACATTAACTCATAGACAGGTTAAGAGCAAAACAACTTTCCTTCCTCTGTAATTTGTTCAAGAAAACTGTCTAGGAAAAGAAAAAATAAGGAGGTGGGAAAAAGTTAATGCTTTTACAAGGTCATTGGACAGAGTGAAATAAGAGCCTCCACAACCTAGACCACTAGGTCACTGAAAGATTTTTACTATGTACCAGACTCTGTGCCAGGCATTCAAGGTACAATCTGAACATGACAGATACAGAGCTTGCAGTCTCATCAGGAAGGCACACAAGTAAGTCAGCAATAAGGACAGAAGATAGTAAGTGATGAGGAGATTTTTCAGACTTGGAATATCTAGGAAGATTCCTGGGGAAAAAGCAACATCTAAGCTGAGACATGCTGTATGAGGATGTTAACTAGACAAAAATTTGGGGTGAACTGGGGTGGGAGTCAGAGTGGGGAAAAGGTTTATCCTAGAGATGTTCCAAGTGCAGGTAAATGTGTATTCAAAGGCCCATGCTATATTCACACTATATTCAAGAAACTAAAAAACAGTTCAGTATGTCTATGGCACAGAGGGTTCCTTAGATAGGGCCTGTTCACACAGATATATTGAATTACATAGCCATGAGCCTTACCCTCAAAGACATGAAATCCACTTGGGTAGACAAAACTGAACTATGAACTAACTACATAGGAAAGAAATCAAACAAGTGGGGGGAAGATATCTCACTTCTCTGCCTCCTCTCCCCAGGATCCCTTGTGCACATGAAAGTTTTGTGAAAATGAGGAGGAGGGTATCCATATTGGCTCAAGCTCCTTGGAAGAGGTTTGCCGTTCATTTGAGTATAAGCATGCTCTTTGGTTCTCCTACAAGAGGAAGAGGTATATCAAAACTGCACAAGGCAAAACAAGTGAGTATCAGTATTTGACTGAGGGTAGGAACATGTGGTAAGGAAGACACATGGAAAAAACATCAGGTAACCTCAGAGAGTGCAAAAGTTGGCCAAGAATTTAGTGAGTCAATACACATTGCCCTTTGATCTGAGTGGGAGTTCGGTAAATGGACCAGAAAATTACAACAGGAGGTATACAGAATACAAAGAGCATTCTCTAGGGATATTCTAAGATCTAGTTACAGAACTAATAGGGAAAGAGTGGACTCCTTTTAGATGTCAAATCCCTTATGACCTTGTGCAAGTTGTAGTCAGAAACTCAGCTGCTTCCATAACCAAGGATGAAGCAAATTAAGATAAGACTGAGGCAACCACATTAATTTTAATGCATGAGTCACTACAATGGTCAGTCCTCCCAAGGTTTATATCTCTCTCTCGAAGGGGTCATTTTGCATGAGAAGATTATTAGAGACTTGAGTTAGTCAAGAGGTTTAAGACTTCATGCTCCTACACTTCGCCTCCTCTGGTGGTATAGACTTCCTGCTCTTTTTGTGCTAGTGAGGATCACATCACACTAAGGCACACATGGGAAGGTCCACCAGCAAGCAGATGGGCAGGAATTGCTATGCAGTTTTGTTTTGTTAGTGTACACTTTAGATAATCATGTGAGTGTGTGCATGAGTGTGTGCATGTGTGTGTGTGTGTGTGTGCTAGAAATAAAATACCACAAGAATAAGGAAGGGAAAAAAATGAGGGAATGGAATGAGACAGATATACGTGTAAATGAGGAGAAAGAATATGCAAGAAAAAATAAAAAGATAGGGCAATGAAAGTATAACAAGGATAGAGAGCAGGAAAATAATTAGGTGAAGCATGCAGGCTAACATTTATGGACATTTTTACACACCAAAAAAGTATATGTTGTTTCTGGGCTATATAAGTAGCTTGAAAGAACTGACTGGAAAGATCATATCAAGTTCATAAAATGGTTCTCTCCATGAGGGAAGTTGGGAGGAAAATGGAATTGGTCAGGTGGAGAAAAGAAAGTCAATTGTATCTGTGCTATAAGTTCAAAACAAAATGTGAAAATTGTCCCATTTTTAAATTCCAGGCAGCTACAAGGGGATTTGTGATATCTTTGCAGTTTTATTGTGATGATGGTATGGGTAATTTTTTAAAACAGAAAAAGAATGAAGAAAATCATGGACAGGGTTTTGATAACAAAGTGTAGAGCATGGAAGTACACTGTCTACCAGCTAATTACCAGCCAAGTGACACAGGCAAGGATTTAATGTCACAGCAGTCCGGGAGTGACTGGAGGGCAGTTTCTACTCAGGATAAGGAGAATTACCTTCGGTGTTCCTTCTAGTCTCTGTCTGCTTTTCCTAACATCACCTCTAAGAACCACTCTGGCTCCTTAGCAATTGCTTTCTGAGGCTCAGCTTTGTTTACTTTTTTGAGGTTGCTGATTAACTGATGTGTTTTCTGTCAACTGAAACTTACAGACACATTACCAATGTTTGACAGACACTAGGAGCCTTAGAATTTCCTGAGGAGAAAAATGCAGCAAGTTTTATTGGAAGGCTTTTAATTCCCTTCTAGCTAAAGTAGTGTTTCCTACCTTTATTAATACCATTGGTGTGAAATGTTAAAAATCCCTCACTAAAATTCTTGTTCACCAGGTGTCTGCACTTCCAAAAGGTAATGTTTCTTCTAAACCAAGATAGAGTCTCATAGATACTTGCAACACAGATTCTTACTAATAGGCTATGTTGACCAAGCAAGAGAAGCTTTTCATATTTTATGAAGGGGAGCAGAATTTAAAGCTTCCAGTCAACAAGCTACCCAGGCTCTGAATACATAAGAGACCTGGGATAAAGAGAAACTGAGGTACTTTGAAAGACAAATGAACAGAAGCAAGTATACAGAAAAAAAAGATTGATTTGTGTATTTTATTTTACAGGAGCTATAGTAACCTAAGGGCATGGACAGGTTAAAGAATTTACTGAGACCACACATGATGAGGTTAATAGCAGTTGGAATCAATGGATAACTCTACACCAGAAGAAATAAAAACAATGACATATAGAATGACTTTTAGAAATCCTTCAGGCACACAAACATAAAATCTAGATAATCTGAGAAAGTGTCACTGACGTTTAGAAGAAAGGAAGATTCTGTGATTTAAGAAGTACATAATATTTTTGTCTATTTATTTAATATAAGCCATGTCAGTACTCACTATCAACCCATACTGGCCCCAACTAACCAAAAATGAAACTAGGCAAAAAGTAGCTGAGGGTCACAAAGCCCTGCATCTTTATAAATTATCACGTCTAGCCTGTTGCTTAGCTACCACACAAGCCTGTCTGTACCCTGTACTGCCTGCAGCAGCAGCAGCTGCTGCAGTTACTTAATTATACTTGAGCAAATTCTAAAGGAGAGACCAAGAAATTATTATATGGATACACTTAAATGAAAAAAAAATATCCTGAATGTTTAAGATAAAATCTGTGGCCTGAGATAGAGTCTGAAAATACTGAAAGGGTAAACTGTGGCTCTGGAATACTTCTGGTTCATGATAGAAATTTCACTAGTAGAACTGGAAGCAAAGGAACAATTGATCATTCACCTGAAAGCGACTGCCAGACAGCTCTAACTCTTTGGTGGTTTTGTGCTAAAGAAGAGAACGGTCTGCTTCCTGCCTAACAGAGATTGAAAGCTAACTTGCCAATCTTCTACCCTTATTATAAACAGTTATATGCCTGACCATGCGCATCCATCCATGTGAAATACATACACATGGAGAATTATCACTCCCAAATATATTCACATAGGTCTAAATTTATTAAGGAGATATTAGTACCTTGTTTGAGATGGTAAGAGACGACTGTTACACAGCCACAGTATAGTCTCTCTCATTACTAGATGAGTACAAAAAATAAATAAATAAGCACAATGAAATTGAAACAGAACTGCAGCTCTGGCAGATGCTTCTCTAGTGTGAGTTTTCTTCTACAGAGGATGAAATGCAGATGCAAATAAAAAGTGAAAGTTTAAATGTGTTTTGTATAAATGTGAGGAGTAAACATGTCAAACAGCTGAATTAGTTGCATATGTGTTGAGAGAGAAGTGTGATATCATTTGAAGAGCCTAAATTGGAGGTGAGCAAAGACAACGACCGAGAAACAAACTCTCTAGGTGCTCGTGTCCATAAAGAAGATGAGAAACAGAACAGAGAGACTAGAGAGGAGGTGGGGGACAGTCTGATCAAATTATGTTTGGTCAGATTTAAAAAGTGTGAGGGAGAGAGGGCTAAAGTGCCTGGGAAAGGGAAGGAAGGATGGAGAAATTCATACCAACATACTTTAATAAACAACCAAATAAATACAATTTTAAATCAGCTTGCAATAGTGATATAAATACGCTGTTAAAAGAACAGATGAAAGCAGAAGATTAGATGAGGAAGAAGCATGCTATTTGGTAACCAAGAGAGAACTAAATATTTATGTCATGACATCTAAGTTACTAGTATCCAGGAAGATGGAGGGTAGGTCATCCAAGTAAGTGAATATTTAGAATAATGAAATCTTAACCCCTTACATCCGATTACAAGCAATGTAATCTTTTTATTGACAATCTCACTGATACATAAGACTCCTCTCTGCTCAAATAACATACACAGTAGGATTTACCCTCATGTGGTAACACAGAATCCTTATCGCGAGCATTCTGCTGAAGTTTGGGATGTTGTGTGGCAATTGAGGACTTTGGATTTCAGAATGGAATCCCTGAATTCCTCCCACCTACTAATCTCATCAAGATGCCAATTCTTAGCATTTCTTCCTCTGTGGAAAGTCCAATGACATGGAGGGCATTTCACTAAACATCCCCAGACTGCTGCTCCAGTTATTTAAGCAGTTTCTTCCTTAATCCCTAAGCTGCCTTCCTAGACATCCTTTGCTCACTTTCTGGTTGGAATCTAATATGAAGTAAAGATTGACAGAGTGAAATTAGCTTTAGTCATTTTATGTCACACTGACACACAAAGAAAAAATACTTTGCTAAACAGCACAATGTATAAGATTCATGCATAGGTTGACACTGATTAAGAGAAACTGTATGCTAAATTTTTTGAGGTTCAGCTTATTTTATTTTTATTTTTTTAATTGGAATATAGCTGCTTTTGGAGTAGGAAATGGCAACCCATTCCAGTATCCTTGCCTGGGAAATCTCATGGACAGAGGAGACTGGCGAGCTATATAGTCCATAGGGTCATAAAGAGTCGGACACCACTGAGCATGCACGGACAGTTGCTTTACAATGTTGTGTTAGTTTCTACTGTATAACAATGTGAATCAGGTATATGTGTAT
>NW_011494886.1:651316-672735 GCF_000754665.1 Bison bison bison
AGTTGCTTTACAATGTTGTGTTAGTTTCTACTGTATAACAATGTGAATCAGGTATATGTGTATATATATCCACTCCCTCCCGAATCTCCCATCCCTCTCCCCCATCCTACCCCTCTAGGTCATCAGAGAGCACCGAGTTGAGCTCCCTATGTTATATACAGCTTCCTGCTGCTGCTAAGTCGCTTCAGTCGTGTCCGACTCTGTGCGACCCCATAGACGGCAGCCCACCAGGCTCCCCCGTCCCTGGGATTCTCCAGGCAAGAGTACTGGAGTGGGCTGCCATTTCCTTCTCCAATGCATGAAAGTGAAAAGTGAAAGTGAAGTCACTCAGTCGTGTCCGACTTTAAGCGACCCCATGGACTGCAGCCTACCAGACTCCTCCGTCCACGGGATTTTCCAGGCAAGAGTACTGGAGTGGGGTGCCATTGCCTTCTCCAATAGCAGCTTCCTACTAGCTACCTATTTTACACATGATACTGTATATACGTCAATGCTACTTTCTCTTGTATGAGTTCATCCCCAAATTATATACTACTTGATAAATAGAGGGAGAGTGCCTTGCTATTATCACCTTGCCTTCTCTCATCTGATTTTTGCCTTACACTCACCCTTGTGCACACTTTCCACACTCAGCATTTAGCCAGTTTTTCACATTGACACTTCTGTGAAGGAGCAAAAGCCCCAAAGAATACCCACTCTATTATGTGCTTGAAGATAAGATATACACAAATATAGTATCTTTTGGAACATGTCACTACCTTCTTGTCCATCATTCCTTCTTCTAGAAAGGAGGCAGGAGAGGTTAGATGAAATGTAGTAAGCATGTCCTCCCTTGAGAACCTGCTTGCTCAATATCTTAACTTTGCAACTATACTTAATATTTCCTTTGGATTAAATGTCTTAGATACAAGATACAGCTACACCAGGCATGAATGGGTACCCAAGCTTAATACAAATGACCTGGATGCCTCAAGGGGAATTTTTGATATCTGCCTCTGAAATTAAGTGTACATAAATGATCCCCTTTATTTCAGAAGGAAAGAAATTCTAGGTTTGTCATTTGGCTTTTGTGTGTGTGTGTGTGTGTGTGTGATTGTTTTAAGCTGATGTACCCTTTACTTAGTGATCAGAAGTTTCTTCACTGCTTAGAGGTGACTGTATCTAATGTCAAAGAATCAGAGATAAAGAGTTAGAATGGAAAAGCCTTGGATTTTCCCAATTAAAAATGGAGGCATAGAAGACCCTGAACTCACATCCTCCCACAGATATGGTGAATCTACACCTACTCATAAAGCAGTTCTTCCTAAAGAAGAACTGAAGCCTGGCCGAACAGATTCTACACAGCAAACAACAAAGGGACCACATAGAGATGAACTAGAAAGTAAGTGAAATATGTCAAGAAATGACAAATATCATATGACTTACTTATATATGGAATCTAGAGGAAAAAAAAACAAATGAACAAACATAATAAAACAGAAATAGGTTCATAGATACAGAGATCAAACTGATGGTTGCTAGAGGGTATGGGGTGGAGGGATAAGCTAAACAGGCAAAGCAGATTAAAAGGTACAAACTTTCAATTATAAAATAAATAAGTCACATGTGATGATGGCACAGAAAATATAGTCAATAATATTGTAATAATTTTGTATGGTGACAGATGGTAACTAGACATCATGGTGATCATTTCATGATGCATAAAAATATCAAATCACTATGTTGTACACCTGAAACTAATATAATATTTAAGTCAATTTTACTTCAATTAAAAATAATAGAATGAAAAGTCTTACTGCCTGGATAACAAGACATGAGAATTTGAAAGTCCTTCCAACTAAGTGGACCACATGAAACTCAGGAAGAAGGCAGCATGAGTGAACAAAAAGAAGATTAGATAATAAAAAAGCAAGAATGATAAACTGACCTAGACTCATTTTGGAGAGATAGTACTCATTCCTGTAGAAGCAGTTGGTGGCCAAAGTATAAACCACTCATATGATATGTTTATTTCCCAAATATCTGATAACAAAATGCCTCCATCTTTAAGTTCTCCAATTATCTGGGGTCACGCTTCCTGTAGTTTATATTTTCAGTAGATCAAGGCTTCATTATCAGAGGATTCTACATATCTCGTAAGAATTCTGAAAATGATTAGGATCAAATGCTGTCATGGTCACCTCTTATCCTGCTTCATAGCAAAGTCAATAACCTGAAATCAAATATTACACATCTTTATTTTTAAAGTCCTTCAACCAACTTCTATTCTTCCTTCCCTACCACTATGGAAATTTCTCATTGGAAAAACTTTCCTCTCAAAAAGCTTAGCTTCCTAACACATAGCTGCATCAACCAGGATAAGCATCCTTAAATCTCACCTTTCATACTGTCCCTAACTTGTATCTCCCCAAGCTACCTGAGTAATGTCTAGATTCTCTTTTATGCAAAGTTATTTGAGCATTCAGTTTCTACTTCACAACAGTGACTGCACATTGGAACCACCTGAGAACCATACAGCATGCCAAAAATCCTAGGTCCCATCCTATACCAAATGAATTAAAGTCTCTGTGGGTGAGACCAGAATATCATTACATTTTTAAATCTCCTCACATGATTTTAACATACAGCCAGAGTCAAAAACTTTCCTGGCCCATTGCTTCTTGAGCTTTAATGTGTATAGAAACCATGGGGTGAGCTTGTTAAAATGCAGATTCTGATCAGTAGACTTGAAATGAAGGCCCAAGATTCTGCATACTGGTTGTAAAATTAAAAGAAGCTTGCTCCTTGTAAGAAAAGCTATTACCAACCTAGATAATAAAAAGTAGAGACATTACTTTGCCAACAAAGGTCCATCTAGTTAAAGCTATGATTTTTCCAGTAGTCATGTATGGATGTGAAAGTTGAACTATAAAGAAAGCTGAATGCCCAAGAATTGATGCTTTTGAACTACAGTGTTGGAGAAGACTCTTGAGAGTCCCTTGGACTGCAAGGAGATCCAACCAGTCTCTCCTAAAGGAAATCAGTCCTGAATATTCATTGGAAGGACTGATATTGAAGCTGAAACTCCAATACTTTGGCCATCTGATACGAAGAACCGACTCATTGGGAAAAAAAAACCCTAATGCTAGGAAAGATTTAAGGTGGGAGGAGAAGGGGATGACAGAGGATAAGATGGTTGGATGGCATCACCAACTCGATGGACATGAGTTTGAGTAAGCTCCGGGAGTTGGTGATGGACAGGGAAGCCTGGTGTGCTGTCCATGGAGTCACAAAGAGTTGGACACAACTGAGCAATTGAACTGAACCACAATTGGAGTAGCAAGACTCTAGACCAGTAATTTCCAAATTTGTGGCACACTGAAATCACCTGAGAAGTTTTAAAAACTGATGCCTGTTCCAGGGTCTCCTCTTTTATCTATGGGAATTTGACTAGATTTTGTATCCCACCATTGTGTGAAAATTGTATAAATCTTAATTATGTTGAATTGGTTTATGGTACTTTTCAGGTCTACTATATCCTTCTACTTTCCTGTATATTCAATTAATTTTTGAGAATTTGATATTGAAACTCCAACTAAAAATCATAATTAATCTACTTAAAAATAATTGTAATATATAGTAGAACTACATGTAACTTTTTTCTGTATTTTCCAAGTCTCCTGTAAGTGTGTTATCATACTTTCATAATTTAAGAAAGAAAAAAAGAAGAAAAATTAAAAAAAAAAAAACTGATGCCTGGGCCCTAGCCCCACTCATCAGGATTTTTAGTTTCCTAATTATTTCCATACCCTTATTTCAGACCATAAATGCAGGAAGAATAGGTCTGTTATATCTGTCACCTCTTCCACTTCCAAACCAAAAGCTATCTCTCCAATATGAATCTGGCTGTTCCTCTTGAATGCAAAAGCTTCTATATTCTAAAGTAAGGCTCTTATTTTAAACAGCATTTTCCCATCCCAGTTAAAGAATATTGTGCGTGTGTATATAGGACAATTATTTAGTAAACCAGTATTAGCTATTGTTAACTAGGACTTTTATACGCAAAGACCAAATACAATAATACCCTCAAGGATCTGCTGCTGCTGTAAGCAGCACTTCAGTAGTGTCTGACTCTGCATGACCCCATGGACTATATAGCCCACCAGGCTCTTCTCTCCATGGAGTTTTCCAGGCAAGAATACTGGAGTGGGTTGCCATGCCTTCCTCCAGGGGATCTTGGGATGATCGAACCCAGGTCTCCTGCATTGCAGGCACCCGGGTCTCCTCCATTGCAGGCAGATTCTTTACCACTAAACTACCAGGAAGCCCACCTTTAAGTATGTCTTTAACTAAATAGAAATTTCTCCAAAGAAGATACACAGACGACAAGTGAAAGTCACTCAGTCACGTCCAACTCTTTGAGACCCCATGGGATATATAGTCCATGGAATTCTCCAGGCAAGAATACTGGTATTCTCCAGGGGATCTTCCCAACCCAGAGATCAAACCCAGGTCTCCCATATCACAGGTGGATTCTTACCAACTGAGCCACAAGGGAAGCCCAAGAATCCTAGAATGGGTAGTCCTTCTCCAGCGGATCTTCCCAACCCAAGAATTGAACCGGGGTCTCCTGCGTTACAGGCTGATTCTTTACCAACTGAGTTATCAGGGAAGCCCACAGATGACAAACAGGTATATAAAAAGATGCTCATCAACATCACTAATCATTAGAGAAATGCAAATCAAAACTATATTGTGATATCACCTTATACAAGTCAGACTGGCCATCATCAAAAAGACTACAAATAATAAATGCTGGAAGGGATGTAGAGAAAGGGAACCTGCCTACACTGTTGGTGGGACTGTAAATTGGTGCAACCACTAAGGAGAACAATATGAAGATTCCTTAAAAAATTAAAAATAGAGTTACCATATGATCCAGCAATCCCACTCCTAGGCATACAACTGGAAAAGACAAAAATTCTAATTTGAAAAGATAGCATGCATCCCAATGTTATCTCATAGCAGCACTATTACAACAGCCAAGATGTAGAAGCAACATAAACATCAGCTGATAGATGAATGGATAAATAAGATGTGTGTGTGTGTGTGTGTGTGTGTACACACATAAACAATGGAATATTACTCAGCTATAAAAAAGAATTAAATAATGCCATTTCCAGCAACATGAATAGACCTAGAGATTATTGTACTAAGTGAAGTAGGTCAGAGAAAGACAAGTATCATGTAATATCACTTATGCTATTGATGTTTAGTCACTCAGTCATGTCCAACTCTTTGTAAGCCAATGAACTAGTAGCCCTCCAGGCTACCTCTGTTCCTGGGATTTTCCAGGCAAGAATACCAAAGTGGATTTCCATTTCCTTCTCCAGAGGAGATATCACTTATATGTGTAATCTAAAAAATGATACAAATGAACCTAAAAAACAGAAATAGACTCAGATACAGTAAATAAATTGATGGTTACCAAAGAGGAAAGAGTGGGAGGGATTAACTATTGGATTGGCCAAAAAGTTTGCTCAGGTTTTTCTGTAAGCTTTTATGGAAAAACACGAATGAACTTTGGGGCCAACCCAATATTAGGTTTGGGACTAACAAATACATACTACTGTATATAAACTAGATCAACAATATGGCACAGGTTACTATACTCAATATCTTGTAATAACCTATAATGGAAAATATCTGAAAAAGAAAATAAAAATATACATATAAAACTGAATTGCAGCGCTAGATCACTGAAACTAACACAACATTGTAAATCAACTATACTCAATAAAAAGTTGCCTGTCTTGGAAAAAAGTAGTATCTTTAGCATTGATAAATCGAGGTGGACTTTTTCAGTCATCAGATCTTAATAATAAGACCAATAGGACATTGTTCCATAATTGGTATCAAAATATAGGCTGTTAAAAAATTGGTACTTAAGAGTGCCAAAGTCTTACCCTGGGGGTAGTCAGTGGGCTATTCAGTGCAAAGAAGCCCATCTGGATGTCAAGAGAATCACTGGTGAGTTAATATGGGGAGTTAGATTCAGTGGTTGATTACAGCACTAGCTTAATAGGCAGACACTCCTATGTTTAAATTCTCCAATTAATGAGCTCATTTCATACTATCCATAAGAATTAGAATTATTCAGCTTGCATACACATGCACCATATATATATATATAGAGAGAGAGAGAGAGTATTTTAATATATATATATTAAACCATGACCTGTATATAACCCTTTGCTCAATAAAAATTAGCATATTTCCTTTGCATTTGATACCCCAGTCCGTCTGCAAATATAATTGGCCAGTAAGACTTTTTTTCAAATGTTAGTACTCTCATTGTTGTTGTCCAGTTGCTAAGTCATGTCTGACTCTTTTCGACCTCCATGGACTGTAGCATGCCAGGCTTATATGTCCTCCACTATATCCTGGAGTTTGCTCACATTCATGTCCATTGAGTTGGTGATGCTATCTAACCACCTCATTCTCTGCCAGCCCTTTCTCCTTTTGCCTTCAATCTTTCCCAGCACAGGGTCTTTTCCAGTGAGTTGGCTCTTCACATTAGGTAACCAAAGTATTGCAGGTCCAGCATCAGTCCTTCTAGTGAATATGCAGGACTGATTTCCTTTGGATTGATGGTTTTGATCTCCTTGCAGTCCAAGGGACTTTCAAGAGTCTTCTCCAGAACTACCATATGAAGGCATCAATTCTTCAGCACTCACTCAGCCTTCTTTATGGTCCAACTCTCACATCCGTAAGTGACTACTGGAAAAACCATAGGTTTGACTATAAAGACCTTTGCTGGCAAAGTGATGTCTCTGCTTTTTAATATACTTTCTAGGTGTGTCAGCTTTCCTTCCAAGGAGCAAGCATCTTCTAATTTCACGATTGAAATCATCATCAGAAATGATTTTGGAACCCAAGAAAACAAAATATGTTACTGCTTCCACTTTTTCCTCTTCTGTTTGCCATGAAATGATGGGACCAGATGCCATGATCTTAATTTTTTGAATACTGAGTTTCAAGACAGCTTTTTCACTCTCCTCTTTCACCTTCATCAAGGGGCTCTTTAGTTCCTTTTCACTTTCTGCCATTAGAATGGTATCATCTACATATCTGAGGTTGTTGATACTTCTCCCAACATAGCTTGATTTCATATCATCCTATTCGGCTGCGCCAGAGAAGGCAATGGCATCCCACTCCAGTACTTTTGCCTGGAAAATCCCATGGACGGAGGAGCCTGGTAGGCTACAGTCCATGGGGTCGATAAGATTCGGGTCGCTAAGATTCGGGTCGCTAAGAGTCGGACACGACCGAGCGACTTCACTTTCACTTTTCACTTTTATGCATTGGAGAAGGAAATGGCAACCCACTCCAGTGTTCTTGCCTGGAGAATCCCAGGGACCCGGTAAATAAGAAAAAAAAATAAAGTCTACTATTTAAGCAGTGTCATTGGCAGTGTTCACTGGCAATACAATCCCATCAAGAAAATTCATTTTTATATTTGGCAAAACTAATACAATTATGTAAAGTTTAAAAATAAAATAAAATTTTAAAAAAAATTATGAAATAAAAAAAAAGAAAACTATGGATTAGGATTTAAGAGTCTGTATTTTTTAAATAAATGAATATAAAATGAAGTATATTTTTAAAGCTTAAGGTTCAAAGGTACTATGGGGTTCTCCTTTCTCTTCTCTGACAGTTCTGTAGGGTTTTATAAAAGAGACATAGTTCAAAGGATTTAAAGAGTATTCTATTACCTTGAAGATCAGTCTGATCTGCAATTGCCTTGCTGTTGTGAATTCTTTCTAGAGAAACTGGAGACCTTTGAATAGTTTTCACCCCAGAGTTCTTTTAAGTCTTTTCCTAAAGTGAAATGTGTGTTTGTCATGTGGATTTGGCAGGAAGGACAGAAAAGCAGATAAAGCTTTTATTGTACTTGATAATCTGACAATTTGAGTTTCATTCACATATAATCAGATGGCTAAATTTTGCAATAAATAATAGCTGTACCATCCTCTGACCCAACAGGGCTCCATGCCTGTATAAACAGATGATACACATGTATAGAGCAGACAGTTAGCAGTCTCACCAAGTATTATCAATGTCAAATTGGTCAAATATCCTTTAACACTGTCAGTAAATGGATGCCATGATATGAGAGAGCTGAGATAGCTGGCAGGTTTTCCAGGACTGTTTAGCACTATTCTGAACTCAGTTGTCTTTTTATCATTTTTCTTTTTTTTTTTTCTGCCCTTTTTTAAAATCACCTATCAAGGGTACTTGAAAAAGAGGATTACTGTAAACTCCAACTCTTTTACTACATTATTGTTACTCTAAAGAGGTCAAGAATCACTATTTCAACATCTTAGATACAGAGCCTTAGATAGAAGTGTCTTCTCTACCAGAAAAGGAACAGAATTTTCAGTTTAGGAGCACTCCAATAGCCAAGTGCTATGAATAGAACAACAATATAGATTGGATGTCCTCTCTAAGTCCTTACACCTTCAATACCTGCTTTAATTCTATACTCAAAGTGTGATGGTTCAACTTTTAAGTTCCATATACTCTTACACTGAGTATGCCACAATAAAATGCTGGAAAATCTATAACACTTGGACCTATCATTTGGCTGAGGTTGCAGGGCAATGAACTAACCTGAAATCTAATCTAAGAAAAAAAATGCACTACAAGGATAAATGGAAAGCAAGAACTTGATGACTTGGGGTAGATGCTCCTGGACACATACAATAAGAATTCATCTAAAATATTTAAAGAATTGTTACAACATGACTGTGGGCTAGCTGGAGAATACAGAACTCTTAAGGGCTGCACACATAATGGAAATTGTCCCCACATGCAGACCCACTCTGCAAAGACTGCCAAATGTTTACAAAGACTCTGGTAAGAACACAAAGTAAGCTTCCCTTGAGAGGTAGTCCTGGTGAGGGAACAACCTGCTGGAAAAGCACACCCACACATAGATCCTTTTCCTCAATCTCTCCTAGGATCAAAGGCCTTC
Organism: Bison bison bison; assembly: GCF_000754665.1. Lineage (NCBI taxonomy): Eukaryota > Metazoa > Chordata > Mammalia > Artiodactyla > Bovidae > Bison > Bison bison. Next base: position 660,333 of record NW_011494886.1, read on the forward strand.
AACTGTTGAAGAAAGGAAACAAGCCCTATCTCCCCTCCCTTAAGCTACTCTTGAAACCTAGTGTAGCTAAAGAACCAGAAAAGAAGGGGGAAAAAAAAAAAAAAAAACTTCTCTACCTTTAGAGGAGAAGCAAGAACAAGTACTGGGCCCAAACCATGGGTGCTCGTCTCCAGTTAGGTGAGCAGCAATGTCATGAGAAGATCCCCCTTCTATGATGCAGGACACAGTGCCTGTCTAAAACTAAATCTTAATTGAAACAACAGAGTATGCCATCATGACCATGACCACACACAGACAAACATACCCACATACACACACCATCATGAAACCTTCTGACAAACCAACCTCTACTATGAGCAGAAGGTAATTCTAAAGGATTAAAAGTTGGTGTTGTACAGAAGGTAATCATGGCAACAACAAATGCAAATGAACCTCAACCCCTGACTTCACTGACTCAACTTCTCCCTATACTAAACACATAGCAGAAAAAAGGTATTACATAATCTTCAGGCATAAAAATTATTTACCACAGTCTTTGCTATCCTACACAAGATATCCAAATGCCAACAAAATATTAATCCTGAATCTATAGAAATAAATGAAAAGCATCAGAATTTGAATAACAACTGAAAATACAAAATTTGGTGGGTTCGTGTCCCACCCTGGGGTAAGAAAAAAAAAAAGAAAATACAAAATTTGTTTCTTATCTTGAATAGATCTAAATGATAACTGATTGCCTAAAGCAAAAATAGTAGCAATCTATTGTATGCTTATAGCATCAGTTCAGTTCAGTCACTCAGTCATGTCTGACTCTTTGCAACCCCATGGACTGTAGCACACCAGGCTTCCCTGTCTTTCACCAACTCCTGGAGCTTGCTCAAACTCATGTCCATCGAGTCAGTGATGCATACCATCCAACCATCTCATCCTCTATTGTCCCCTTCTCCTCCCACCTTCAATCTTTCCCAGCATCAGGGTCTATTCCAATGAGTCAATTCTTCACATCAGGTGGCCAAAGTACTGGAGCTTCAGCTTTAGCATCAGTCCTTGCAATGAATATTCAGGACTGACTTCCTTTAGGATTGACAGGTTTGATCTCCTTGCAGTCCAAGGGACTTTCAAGAGTCTTCTCCAACACCACAGTTCAAAAGCATCAGTGAAAGGGAGAAATTAGGAGTATACAGTTGTTAAGGTCCTGACACTACATGTAAAGTGCTGCAATATAGACCGACCATTTAAAAGTGAATATTATAACTGCTAGGGCAACTGTTAAACTATCTTTAAGAAAAAAGTTAATAAGCCAATAGTAATTTTATAAAAATCAATGATTTTTCAAATTTATGAATTTATAAATGAATTTATAAAATTTTAATGAATTTATTAAAATAGTCTAAGGATTTCCCTGGAAGTCCTGTGATTAAGACTCTACCTTCCAATGCAGGGGGCATGGGTTTGATCCCTGGTCAGGGAAAAAGCTTCCACATGCTGCAGGGTATGGTCAAAAATTTAAATAATAAATATGGTTGCACAATTAAAAATAGTCTAAGGCCTCGCAAAGAGTCGGATACAACTGAGCGACTGAACTGAACTGAACTGAAAGCAGAAAAAGAGGTAAAATATAAATTTAAAGTAATAAAAAGAAAACAACTGGCCAGATGATAGATTTTAGCCTAACCTTGTAAATAATTTCATTAAATGTAAAGGGTTCGAACACATCCATTTAAAAGACAAATTGTCAAATTAAGATTTAAAAGCACAATACAACTATATCCTATCTACAAGATACTCACTTTAAATATAAAGCCATAAATAGATTACAAGTAAAGCAAAAAAAGACACACCATGCAAATGTTAAAGACAGAAATCTAGAGTACTTATATTAATACCAGATAAAGCATACATAAGAACAAAGAATTTTGCCAGGGATAAAGAGAAACATTAAATAATAAGAAAGGGGATAATTATCTACAGGGGCAAATAATAATCCAAAATGTTTATGCACTTAACACAGTTTAACATACATAAGACAAAAACTAATACAAATGAAAGGAGAAATAAATAGTTCACAATTACAGTTGGAAATTTATGCCTCTCTCATTAATTGAAAGAATAATTATGCAAAAAAATCAATACAGATACAGAAGACCTATCAACCTTATTTAACTCCATTTATATTTATACATTATATTACCAAATAACAGTAGAGTATACACAATTTTCAAGAGCATGTGAAACATTCAACAAGATAAGCCATCTTCTGAGTAATTTTACAAATACAAAAGAATTGAAAATGTACAAATTAGATCCTCAAACCTCATATATAATCGAAAGAAACACAATGGAAGATAATACTTTCTACCTACTCACTTGGAAACAACTTTTTAAATACTAAAATACAATTTTGGAAAAAAAATGCTAGAATACACACTGCTAATGGGAGTGTACATTGGTGCAATCAATAAAATTTATCAGACAATTTATAAAAAAAAACCTTAAGTTTTGCAAAATTCGACCTAGAAATTCACCTTGGAAAAATTAATACTAAATAAATCATAACAAATATCCCCTAAAGGGAGGCCTGGCGTGCTGCAATTCATAGGGTCGCAAAGAGTCAGACACGACTGAGCGACTGAACTGAACTGACTGAAAGTATGTATAAGAATTGTCTTGAGGTATTATTACAATACTGAAAGCTAGAAGTAGCTTAAATATATGTCAATATATTGATATTGAGCACATCATGAGAAATGCCAGGCTGGATGAGTTATAAGCTGTAATCAAGATAAGTGGGAGAAACATCAACAATTTTAGATATGCGGGTGATACCACTCTAATGGCAGAAAGTGAAGAGGAACTAAAGAACCTCTTGATGAGGATGAAGGAGGAGAGTAAAAGAGTCAGCTTAAAACTAAATATTAAAAAAACTAAGATCATGGCATCCAGCCCCATTGCTATACGGCAACTAGAAGGGGAAAAGGTGAACGTAGTGACAGATTTCCTCTTCTGGGGCTCAAAAATCACTATGGATGGTGACTATAGCCATGAAATCAGAAGACAATTGTTTCTTGGCAGGAAAGCTATGACAAACCTAGACAGTGCTTTGAAAAGCAGAGACATTACTCTGCTGACAAAGGTCTGCATAGTCAAGGCTATGGTCTTCCAAAGGTCATGTACAGTTGTGAGAACTGGACTGTAAAGAAGGCAGAGGGCCAAAGAATTGATGCCTTCAAACTGTGGTGCTAGAGAAGACTCCTGAAAGCCCCTTGGACTGCAAGATCAAACCAGTCAATCTTAAGGGAAATCAACCCTGAATACTCACTGAAGCTCTGGTATTTTGGTCATCTGATGTGAACAGCAGACTCGTTGGAAAAGTCCCTGGTCCTGGGAAAGATTGAGTGCAGAAGAAGAAGAGGGTATCAGAGGCTGAGACGGCTGGATGGCATCATCGATGCAATGAACATGAACTTTGGGAGATGGTAGGGGACCAGGAGGTCTGGCGTCTTACAGTCCATGGGGTCACAAAGGATCAGACACAACTGGGCAACTGAACAACAACATATTGACTCTTATAACAAAGAAATATCCTTTCATTGAATACTATGTACCAAGAACTGCTCTAGCCATTGAATGGGAGGAGTAAGATAATCAAACTCCCTATGTCCATAATAGTAGGGAAAACCAACAATTTTAAAAAACAGTAAATATATGATACAATTTTCAGTATAAATTTGGTACATTTATATAATGGCATGCTATGTAGCCACTAAAATCAAATTGCAGGATAGAAATTGATGTAGGAAGGTATTTCCTCTGTATTGGAATTTGTAACATCCAGTAAGACATGTATTAGATAGGTACAAAAGTAACTGTGGTTTTACACCACAAATTTTAAATCATTATAACCAGGCTCAAACACATCATTATTAATCAAAATAGGAATCATTACACTCAACACATTTTGCCAGCAAGACATAAGTTGGTTTATTCCTGCAGCATAAAAATCCATGGTTCAGGATCCAACTAAATCTTGAAAAGCATTTTCTACCCCGCATTGGTTGTGGAAGTGTTTTCCCTGCAAAATGTTGTTGAGATGCTTGAAGAAGTGGCAGTTGATTAGCAAGAAATTAGGTGAATATGGCAGATGAGGTGAAACTTTGTAGCCCAATTCATTCAACTTTCGAAGTGTTGGTTGTGCGACATACGGTCAGGCATTGTCATGGAGAATTAGTCTGTCCTGTTGACCAGTGCTGGCTGCAGGCGTTGCAGTTTTTGGTGCATCTCATCAATTTGCTGAACATACATCTCAGATGCAATGGTTTCACCAGGATTCAGAAAGCTGTAGTGGATCAGACCAGCAGGAAACCACCAATACTGACCATGACCTTTTTTGGGGGGTGCAAGTTTGGCTTGGGAAGTGCTTCAGAGCTGCTTTTTGGTCCAACTACTGAGCTGGCTCCTTGGAAGGAAAGTTATGACCAACCTAGATAGCATATTCAAAAGCAGAGACATTACTTTGCCAAAAAAGGTCCCTCTAGTCAAGGCTATGGTTTTTCCTGTGGTCATGTATGGATGTGAGAGTTGGACTGTGAAGAAGGCTGAGTGCCAAAGAATTGATGCTTTTGAACTGTGGTGTTGGAGAAGACTCTTGAGAGTCCCTTCGACTGCAAGGAGATCCAACCAGTCCATTCTGAAGGAGATCAGCCCTGGGATTTCTTTGGAAGGAATGATGCTACAGCTGAAACTCCAGTACTTTGGCCACCTCATGCAAAGAGTTGACTCATTGGAAAAGACTCTGATGCTGGGAGGGATTGGGGGCAGGAGGAAAAGGGGACGACAGAGGATGAGATGGCTGGATGGCATCACTGACTTGATGGACATGAGTCTGAGCGAACTCCGGGAGCTGGTGATGAACAGGGAGGCCTGGCGTGCTGGAATTCATGGGGTCGCAAAGAGTCGGACACGACTGAGCAACTGAACTGAACTGAACTGAGCTGAGCTGGTTGTTGCCAGCTGTCACACAAAATCCACTTTTTGTCGCACTTCATAACCCAATTAAGAAATGATTTGCTGTTGTTGCATAGAAAAAGAGATAACACTTCAAATAGCACTTCAAATTGATGATTTTTTTTGATTTGCCGTCAGCTCATAAGGCATTCACTTATCGAGCTTTTTGAGTTCTCCAACAGCTTCTCATGTAGTTGTAAGAGGATCAGTTTTGATTGGTCTCAACTGATCGTTGTCAACTTCTGACAGTTGGCCTCTGCACTCTCCATCTTCAAGGTGCCGGTTTCCTTTGCACAACTTCTTGAGCCACCACAGTACTACACATTCATTAGCAGTTCCTAGGCCAAATATGTTATTGATGTTGTGAGCTGTCTCTGCTGCTTTATGACCCATCTTGAAATTGCCTAAAAAAAAAAAAAAATCCCGCAAATTTGCTTTCTGTCTAACATCATTTCCATAGTCTACGAATATATATGTAAAGTAAACAGCAAGTAACAGGTCACTAGAAAATAAACATAAAGCAAGAATTGCACATTAAAATGATGTATAATATAACCACATAAGGCTTCCCTTATGGCTTAGCTAGTAAAGAATCCATCTGCAATGTGGGAGACTTGGGTTCAATCCCTGGGTTGAGAAGATCCCCTGGAGAAGGGAAAGGCTACCCACTCCAGTATTCTGGCTTGGAGAAGTCCATGGACTGTATAGTCCATGGGGTTGCAAAGAGTGGAACACGACTGAGTGACTTTCACTTTCACAACCACATTTATTTAATTAAGAATGTATTCCAATATCAAATGGTAAAGTTCAACAATGCAAAACCACAATCACTGTTGCACTAACCTAATATATAAACTGAATTGTACCATGTTTATCACAAAAAGAAAAGCGTAGTATGAAAAGAATAAAGTAAGAATATACCCTGAAAGGGCTTCCCTGATAGCTCAGATGGTTAAGAATCCACCTGCAGTGCTGAAGACTGAGTTCAATCCCTGGGTTGGGAAGATTCCCTGGAGGAGGGCATGGCAACCCACTCCAGCATTCTTGCCTGGAGAATCCCCATGGAGAGAGGAGCCTGGTGGGCTACAGTCCATGGGGTCACAAAGAGTCAGACACAACTGAGCGACTAAGCACATACTCTAAAATATTAATAATTATTCTTCAATGGTGAATTTTTTACTTTAAATTGTGTTTTCCAAGCATTCTAAACTGTACATATATTACTTTTGTAATCAGAACAGCATGTTCTTCAAAATAAGATTAAGCCATGAAACAAAGCAAAAATATAATACAACTGAGGGGAACATTTTTGTGCTAGTGGTTCTTTGTATTTGTTTATACTTTAGGATGGGGAAATTTAATAAAATGTATAGATCTAGGATAAAGTAAACTCAAAAAAAAAAAAAAGATGGTTAATAAATGCAAGAGAGAGTGTTTGCTTAGACAAGGTCCAAAAAAGATGGAGGTTATGGGGTCCTAGGTACAATCTTGAAAAGGAAAAGAAACACTTTTTTTTTTAATACAAAAAAGATAAAATAAAGATAAGTAAAAAGATAAAATAAAGATTTAAGAAAAGATAAATAAAGATCTAAGAAAAGATAAATAAATCTCAGACAGTGTAGATGGTGCATAAAAACACAAAGATAGTTTAGAAGGAAATAAAGTTTGGAAACTTCATAATAAATATGTACAATTTCTTTCATTAAGAGTTAGTCATTTGTGTCAGCTCACACTTAAACAATCAGGAATGAGTATATAAGCCTGGCAGAGCAAAAAGATTTGTAATGCCAAATGAGATAAATGTTAAATGAAGTCAGATGAATAAAGGATTAATGAAGAACTATATGCCATTAACTACATTCAGAGAAACCAAATAATAGTGAGACTAACCAATATGGCCATGTGACTTTCTCCAGACTCACTAAGCACTGTGGAAACAGGAGCAGAATTAAAATTAAAAATGAACTGGCTCGCTCCATTAATCCTTGCAAAACATTTTAAATTCATAGGGGAGTAATGCCATAGGAAAGAAAATAATGTTCTTAAGTCTTATTTTGGAAAAGCATAGATATAACTGTTTGCTAGGTGGGATTCTTCTTTTATTCACTGTATAATTCATCTTGTCTTTAAAAAAAATAAACTTTTTTCATGCTTGTGAATGAGGCTTATAAGTGTTAAAAGGAGATTTGTTACACATCTGAGACATATCTGAATTCACATGGCTTGAAAAACTCTAGGTGAAATTGAAGAAGAAGTCAATGTCTTCACATATTCCTCTCTTAATTCCAGAACTTTCACTTATCTAAGGTAAGGAAACCAAGGCAGAAAAATATATTTCCTTCACATTACTTCGAAAAATCTTTGATTAGCATAAAAGCAGCTGTTAAATGTCAATGTGCTGCTTTGATTCTTCTTGCTTCTACAAACACAATTTTTAATCATGATCATTATCATCATCATCATCCTTTACTAAAAACAGATGTATCTTTCTGTTTGGAATCTTCCACTTCTTCCTTATGTCTTACAAGTTCAAAATTCTTAGCTGCTATCATCTCTCTTACTTAAAGTTACCTTATCTATTCTTTGGCCCCTAGAAGAAAGACTGTGATTTGCTTACCATAGCACAAAAGTTGGCACATAGAAAAATCTTAATAAATACACAGTAAAAAAAAAAAAAAAATTGAATACCAAAGAAAAGCATATGCAGGTTGGTCTTCTCTTCACTATGTCCAAGGTTTGTACATGTTCAGCTGATAAATCTTTGCTTGGGCTCCTTCCTAGTTCTGTGAAATAGTGGTGGTTAAAAAGTATATATAGATGACTGATTTGCATTGTTGTATGGCAGAAACCATCATAACATTGTAAAGAAATTATCCTCCAATTAAAAACAAAAATAAAATAATCTGCCCATCAATGTGCTACTTACTGTTAAATGCCTAGTTAAGTTAATAATCACAGTTAAATCTTCCTTAGCCTCTCTGTCTCTTTATGCATACCCAGATGGTAATGGGTCTCTCATGGTTACTTCCACAACAGTTCCTACAAACTGCTTTGCTGTTTCTTCATCTCCCTTCACTTCATCTCAACACTTAGTTTTGAAGTATCCCAAGGTTCAGTCCTTTAACTTCTTCTCTATCTCATTCACTCCCTTAGTGATTAACATAAATAACATGTTTAAAGACGACGAAAATATGAGTTGTCGCCTCAATTTCCTCCAAGTGTTTACTAAAATAATGCCCTATTTTAAAATTGCCGTTCTCATTCCCAATCTCAACATTCAATATTTACTTTTCTGATTTTATTTTTTTCTCCATGACACTCATTGCCTTCTAACATACTACAGTATATACTTTATATATTCACATTCATTATCTGTCTTGCCCATTAGAAAATAATCTCATTTGTAATTACACCCCAATAAAGGTGAAAAATAGTAATCTCCACAAGCGTGGGAGTTTTTGTCTGTTTTGTTGACTGCTGTATCCCTAGCATTAAAGCATTTCCTGCCACACAGATACTCGATTAATTTTATGTTATATAACACATTTGCTGTATAAATTGATTCCCTAAGGCGAATTGAACTCATTCTCTTGGGATCCAGTGGGAAAGTATATGTCGTTTTCATCTACTTTTCACTTAACTGAATCCTAATATTTTTAACTTCCATGTTTCCCCTGGAAACATGCAGTGTTGTACATCTCAGATGACAACTTTTATTTACCTTTTCAATGCTTGCAAATAAAGGAGATTTAACCTAGTCTCTTCATTTTTCTCCATTAGTTGACTTATTACACAATTAACTCAAGGAAGAATTTTGTAAGGTCATTACATTTAGTATTTATGTAAACGGTATTTATACACTGCCCCCAGGTAAAATTCCACAGACCTGAGACAACCAATGGCGTTACAGGTAGATACCTGATAGGGTAAATGGTGAATTCGATTCAGCCCGATAAATAATAACAGAATAACTGGCTGATCGAACCAACACATCCTCTTTACCATTACTGAGCGCTTGAGTATAGATAAGGGACACCAACAGACTTCCTAATTACCAACAGAATAACCCCATGCGATTACTGGCAACACTGAATAACACCAACGCTCCCCATTCAACAGCCTTCCTGGTGAAAGAGAGTCTACCTGGTACAGCAGGAAGGAGTTGGCCTTGCTTTGCTCACATTTAGGAGTGAACGCTCCCAAGAGAAGTGGAAGGACCAGTCCCGAACACCCTGTTCCTCCTCTCCCTCAAATTCACCAATAAGATGAAGTCTTTCTCCTTGCTGAGGGTGGAGCCAATGAACACATGGATAGAGTATAACTTAAGCATTAAGAGAAAGGCCAACCTACCTCTTGGAAACTGGAGGAGCAGGAAATGAAGATTCCTCCCAACAGGGAGCCTCAGGCTTGCCTCTGGTAACATGGATGATGCCTTTACAGAGAATATTTGGAGGAAGAGGGGACCCTCTGGGCTGATCTTTGAGATCGAAGTATGCAGGTACTAAGGAAGCCTCTAGTTCATACTCCAGGCAGCATTTCAGTGTGAAAGGAGAAAAGGTGCCTTCCTTTTATCATTCTTCCTTTAGAGTAACAGGCACCTCTAGACACTTTAAACATCAAGATAAGACATTGAGCTTTCTCATTGGAAATAAGTTAAAACCAAATATTCAAAAAATAATTGTTAATTTTTTTTTTTAATCATAGAAACATATGCAGGGTTTAAAGATTTGTAACAGAGACAACAGTCCTCTGTATCCAACCCATCCTGCTACCAAAGATAGTCACATTCAACGTTGTGGCTGTTTTTTCTGGCACTTAACTTCATATTGAAAAATATACCTTATCTGCTATATCTTATCAATTTAAATATTAATTTTTAACTACCTTATAATTTAAGACATTAGCAGTTTTACTGTGCTTTCTCTTTCTCCATCCCACAAAGTTAAAAAGATCAAATTGTTAGGCAGTATTTAGTATCTACACTAATGTTTTCTACCATATCACATCATATTACATATTGTCTTAATCAAATTTTATTTTATGCTAGAGTTAACAATTTCTTAGCTTTTTTTCCCCCAATTTTGAGTTCTCCTCATAATCTGTTCCTTTTTCACACAAAAATTCCAAAAGGATTTTTCCACATATTCAAACCTCCTTTTTAAAATATATATATATATATATATATATCAGTTATATGATTTTCTGGAGGTCACTCTGATGCCTCTCACCTTGTTCCTTTTCTTTGTTTTGCTCTTTCCTGTTGGAGGAATTTCCCAACTGGCAGGTAATCCTTGATGACTCATTCATGTTTGAAAGTCATTTACTATAGACTAAGTACATAGTCCTGTACATAGACATCGTACATCAGTTCAGTTCAGTCCAGTTGCTCAGTCGTGTCCGACTCTTGCAACCCCATGAATCGCAGCACGCCAGGCCTCCCTGTCCATCACCAACTCCCACAGTTCACTCAGACTCACATCCATTGAGTCAATGATGCCATCCAGACATCTCATCCTCTGTCATCCCCTTCTCCTCTTGCCCCCAATCCCCCCCAGCATCAGAGTCTTTTCCAATGAGTCAACTCTTCGCATGAGGTGGCCAAAGTACTGGAGTTTCAGCTTTAGCATCATTCCTTCCAAAGAAATCCCAGGGCTGATCTCCTTCAGAATGGACTGGTTGGATCTCCTTGCAGTCCAAGGGACTCTCAAGAGTCTTCTCCAACACCACAGTTCAAAAGCATCAATTCTTCGGTGCTCAGCCTTCTTCACAGTCCAACTCTCACATCCATACATGACCACAGGAAAAACCATAGCCTTGACTAGATGAACCTTTGTTGGCAAAGTAATGTCTCTGCTTTTGAATATGCTATCTAGGTTGGTCATAACTTTCCTTCTACAGAGTAAGCGTTTTTTAATTTCATGGCTGCAGTCACCATCTGCAGTGATTTTGGAGCCCAAAAAAATAAAGTCTGACACTGTTATACTAAGACTTATTGTAAGTTCCATGCATGAGAGTAAGCACTTCACTGTGGGGACTGGGTGGCCCACTAGCCTTCTTGCTAGGTCATACAAAAAAAGTAACTATCAGTGGTTATTTTCTCTGTCTCTTCCATTTCCTCAGAGAAGGACCCTCCCAATTCTTGCTTCAGGATGGATGTGACTGCTGATCTTCTGGGATTTGGTCAGGGAAGGCAGAAAGGGGTGTGTTCTCATCGTTCATTGTATATATACACCTTCATTTAATTTGCTCTGCCTTGAAGTAGCCATTTTACCCATGTTCATCTTTGTGCCTGACAAGCACAAGTCTGGAGCCCTTATGGCTAAATGTCCTCTCAACCTAAAACTTTTATTTCCTCTGGAGGTGACAGAAAGGTGGGCATGTGCTACATAGGGGAGAGGTGGGAACCTAGATGGGATTCCCAGGTGGCCCTAGTGGTAAAGAATCCAACCTGCCAATGCAGGAGACCTAAGAGACATGGATTCGATCCCTGGGTCGGGAAGATCCCCTGGAGAAGAGAATGGCAACCCATTCCAGTATTCTTTCCTGGAGAATCCCATGGATAGAGGAGCCTGATGGTTGAAGTTCATGAAGTTGCACAGAGTCGGACACAACTGAAGTGACTTAGCAGGCATGCACGGAGACCTAGATGCCTGTGATCCCATGCATTTGTTTTCACTCCCCATTGTACCCCTTGTCATTCAGGCTGATATAACAAAATACTACGGTTTGGGTAGCTAGCTTATAAAGAGCAAAAAGTATTGCTTACAGTTCTGGAGGCTGGGTGCCAGCGTGATTGAATTCTGGTGAGAGCCCTCTTCCAAGTTGCAGATTTCTCACATATTTTCACATGATTGAAGAGTCAAGGGAGCCCTCTGGGGCCTGTTTTATTAGGGCACTTATCCCATTCATGAGAACTTCACTATCATGACCTGATCACCTCCCAAACATCATCTCCTGATACCATCGCCTTGGGGTTAGAATTTTAACAGATGAATCTGATGGGAGCACATATTCAGACCCCTTTCTTCTGATTAACTGGTATGTTTAATGTCTGAGCCTTTCTATAGTTTGACAAATGTAGGTTTGCATTTTGTTATCTCCCACTGCTTGCTTTTAAGATTCATCTTCCCCTGCCCTATTAAGTGTTTCTTCTATCCACTTGTCGTATTTCCCCCAATTTTTTTTCTCTAATTTTATTTTATTTTTAAACTTTACATAATTGTATTAGTTTTGCCAAATATCAAAATGAATCCGCCACAGGTATACATGTGTTCCCCATCCCGAACCCTCCTCCCTCCTCCCTCCCCACACCATCCCTCTGGGCCGTCCCAGTGCACCAGCCCCAAGCATCCAGCATCATGCATCGAACCTGGACTGGCAACTCGTCTCCTACATGATA
>NW_011494886.1:673619-678273 GCF_000754665.1 Bison bison bison
GGTGTGAAATGGTACCTCATAGTGGTTTTGATTTGCATTTCTCTGATAATGAGTGATGTTGAGCATCTTTTCATGTGTTTGTTAGCCATCTGTATGTCTTTTTTGGAGAAATGTCTATTTAGTTCTTTGGCCCATTTTTTGATTGGGTCGTTTATTTTTCTGGAGTTGAGGTTTAGGAGTTGCTTGTATATTTTTGAGATTAGTTGTTTGTCGGTTGCTTCATTTGCTATTATTTTCTCCCATTCTGAAGGCTGTCTTTTCACCTTGCTAATAGTTTCCTTTGATGTGCAGAAGCTTTTAAGGTTAATTAGGTCCCATTTGTTTATTTTTGCTTTGATTTCCAATATTCTGGGAGGTGGGTCATAGAGGATCCTGCTGTGATGTATGTCGGAGAGTGTTTTGCCTATGTTCTCCTCTAGGAGTTTTATAGTTTCTGGTCTTACGTTTAGATCTTTAATCCATTTTGAGTTTATTTTTGTGTATGGTGTTAGAAAGTGGTCCAGTTTCATTCTTTTACAAGTGGTTGACCAGATTTCCCAGCACCACTTGTTAAAGAGATTGTCTTTAATCCATTGTATATTCTTGCCTCCTTTGTCGAAGATAAGGTGTCCATATGTGCGTGGATTTATCTCTGGGCTTTCTATTTTATTCCATTGATCAATATTTCTGTCTTTGTGCCAGTACCATACTGTCTTGATAACTGTGGCTTTGTAGTAGAGCCTGAAGTCAGGTAGGTTGATTCCTCCAGTTCCATTCTTCTTTCTCAAGATAGCTTTGGCTATTTGAGGTTTTTTGTATTTCCATACAAATTGTGAAATTATTTGTTCTAGCTCTGTGAAGAATACTGTTGGTAGCTTGATAGGGATTGCGTTGAATCTATAAATTGCTTTGGGTAGTATACTCATTTTCACTATATTGATTCTTCCAATCCATGAACATGGTATATTTCTCCATCTAGTGCTATCTTCTCTCCCATTCTCACTGTCTTGTCTTATATTAATCAGTGCCTTTTTTATTCCTTCCTGTAATTTTGCTAGAAATTTGGGAGGGAGCAAAGATGAATACTTTTGTTTAATCGGCCATTTTACCTGACAGGTTTCAGTGAATATTAAAGTGCCTACGCTATGCTAAGCAGATAGGAGCAGACAAGCAGTAGAGGATTTGGTTTCTGCCCTGAAAAATCTTAAGAATTAAATTTGACTTTGAGGTAATAGTTCAGAAATATCCACAATGTAGTATAAATGAATGGTTTAGATGAAAAGTAACATGTCTATTTAGATGAAAGCCATGATGTTGATGTTGATGTTGATGTTGAAGAATCAACAGGCTCTGGTTAAGGAGAAGGAAAACTATGTCCCAGGCCCAGGGAAGTCTAAAACTAAGTGTCTGAAAAACTGCACCAAGTTGTAATGGAATAAGAACTCCAAATTCCAGTATGTTTTTTATTTGATCTATTGATCTATAGCTAAAGTTCCTTCTCCTACTCATTAGCATGCATAACTCCTAAAATGCTTTAATTGACTTCCTGTAATACTGTAGTTTAACTTTTTATGCAGATATCTGAAATTATAACTTTTAGCTAGTCTGCACCTAGTATTTGGGGCTTCGCAGTGGCATAGTGTAAAGAATCCACCTGCTGAAACAGGTGACACGAGAGACGTGGGCTCCGTCCCTGGGTCGGGAAGATCCCATGGAGCAGGAAATGGCAATCCACGCCAGTATTCTTGCCTGGAAAATTTCAGTGACAGAGGAGTCTGGCAGGCTATAGTCCATGGAGTGGCAAAGAGTTGAACATGACTGAGGGGCTGAGTACACACACCTAGTATTTATCTCTAAAATGTTTTTTTTTTTAAGCTTACTCATCCAGCCTTATAGTCTCTTAATTTTTTCCCTTACTCTTCTGACTATAAAATATATATAATAGGTGTATTTAATATAATAGGTAAATTTCTAATCACTTTCTCCCCAATCTCCCAAAGTGCCAATAAAAATCACATATACACATTGATTTCTAATAGGATATATATGTATGGATAGATATGTTTCTCTAGACCAAGAAAGAGATACTTGTATCTGAATCTGAGGAGATAAAAGAGCCAGAAGTTGCTATTGTTTGATTTTACAAAATAAAATGCATGAACCAGTCCTGTCATAGCTACAAGTTTTAAGACTTTAGGCCTTTATAGAAACTTTCAGAATTTCAGTTTCAATCACAGCTTTCCAAATTTTATAGCCCTGCCAAGCTAAACTGCAACAGTTGTGAGCTTTATCTACAGAACACGTGGCTAATGACCTTTAAGGCAACTTGCCACATATGTCAACTAGGAAAAAAAGAAATGAGCTGTAATTATTGAGATTAGTTGCTTTTCTTATTTTTGCTCATTTATGTAACTTCATAGCTGGCATAATAGATGTAACATAAGAGCATAGAGATGTTTTTAAGGACAGTTTTTCTCTGAAATATGTCATTTTAAAAATTATTAAGAAACTTGGAATTTTTTGGCATTTTGATCTAAAATATGTCAGTGTTTCTCAAAGTAATTGGGTTGAATTTTTCTACAAATGTGTATATTGGCTTATGTTAATCTTGGCTGAACAAACTGTTACCAAGAGATTGCATTTAAAACAACTGGTGGGATTTGTGGAAAACACATTTCAATCACTAATAACTTGTCTTCATATTATATATCTCTTCAAGCAGCTTAAAGGAGTTTATAAGAAATTTTTAAAATTATAAATATCTTATTATATCTTACAAACATTGGACATTATTTTTATTACAAAGAATTTTATTCTTCCCATAAGGAAGAATTATCCAAAAATGTACAGATAAGCAGAATATTTGATGAAGCTTTTATTGATCTGTTGATGCTTTTGAACTGTGATGTTGGAGAAGACTCTTGAGAGTCCCTTGGACTGCAAGGAGATCCAACCAGTCCATTCTGAAGGAGATCAGCCCTGGGATTTCTTTGGAAGGAATGATGCTAAAGCTGAAACTCCAGTACTTTGGCCACCTCATGCGAAGAGTTGACTCATTGGAAAAGACTCTGATGATTGGGGTCAGGAGAAGGGGATGACAGAAGATGAGATGGCTGGATGGCATCACTGACTCGATGGACGTGAGTCTGAGTGAACTCCGGGAGATGGTGATGGACAGGGAGGCCTGGCGTGCTGCAGTTCATGGGGTCGCAAAGAGTTGGACACAACTGAGCGGCTGAACTGAACTGACAACTAAGCTGAACTTGATTTCTTAAGCAATGTTTTTGAGGGTCAAAAAATTTAAAGTATTGCTACAAGTATTTTATTGTTTAATAGACCTACATTCCTCCTTATTTTATGTTTGAATGTTAAGGGAAATAAAGAAAGATGGCCCAATCTAACAAGCCAACATTCCTTTTAAAAGGCTGAGCCTGGATATCATCTGAATTAAAAAAATGAAGGTTGTAAAAATAATTAACCTTCAAAAAACATGTTGTGATTAATAAGCTTTCATTAGAATAAATAGCAAATATGTTTGTCCTCTAAAATTAATTATACATGTAAGTGTAACAGCCATAAAACCTATACAATTACTAAATTCTGGGCTGTCATATCTAAGCTAGCCACTTTTATATATGTATATATTTGAACTTCTATAAAGTCCTTATGAGATAAATGAACAGAGCAAATGTTGTGTTTCAGGGAAAATACAAATCACAGGAACCTATCAGATCAGATCAGATCAGTCGCTCAGTCGTGTCCGACTCTTTGCAACCCCATGAATCGCAGCACGCCAGGCCTCCCTGTCCATCACCAACTCCCAGAGTTCACTCAGATTCATGTCTGTCGAGTCAGTGATGCCATCCAGCCATCTCATCCTCTGTCGTCCCCTTCTGCTCTTGCCCCCAATCCCTCCTAGCATCAGAGTCTTTTCCAGTGAGTCAACTCTTCGCATGAGGTGGCCAAAGTACTGGAGTTTCAGCTTTAGCATCATTCCTTCCAAAGAAATCCCAGGGCTGATCTCCTTCAGAATGGACTGGTTGGATCTCCTTGCAGTCCAAGGGACTCTCAAGAGTCTTCTCCAACACCACAGTTCAAAAGCATCAATTCTTCGGCGCTCAGCCTTCTTCACAGTCCAACTCTCACATCCATACAACACCACAGGAAAAACCATAGCCTTGACTAGACAAACCTTTGTTGGCAAAGTAATGTCTCTGCTTTTGAATATGCTATCTAGGTTGGTCATAACTTTCCTTCCAAGGAGTAAGCATCTTTTAATTTCATGGCTGCAGTCACCATCTTTAGTGATTTTGGAGCCCCCCAAAATAAAGTCTGACACTGTTTCCACTGTTTCCCCATCTATTTCCCATGAAGTGGTGGGACCAGATGCCATGATCTTCGTTTTCTGAATGTTGAGCTTTAAGCCAACTTTTTCACTCTCCTCTTTCACTTTCAACAAGAGGCTTTTTAGTTCCTCTTCACTTTCTGCCATAAGGGTGGTGTCATCTGCATATCTGAGGTTATTGAGATTTCTCCTGGCAATCTTGATTCCAGCTTGTGTTTCTTCCAGCCCAGCGTTTCTCATGATGTACTCTGCATATAAGTTAAATAAGCAGGGTGACAATATGCAGCCTTGACGTACTCCTTTTCCTATTTGGAACCAGTCTGTTGTTCC
>NW_011494886.1:678428-682810 GCF_000754665.1 Bison bison bison
TTTCATCTGACTCTTTGTGACCCCATGGACTGTAGCCTGCTAGGCTCCTCTGTTCTCCAGGAAAGAATACTGGAGTGGGTTGCCATGCCCTCCTCCAGGGGATCTTCCCAACCCAGGGATTGAACCATAATCTCTTATGTCTCCTGCATTGGCTGGCGGGTTCTTTCCAACTAGAACCACCTGGGAAGCCCCCAAGGCACTATGTCATGACAAATAACAAATGAAGACTATTATTGATTTGAACAACAGGAATTAGCAGTTAATGGATCAAGACTTTCTGTTCCCTGGTCAAGAAAGCAGATATCTGCCTGTCTTGAAGGAGGCATATTGAGATGAAGAGAATTTTGACAGACCTCTTCAGGAGAAATCTGTTCTGTTCCCTTCTGTTCTATATTTTAGACAGCAATTTTGCAATTGTGCCTGAAAACCTAAGTTTTTCTTTTTTTATTTTAAAAATTGTTGTCTTTACTATTGCTAAAAATTACAAGGCTAACAATAAATCATAGCAAACCATAACTTGTATTATTCTGGTTAATAAGTTTTTCTGCCTTTCTGAAGATATGAATCATGTTTAAAATGTTAACTATTTGGGGACTTCTCTGGCAATCCAGTAATTAAGAGTCCATGCAGGAGGCATGGATTCAACCCTTGGTCAGGGAACTAAGATCCCACATGCCGTTGGTGGTCAGTAAATAAAATAAGTAAATAAAGTCCCTGCCTCCCTGAACCTTTAAAAAAATTAATTATTTGGGGCAGAAACATTTTTAAGCCATTGTATATATTTCCTGCCTTCTTAAATATATTATATGAAATAAAATTTTAAATCTTTTTAATGATCCATGATTTTCCTTATGAAAACTACTGGATTATGCTCTATTTATTCTCTCAGTAATCAGTTATTGAGTACTCTGATAAAACAGAAATTTCTTGTTTTGATTAATTTACACCATAGGATGGGAGATAGACAAGAGAAGTTATAAGGTAACTTTACAATAACTATGCTGTAGATAAACACAACGTACTGTAGGAGCTCAGAAATAGAGGACCTAATTTAAAGCAGGAGTGGACTGTTTGATCTAAGGGATAGGAGAAGTTTCCCAAGATGGGTGATTTCCAAAGAATAAAGAGAAATTAGCCAGCTAGAGACGAGGAAAGGAAACAAAGAATTCTTTGAGCTCAAAGGATTTTGGTTTGGCATGATAATGGGGTGCAACTGGCAGAATTGTAAGATATTTAATGATAGAGAAGTCAGTGTAACCCAAATAATGAAGGATTTTGAATGCCATAATTAAGAGTTTGACATTTATCATGAAGGCTACTAGAAATTCTTGGAGACTTTAAGGAGACTTAGATTTATCAAACCCATGTTTTGGAAGGATATTCCAGTATAAATGTGAAGTATACATAGAAGGAAAATAGAACTATGATAAAAAAGTAAATTAGGAGCCAACTGCAAGATTCTTAGTAGTGTGGGTTCTGATGACTCTGAAAGTGTGGTAGCGGCTGTGAGTATTAAAAAAAAGAGAGAGAGAGAATAAATCCAAAAATTAAGAATAGAATCCAGGAGTTAAGAATAGTACTGATTTTGGTCCCAGCACTCACAGACTAAGGACTGTTGAATATATTCTCCATTGTAAACATCTATTAAACTAAAAAAAAAAATGTATGAATTTTTTTCTGGCATTGGAAGAGACAGAAGAGCTGTGATCCTAGAGAGAAAGGAAATAGATAACATAAGCTACATTCACCCCAGGTTTCTGGCTGAGAACACTTTCCAAACTGCAATACAGATTAGTAGAGCCCACATAGAGAGAAATTATCTTGATGGAGAGAAGAGAAATTTAAGTTCAGCAATCCTGAGGTGGCTGCAACTAGTCAATCAGGGAACCAGAGTGCAGGGAACTATATATAGAGAGAGCTGCCAAAATTTGCAGAGTCCCTTTTAGTCTTTGGCTCTATTCTAATCTGTACAAGCACAGAAAAAGAGTACATTAACCTAGCAAAGAAGAAGGCCTGACAAGCTATGAACTGAATGTAAATGTCCCAGTATAATGCTGAGAGATATTGCAGACAAGACCAACAGACCTTACTAAACACTCTGGGCATTCTGAGGTCTTCCAGTTCTAAAGCAAGGATTGCTCTAAATCCATCCTAATAAGTCTAAAATAAAAATAAATGTTTGTCAAGCAAAATTGCCAGTAAATTAATTCACCTCTCAAAGGTTCAAAACTCTTTAAAGAAAGACAACATAATCCAGATTCTCCACAATTATCTTTCACAACATCAAGCACACACCAAAAATTATAATACATATGCTGCTAAGTCGCTTCAGTCGTGTTCTACTCTGTGCGACCCCATAGACGGCAGCCCACCAGGCTCCCCCATCCCTGGGATTCTCCACGCAAGAACACTGGAGTGGGTTGCCATTTCCTTCTCCAATGCATGAAAGTGAAAAGTGAAAGGGAAGTTGCTCAGTCGTGTCCGACTCTTCGCAACCCCATGAACTGCAGCCTACCAGGCTCCTCCATCCATGGGATTTTTCAGGCAAGAGTACTGGAGTGGGTTGCCATTGCCTTGAGGCAACAGGAAAATGTGGCATGACTCCCACTTCCCTAAAAAAAAAAAAGCAGTAGAAACAGAATAAGGAATTACAAAAATGTTATTGATAGAATGACCAAACAAGGATTTTAAAATATTATAAATATATGTTCAAAGATTAAAAGGAGAATATGGACATCATGAGTGGAGAGATGGAAAATCTCAACTGATAAATGGAAATTCCAAAAAATACTGAAATTAATTTTATACCTCAAAATTATAATACTTGTAATTGGGAGAAAATTTGCCAACTGGTCTTAGAGAAGATTGGAATCTTTAGCAAAAAAAAATCTATAAATTTGATCACAGGTTACTAGAAAGTATAGCACATGGGGTTGGGGGTTGGGGGGAAGCCTGTGACCTGTAGAAGATTATCAAGAAGTCTAGCGTATAATCAGAATTCAGAAGAAGGAAAAGACTCAGAAGAAATATATTTAAATAAATTATGACTAAAATTTTTCCAAATTAAATTTTAAAAGTCAACCCACAAAGCCAGGAAACTCAATAAGACATTAATATTCTAAATGCTGAAAACAAATGTAAAGAGGAAATGTTAGAGGCAATTAGGAAAACAAGACATACAGAGGAATAGCAGTAAGAATGATCACTGACATCTCCTTAGAACTAGTGCAAGCCAGGGTCACTGGAGCAGAATCTATAAAGTACTGAAAGAAAAACCTATCAATCTAGAATTTAACTCATGCTTTCCTAAAATACTCTTCAAAAATGAAAACAAAACACATTTCAAATAAAAGCTAAGGAACTTTCTTTATATAAGCAAACCTAGTTCTGAAAGAAATCATAAAGGAAGTTCCTTAAGCTGAAATGAAACAAGACTGAACAAAAACTCCAAGTTATACCAAGGAATGAAGAGCACTAGAAATGATAGCTCTTTAGGCAAATATATAACATTTTTGTTCTGTTTCTTAATATCTTTAAAAGATAATTTACCTTTTAAAAGAAAAAGTGATAAAAACAAATGTGAAGAACCTCATAAATGTAATATCAAAACAGAAAACTGCACAATAATTTGGAAAAGGTTAAGTGTAAGTATAATATCCAACATTCTTAAATTATGCATCCTATTATTATGTTAGTCCCAGGTAGACTGTGGTAAGTAAAGGATGCATATAGTAAACCCTAAGGAAACCACACACACAAAGAAAGAGTTACAGTGAAAAGCCAAGAGAAGATATACAATGGAATACTTATAAATACTAAGTTAATCCAAAAAAAGAAAAAAGGAGGGAAATGAACAAATAGGATAAGTAAGAAATGAAAAAGTAAATGGTAAACTTAAATACCAAAGTATCAGTAGTTACATTAAATACATTAGTACCGAACATATAAATTAAAAAGCAGAGATCATCAAACACTGTGAAAAAGTAAAGTCAAAATATACTATTTTTAGCAAATTCCCTGGTGATCCAGTGGTTATATAAAGAATATATGTATTCTTAAAACTTAAAACTCAACATTCAGAAAACTAAGATCATGGCATCTGGTCCCATCACTTCATGGCAAATAGATGGGAAAACAGTGAAAACAGTGAGAAACTTTATTTTGGGGGGCTCCAAAATTACTGCATCTTTTTTGGGGTGTTAGTTCTAAAACGTATTGTAGGTCTTCTTCAACTTCAGCTTCTTCAGCGTTACTGGTTGGGGCATAGACTTGGATTACTGTGATACTGAATGGTTTGCCTTGGAAACGAACAGAGATCTTTCTGTCGTTTTCGAGATTGCATCCAAGTACTACATTTCGGACTCTTTTGTTGACCATGATCT
>NW_011494886.1:682935-683853 GCF_000754665.1 Bison bison bison
CTGCCCGCAGTAGTAGATATAATGGTCATCTGAGTTAAATTCACCCATTCCAGTCCATTTCAGTTTGCTGATTCCTAGAATGTCAACGTTCACTCTTGCCATCTCTTGTTTGACCACTTCCAATTTGCCTTGATTCTTGGACCTGACATTCCAGGTTCCTATGCAATGTTGCTTTTTACAGCATCAGACCTTGCTTCTATCACCAATCGCATCCACAGCTGGGTATTGTTTTTGCTTTGGTTCCATCCCTTCATTCTTTCTGGAGTTATTTCTCCACTGATCTCCAGTAGCATATTGGGCACCTACTGACCTGGGGAGTTTCTCTTTCAGTATCCTATCATTTTGCCTTTTCATACTGTTCATGGGGCTCTCAAGGCAAGAATTCTGAAGTGGTTTGGCATTCCCTTCTCCAGGGGACCACATTCTGTCAGATCTCTCCACCATGACCCGCCCATCTTGGGTTGCCCCACATGGCATGGCTTAGTTTCATTGAGTTAGACAAGGCTGTGGTCCTAGTGTAATTAGATTGACTAGTTTTCTGTGAGTATGGTTTCAGTGTGTCTGCCCTCTGATGCCCTCTTGCAACACCTACCATCTTACTTGGGTTTCTCTTACCTTTGGCGTGGGGTATCTCTTCACGGCTGCTCCAGCAAAGCACAGCCATTGCTGCTTACCTTGGACGAAGTGTATCTCCTCACTGCCCCCCTTCCTGACCTTCAACGTGGCCATGATCCAGCAGATGTTGGCAATTTGATCTCTAAACAGTGTCAGACTTTTTCTGGGCTCCAAAATCACTGCAGATGGTGACTGCAGCCATGAAATTAAAAAACGCTTACTCCGTAGAAGGAAAGTTATGACCAACCTAGATAGCATATTCAAAAGCAGAGACATTACTTTGCCAACAAAGGTTCATCTAGT
>NW_011494886.1:684061-684526 GCF_000754665.1 Bison bison bison
ACAGAGGATGAGATGGCTGGATGGCATCACTGACTCGATGGACGTGAGTCTAAGTGAACTCTGGGAGTTGGTGATGGATAGGGAGGCCTGGCGTGCTGCGATTCATGGGGTTGCAAAGAGTCGGACACGACTGAGCGACTGATCTGATCTGATCTGATCTGAAAATTACTGCGAATGGTGATTGCAGCTGTGAAATTAAAAGACACTTGCTCCTTGGAAGAAAAGTTATGACCAACCTAGACAGCATATTAAAAAGCAGAGACATTACTTTGCCAACAAAGGTCCATCTAGACAAGCTATGGTTTTTGCAGTGGTCATGTATGAATGTGAGAGTTGGACTATAAAGAAAGCTGAGCACTGAAGAATTGATGCTCTTGAATTGTAGTATTGAAGAAGACTCTTGAGAGTCCCTTGGACTGCAAGGAGATCAAAACAGTCCATCCTAAAGGAAATCAGTCCTGACTA
>NW_011494886.1:684626-688098 GCF_000754665.1 Bison bison bison
AGTCCTGACTATTCATTGGAAGGACTGATGTTGAAGCTGAAACTCCAATACTTTGGCCACCTGATGTGAAGAGCTGACTCATTTGAAAAGACCCTGATGCTGGGAAAGATTGAAGGCAGGAGAAAAAGGGGATGACAGAGGGTGAGATGGTTGTGTGACATCACTGACTCAATAGACATGAGTTTGAGTAAACTCCAGGAATTGGTAATGGACAGGGAGACCTGGCATGCTGCAGTCCATGGGGTTGCAAAGAATTGGACACGACTGAGTGACTGAACTGAACTGATATATTCTTTTTAAAGGAAATGTCATTGAAATAAATAGATGCAGAGCATTTAAAAGCATGGGAAAAGAAATACTGTGAAAATATATTAATGACTCTCTGAGTCATCAATAGAACAACTATACTGGGGGAGTAGTAACTACATGGAAGATTTGAGCAATAGTAGCTACCAACTCGGAGAAGGTGATAGCGTCCCACTCCAGTACTCTTGCCTGGAAAATCCCATGAATGGAGGAGCCTGGTGGGCTGCAGTCCATGGGGTCGTGAAGAGTCAGACACGACTGAGCGACTTCCGTTTCACTTTTCACTTTCATGCATTAAAGAAGGTAATGGCAACCCACTCCAGTGTTCTTGCCTGGAGAATCCCAGGGACGGGGGAGCCTGGTGGGCTGCGGTTTATGGGGTCACACAGAGTTGGACACGACTGAAGTAACTTAGCAGCAGCAGCAGCAGTAGCTACCAACTTAAGCGAATTGGTTTTATAGAATACTACATTCAACAATAGGAGAATCACACATAACCATGGAGTATTCACCAAGACAGAGAACATGCTGGATCTTATAGTCTGCCACTGTTTCAAGGATCCTGGCAAAAGACATAAGAGACCAGGGTCAGAGATAAAATATTTTATTATTCATGGTAATAGCTAAAGCCAGAGTATCAGCAGTGGTTAATGTCAGTTCTCTGGGGACTGATTCCTACAGGATATCACTAAAAGTGTCAGTTGATAACTGTACTCACAGTAGAGTGCATTTACAGGAAAGGAACCATGAGTTTCAGTTCAGCTCAGTCACTCAGTCGTGTCCGACTCTTTGTGACACCATGGACTACAGCACACTAGGCTTCCCAGTCCATCACCAACTCCTGGAGCTTACTCAAACTCATGTCCATTGAGTTAAGGCAGGAGGAGAAGGGGATGAGAGAGGATCAGATGGCTGGATGGCATCACCCTGAGTTTAGGGAACCCAAATCTTTTTATAAAAGGCAGTAAGCCTGCCTGGCCTTTGCCTAGGAAGGAGACATTACCTTTATTATATTTACTGTAATAGACAATAAATAAGTCTGCCTTTTATTCTAGAGGGAGACACTATCTCTTACCCTTAAAAAGATATTCCAGAACAAAGGCCATCAGTACCTCTGTTTACAAACCATGCAGAGATGCAAAGGATCCATAGAGATGTGTTTTCTAATAGGGTAGTGGCATGCATGCTCAGTTGCTCAGTTGTGTCTGACTCTTTGTGACCCCATGGACTGTAGCTACCAGGATGCTCTGTCCATGAGATTTTCCAGGCAAGAATACTGGAGTGGGTTGCCATAAATTTAGGCAAATAGATGAACATTATAGAATAGGGCATCCATAATGAGATGCACATATTTGATCAATTACTTTTCCATACAGGTGCCATAATAATTCAGTGAGGGCAGAAAAGTTTTTTCAACAGATGATGCCAAAACAACTAAGTATATGGGGACAAAAAACTGTTTCCCCTACATCCCACAATACACAATAATTAGATATGGATTTCTGACCTAAACGTAAAAGCTAAACTTCCACTTTTGAAAAATATATGAGAAATTCTTTGTTACTATGGAGTAGGCAAAGATTTCTTAGGGCACAGAAAACACTAACCACATGCAAAAATTTGAAAGTTTTTTTAAAATATATTTATTTATTTTCACTGTGTTGGATCTTAGATGCTCTGCAGCATGTGGGTCTTAGTTCCCCAACCAGGGATTGAACTCACATCCCCTGAATTGCAAGGCAGATTCTTAACCACTGGACCACCAAGGAAGTCCCCCAAAATGTGATAGCTTGACTTTATAATTTTAAACTTCTGCTCATCAAAAGACACTATTTAAGAAAATGAATAAACAGGACATAGATTGAAAGAAAATTTGCAGTGAGTATATATGTTAAAGGACTTGTATGAACAGAAAATCTAGATTGTACATAGATCAGGAATTTTTGGAGTGGGTACATTAAAAGGACAAGGGGCAAGAGAGAAGAGAGCACTGCATGAGTGTTTGAAGTCTTGAGTCACCAGGTGTAGACTGGCTAGGAAAAAAGTAAGAAAGTGAAATTAATATATTGGAAAGTGATTAAGCAGCTATTTGACTAGAGATTATAATGCTTTATGAAAAATAAATATAGATGTAAGTAAAGAATGAAAGTAGAGGAAAAGGAAGCAATAATTAGAAAGAGCATTACTTGTAATTTAAAATTTCAGATGTAGAGCATACTTAGGAAATAGTGAAATAAAACAGATCTGACTGATATCAAGGCACAAGTCAACACATGACAATGGGATGCTGAAAAGCAGTGAAGGGACAATGGCATAACAATATTGACTGGATGATATCAGGCACTAAGGTGGAAAGGAAGCCAGTGAGCCAGGTGCCAAAGCTTCCATGGTTATGAAATAATCAGAAAGTCAGCAGTTGAGAGTGACTAGAAGAGGATGAGAGTAACTAGTTTATAATGGCATAATGGACACTTACTGTACACTATGCATGGTTAGACATTTTCATATTAAATTTTCACAGTATCCCTATAATAATATTACATTATCCTCATTTGACAGATGATTCAACTGGAGTTCACTGAAGTTAATTAACTCCAGGTTATAGAGGTTTTGATAACAAGGCTGCATTCAAAACCACATCTGCTTGAATCAAAAGTTACTATTCTTACTACCGTGTCATACTAATTACCAGATTGTTGTTGTTCAGTCACTAAGTTATGTCTGACTCTTTGTGACCCCATGAACTGCAGCACACCAGGTTTCCCCATCCTCCACTGTCTTCTGAAATTTTATGACTCATGTCCATTGAGTCCATGATGCCATCCAGCCATCTCATTCTCTGTCACCTTCTCTTCCTACCCTCAATCTCTCCCAGCACCAGGGTCTTTTCCAGTGAGTTGGCTGTTCACATAGGTGGCCAAAGTATCAGAGCTTCAGCTTCCAGCATCAGTCCTTCCAATGAATATTCAGGACTGATTTCCTTTAGAATGGACTGGTTGGTTCTCCTTGGTGGCCAAGAGACTCTCAATAGTCTTCTCCAACACCACCTTTCAAAAGCATCAATTCCTCGGGGCTCAGCTTTCCTTATAGTCCAACTCTCACATCTATACATGACTACTGGAAAACCATAGCTTTGACTAGATGGACCTTTGTGGCAAGTAATGTC
>NW_011494886.1:688198-703826 GCF_000754665.1 Bison bison bison
AGTCATGTCTGACTCTTTGTGACCCCATGAACTGCAGCACACCAGGCTTCCTTGTCTATCACCAACTCCTGGAGTTTACTCAAACTCATGTCCATTGAGTCCGTGATGCCATCCAACCATCTCATCCTCTGTCATCCCCTTCTCCTCCTGCTTTCAATCTTTCTCAGCATCAGGGTCTTTTCCAAGGAGTCAGTTCTTTGCATCAGGAGGCCAAAGTATTGGAGTTCCAACTTCAGCATCAGTCCTTCCAATGAACACTCAGGACTAATATCCTTTAGGATGGACTGGTTGGATCTCCTTGCAGTTCGAGGGACTCTCAAGAGTCTTCTCCAACACCACAGTTCAAAAGCATCAATTTTTTGGCACTCAGCTTTCTTATAGTGCAACCCTCACATCCATACATGACTACTGGAAAAACCATAGCTTTGACTAGACTGGACCTTTGTTGGCAAAGTAATGTCTCTGCTTTTTAATATGCTGTCTAGGCTGGTCATAGCTTTTCTTCCAAGGAGCAGGCGTCTTTTAATTTCATGGCTGCAGTCACCATCTGCAGTGATTATGGAGCCCAAGAAAATAAAGTTTGTCACTGTGTCCATTGTTTCCCCATCTGTTTGCCAAGAAGTGATGGGACCAGATGCCATGATCTTCATTTTTTGAAAACTAAGAGGAGACTAAAATAGTAAGTACCTATTTTCTACTGAGAGTTGAGAGAACCTGGAAGAGATCTTTTACCTTCAAAAAAGAGCTAGGTTGCAGTTAATTCAGTATGGTTAATGAGTTATTCTACAAAGACCTTGGGTGTGTTAAGGGAGGTTTTTGTCATTCTTAGAGTCTACCATGGACCACTCAAGGACTTATAACTCCAAACCTAAATCAATTTTTTTTCAATAATTAGGTCTGTTATTTATATATTTTTAATTTTTAAAAATTTTTTTCAAGCTTACAATTCTTATTTCTTACAGTTGCCAGTGTCTTTGAAGGTAGATGCTACTCTCTCCTCTCTTGATGTGTTTCTTCTAACCTAGGAGAGGATTATAAGCCAGATTGCCAAGCTTATTAAAATCATAGACTCTATAAAACTTAGTAAAAATATGTGCTACATAAGAGCAAATTGTTTTTTTGAGAGCGCCTGAGGAGGCCATCTATAAATAAAGGATCAAGAACTTTTGTTTATGTGAACTACTTTGGTTTATTTTTAATTTCAGGCTATGTTATGAGTGAGTGAGGTTGCTGGTTAACTAAATTCCAGATAGATATGGTCTTACTTTACAGAAGCAGAATAATAAAATTATTAAGTATAATTTGTTTAAATATTATTTGATTAACTTTTAGTAAATTTTAAATGGATGCTATTAAACCAAAAACTTTTCCGTTCTAATGTCTTCTTTTTGGCCTATATATTTTTTTATCATTTGGAAGGTAAAGGTATTTTTAATGAGCCAAGATCTAAAATTTAGACAAAATGAATTTGTTTGGGGCAACTTCTGACAGCATGATTGAATCTCTGAGCTGAGCCTGGAGCTCATTGGATTGAAAATAGTGGTATCATAACTTAAAATGGGGGAATAGACTCCGAATGAGGTGTAAGAAGGATCAGAAAAGATATATTAAACTTTAGGACCACATATCTTGTGGTAATTTCTAAGAAACCAAACTGCATTCTATTTGTCTATATATATTATCTTTCTCCCTAACACAGGCTGTCATCAGACGATTTTAAACTACACAACCTAAACAATTCATGTCTTTGGGAAAGTTTGTAGTAGACATATTTCTGTAATATTTGGGTTCTATATAATGAATATGTATTATTCTTGTTCTCAGAAAGGAAAAGTATGATAAGAATGAAAAAAAAAATGAATAAAAATGTATACAAAACTTGCTAGCTGTTCAAATTACACTAGAATGAAACTGAAGTTCTACTTGTAAAGTGTGTAACAAACTAATTCTTGAAGCAAGTAGTCTTTATCACAAGAGCTAACTCTAAAATGCTATATGGACTCCAGCAATCAATCTAACTACCTATTATATTTTTATACCTATTAAGAGACCTTAAAAAGAAGATCCAGAAAAAGTAAATCCCTCTCGACAGGTAGGTGAGATACTGATCTGTGAACTTAGTTCACACGTCTCCATTCTGTGGCCAATGAATAAAACTTGTGCTG
The DNA here is from genome assembly GCF_000754665.1 of Bison bison bison. NCBI lineage: Eukaryota > Metazoa > Chordata > Mammalia > Artiodactyla > Bovidae > Bison > Bison bison. The sequence continues at coordinate 690,364 of NW_011494886.1, forward strand.
TGTCGATATAGAAAATAAAGATGACCCAGGGCTATTTTTAAAAAGAAAAAAGTCCAGATAGAAAAGACCATCCTTGCCCTTTGGAAGACATAGAAAAGCAAGGTTTATAATCTCACCAACTTTCGTTTGGTGACCACTTTTATCTGAAGACAGGAGGACAGAGAGAACCAATGCCATGGGCTTTCCTTTTTTCTTTCTCTTTTATCCTTCTGACTGTTTCCTTGCATACTGACAGACCATCACATTCTTCCATTAAAGCTCTAATATAGGTAGCAATTGCCTCTATTTTTAGGACCATATCATCACCTACAAACAAACAAAAATGTTAACTTGCTTATGTTATCTTTTTTCCAGTTCTAGGATATGAAGGAAGTTAAGATTGAGGACTTTTTTTTTTCTATTTTTCATAGAACAAGCCTAATTTATAAACAAATCAAACTGTCAGTTGCTTTTAACTCATTATTTAAATGGAAAAAATTTTGAGGTGGTTGTTACTTTTTGATTTTTTTTTTAAATCTCATCTGTTACAAGTTCAAGGTAATCTTGAATTCCAAGTTTGATTCAGTAATCAACTGAATCAATTTTCAGTTGAAATTCTGAAGAACTGTATCAGTAAATGTTACTGATTATTTTTTGTCCCTCTGTTGAACATGTGTTGTATTAAATTTGAAGTTTAAATCTTGGGCACTTCATGTATGAAGTGCTAGAAATTATTTTGTAATCAACATATTTAAGTTTGTGTTTCCTAACTGTGCAGTTATGTTTACATGTAGAATATAAAGTAGAGGGCCTTCTAAGAAGGCGTTATAAGTCAATTTAACCTTGAAAAATGAATTGTCTCTTCAACTATGCTATGTCCTCTTGTGAATGTTTATTGAATTCATAGAATAATTGCTAAAGAACATTCTGGAGAATCTAGGGAAATGTTTAAAGAAATACCCTTAACATTTAACATCGTCCATGTGATATGTATTGATTTTCTTAGCAAAAGTTTCATAAAGCCAAATTGGCTGCACATGTTTTCCAGCATGTAATTTTTGAAAAAGATGATCCCACTGGAAACAATGATAAATGAATTTGCCTATAATTCACTCTGGCCATAACCACTTAGTCTAGCCACACTACCATGGATGTTGGTACAAGGACCAGGCGATGGATACGAAAATCAAACCACAACCACCACAGCAACAGGCAGAAACAGACAAAGGACTTCTAAAATTAGATTCTTTCTTTCCCATGGGCAGAAAAATAATTGCTCACAAAGTTTGATTTAGAATCATGAAATGTTAGGGACTGCGCTGGTGGTCCAATGGCCAAGACTCTGAGCTTCCAATGCAGGGGGCGTTCCCCTGTCAGGGGACTAGATCCTAGATCCCACATGCCGCAACTAAGACCTGGCACAGCCAAATGAATAAATAAAAATAAATGAATGCTAAAAACAAACAAACCTTGACTAAATACTTTTAAAAGAAATCACGGAATGTTACAGCTTATGGTAAATCTGAGGACTAAGCATATGAGTGCAGCAAATAATTGTTAACAGTCCTCCCCACACTCTCCATTTTCCAACTCACCATCTCACCACTTGGGCCACTCTGTGGGAGGCCCTCACTGTTTTGTGGCTGCCAACCATGGAGTAACCAAAACTTTCAAACACTCATTTTGTTAAAATCAAAAGCCTTGAGCCAAGAGTGAGGCAGGAAAGATTGAAAAGACGTATCATCAGATAGGTACCTTCTCATCCCTGCTACAGCCCAGCTAAAAGCCCTGTTTGACCTGTATTGTTTCTGTCGTTATCTCTGTGCACCAGTCTTCAGATTCCTCTCCAGAGGAAAAGACTATGAATTCCTCTTGTGAACCAGGCTTGCTAACCTGGAAGTGCTGGAGAGCTTCTCTCAGTGTTCCTGTTCTACCCGCAGCTTTCATCAGTCCCTACACACGTGCATCCCAGAGGATATTTCACCCCAAGCACTGGCCCCCTGCCTCAGCAGTAGACTACTGTTGCTTGTTGCAGTGGGAGTGCGGGTAGTTCATGATTCTCCTAGTCTAGCCCCAAAGTTAGGTAAGAGAGTCTGTGCACCTCAGCCTTGGGAATGGGGCCTTTTCAGTGCTCCTGCCTCTATTCCCATGGCAACCAGACATTCCCTAGTTTCTAAGGCTCCAATGGTGACTCTCTGGTCTCCTGCCCTGACACTTATCTTTCTTGTGAGCATCCAGGAATTTTGAAAGACTGAATTCCACTTGTAAACCAAGCTCCCAGTTACCCTAAACTGATATGCTAGCCCACACATGGCTTGTAGGTATTTATTGACATTTTAGCTGATTTCTTCTTAGTTGCTTGCCTGAAAGCTACCCCTTCCTCCCTTGCTCTGCTAAAAGTAAAAGTTTGTATGTCCCACCTCCTCAAAGGGGCTTGCTGTTGTTGTTCAGTCAGTAAGTCATGGCCAACCCTATGCAACCCTATGGACTGCAGCACACCAGGCTCCATAAGATCCAGTTCCCTTAGCTGCCTTGTAACTTTGGTTCTCTGACAAGTTTAAGGAAAAATAGGCTCTTTTGGACTATCTGGATTCTTCCTCTTGTTAGTATAGAGGCAAGATGTTTCTTGTGGCTTTCTTTGTCATAAACAAAACTGAACTTCTAGTTTCCTATTAGTGTTTAAAACAAAATATCCTTAAAAATTCTTTAAACTCAAAAAAAAAATCTTAATAGTCTCAGTGAATTGAAAGAAAATGAGGACCAACTCTGCTCTTGCCTACAGCAATTTCTCTGGCTTTTTCCTCTGAGGGTTGGGGAAAAACAGATCATCGCCTTAAGCCAAATACCTGCTTGGTGAGCTCTGAAAGAATGGTTTGGGATGTGTTTTCTAAAGCTTCTCACTCATGGGGCCACAGAACACAGGGTCCTGGTCACCCAGTGTTACCCACTGAATGTTTATATTGCTCTATTTTTGGAGATGGAGCTTTTAGGAGGTAATTAGGGTTAGATTAGGTCACGAGGGTGGGGCTACTCATGATGCAATTAGTGCACTTACAGGATAAGACACCAGAGAAGCTTGCTCCTCCCACTTCAAGCACACAAAAAAGAGGTAATGTGAGCACACAGCAAGATGGTAACCAAAGTCACTCCTATAGGATAAACAGCAAAGAGGGTGGCAACACATTCAAATGGCTCTGAATGAAACCGTTCTGTTTTTCCAGATAGATTACCCCAGTAGGGACTTCCCTTTTCTGTATCTTTCTCTTGCATACCTGAAGGCCTTCTTTTTAATTTACTTCATTTATTTAACAAATATTTACTGGGTGTTTGCCATGTGCCATTTCATTCTAGCAATGGGAGGCAGAATTATATAATATATGTGACAAACAAGTAAATGATATAGAGGGACTTCCCTAACAATCAAGTGGTTAGGACTCGATGCTTCCACTGTAGGGGTTATGAGTTCAATCCCTGGTTGGGGAATAAGATACTGCAAGCTGTGCAGAGCAGCCAAAAACCAAACAAATGAGTGATATAGAATAAGGAAATTTATAGGTGCTACAGAAAAAAAAGAAAAAGTAAAGGGAGCCAGAAGTGGTATGGGTGGTAGGTTACAATTTTAAGCAGGGTAATCAATACAGACTCCAGTGCAAAGGTGACTTCTGAGCAAAGAATTGGAGGAGGTAAGGGGGCTAACCCTGCAGATAAGCAGGGAAAGAATGTCCCTAGCAAAGGGAGTAGCCCACAGAAAGGCCCTTGGGTGGGAATGTGCTCAGTGTGTTCCAAGAACAGTACAAAGACCAGCAAAGAGGAGAGTAGTGGGAGGGGATGTGAGAGAGGCAAGGGACAGAAGTGACAGATCATAAAGCTACAAGTTGCAAGGTTTATCCAGATATGTTGCTTCTAAGCTCCATGCTGAATGCCTCTCCTATTGCTAGTCACAGTCTAAAAACCTTCAAATAAAGGCAGGTCTGTAATTTGGGTTCCTAACTGTGTAGAAATATATCAATATCATAAACAAAGAAACACAGATGATCAATAAGTAAAATGATAAAAAGAAAATTCAGTCTCATTTGTAATCACCAAAATATAATTTTCTACTATCAATACACATTATTTCTTTAAAATCTAGCTTGACATCCTATTATTTAGTGTTATCAAAGGTGAGGAAATAGAAATTCTCCTATCAGGTAACTGGAACATAAATAGATTGTAGCTTTACTGAATGACAGCCTGCCAATACATCAGCAGCTCCTTAACTTGCTTCTTTTAACCAGTTTTCTGAGTTAACCAGCACCCATCATGCTCTCTGTAAAGCACAGTCTAGTACCATCTGCACAGTGAATGCTTGAAGCTGGGGTGGTTGTTGTGTTAGTCACTCAGTCATGTCCAACTCTGTGACCCCATGGACTGCAGAGCTCTTCTGTTCATGGAATTCTCCAGGCAAGAATGCTGGAGTGGGTAACCATTCCCTTCCCCAAGGACTCTTCCTAACCCAAGGATCAAACCCGGGTCGTCTGCATTGCAGACAAACTCTTTACCATCTGAGCCTCCAGGGAAGCCCTTGAAGCTAGGGAGCTTCTCTAGAATTCACCTAAGTATTGCTGCTTTCTTGCTGTTTAGTAACCCAAAGGAGTTTATCAAGAGGATTATGCTTTTTCTAAACTCAATCATTTCAATTCTATTCATTATTTTAATTATTATTTAATAAATATATAATTTGATGGAATGAAAATGTTTTGTTTTTTCAATGGAAACCAAGTGTTTTGAAAAGATTCAATGAATATAAATTTTCAAAGAAGAAAATTGCTATCAAAAGTAGGTGAATCAGATGCAAAAGAATGCAAAAATTTTGAAAAGCTGCTTTCAAGTGTTTTAGGTTCTTTCTTCATTTTAAGCAAAGTGAAGCTAGAATCATAAATGATTTATTAATTACAGTTGTGATTTATGAAATAAAGGCTATTCAGAACAAGAAAACAAAACAGGTAAAACTTTGGCTCAAAACTGAAATGCTGGCACATGAAATACATAAAGCAAGTAAAATGAATAAAGTATGTATATATTATTTTAATAAATTTACTGATTTCAACAACTTCTCTTAACTAGCCTATCACTTATATACAACACAGTTTCAAATGTATAGGTCAAAACCTTAAGCAATATGGTCACATTAGCTGTCTAATAATGAGAAAACATCAGACAAATTCAAACTGAGGGACCTTCTACAAAATAGCTAACTTTGTACTCTGAAAGTGTCAAGGTCATGAAAAGCAATTTGGAAAAGATTAAGGAGACATAATAACTAAATGCAACTTAGTAACATGGATTGCAATCTGGAACAATAAAAGGATGTTAATGCTGTAGTTCAACTTAATGTTTATCAACGGTGATTTCTTAGTATTGGTAAATGTGCCATGGTTATATAAGATGTACATTAGGGAAAGCTGGCTGAAGAGAACTTTCTATACCATCTTTGCAACTCCTCTGTAAATCTAAAATTATTCACAATAAAATCCTGTTTTACTCATTTCTAGAAATTCTACTGCTGATAATTTATTCTAAGGAAATAAAGATATATGCAAAGATTAGCCATAAGATGGTACATTAAAATACCTTAAGTGTATAAAATAAATGATTGGTTAAATATAATTATTATTATAATTAATAGCATATTTCCTAGCTATTAAAATAATATTTTAGAAGTATTTTTAATTATGTTGTTTTTGTTGTCTAGTCACCAAGTCATGTCTGACTCTTTGCAACCCCATGAACTGTAGCCTGTCAGGTTCCACTGTCCATGGGTTTCCCAGGCAAAAATACTGAAGTGGATTGGCATTTCCTTCTCCAGGGGATTTTCCTGACCCAGGGATTGAAACTGACTCTCCTGCATTGCAAGTGGATTCTTTACCACTGAACCACTTCTAGTTATATGGAAAAATATAATATTAAGTGGAAAATGAAGATTTGAAAATAAATTGTGGAGTATGAGCTTATTTGTATATCTGATTATATATACACCCCCACAGAATAACCACAGATACACGCACACACATACACACACACAAGGGACCGTAGCTGGATTTGAAGATCAATGTTGCTCTGTTTTCCCCAAATTTAAAAATGTATTGCATTTTATGGTTTAACTATGTCCAGTGAACTTCAAGTTTTTGCTTTCTTCCATTTTTTTAATTCCCAGTGAGGAGAAAGTAGAACTTTCTATTTTTTTTCTTTCTCTTCCTCCTTCCTTTCTGTCTCTCTCACTCTCTTCTTCCCTCTCTCCCTCCCTTCCTCTCTTCTTTTATCCCTCCCTCTACCCATCTATTGCTCTTCCTACCTTTTTAAGATAAATTCCTGATATTATCTGTGTCTTTAAAATTTCCAGAGGAAACCACATTTGCATACAATTAGTGGCTTTCTTCCATATGAGAGTACCAGAGCTCAAACCATTTTGCTCCAAAAGTCAAGATAATTGAAATCTGTGAGAATAGATGACCATAACCCCAACAGAAGCCTAGTGACCAGAAAAGACAAAAATAAAAGTAAAGTCACCACAGAGACAGAAAAGGCTGGGACCAGATGTCATGCCTGATAAAAGACAGGTTCTACATAGGTGAACCTGTCCTATATCAATCTTTCCACAGGCAGGCAGTGGCTTCCTGAAGTAATTATGTGAATGAATCCAAAAAGCTAGAATATAAGGGCCTCAGGATAATTTTACCATGAAACACTATTGACCTAGTAGAGCAGTGAGGAAGGTGTTAGGGAGTAAGATGATCCTTCCTTGAAATCTGAAACAATCAGTAAACAGTAATCTGCCCTGACTGATGCAGAAGCTACAGGAACATAAAGTTCATCACAAGCTTCCTCTTCTTAGACACCAGCCATTCTTAATGATTACCATACTTCTGGTTGCCTCCAACTTTGGCTGCACCAACGCTGGAGAAGGTAGTGGCTTTTTAACAAGCAACCAGTATCTGTGGGCAGTTTTGAAGTCCACCAGCACAAGGGGTGGCGTTGCCGGATTTAGCAACATTAAATGTAGAATTTCCAGTTAAACTTGAATTTCAGATGAACAATAAATAATATTTAGTACTAGATTTCCCAAATGTTACTTGGGACTTACATATATATATATACACACACATACACACACATACATCAAATATATATAGTTGTTTATCTGAAACTTCATTTACTTAACTTTATTAAATTTTAAACTTTCAGTTCAGTTCAGTCACTCAGTTGTGTCCGACTCTCTGCAACCCCATGAATTGCAGCACGCCAGGCCTCCCTGTCCATCACCATCTCCCAGAGTTCACTCAAACTCACATCCATCGAGTCGGTGATGCCATCCAGCCATCTCATCTTCTGTCGTCCCCTTCTCCTCCTGCCCCCAATCCCTCCCAGCATCAGAGTCTTTTCCAACGAGTCAACTCTTCGCGTGAGGTGACCAAAGTACTGGAGTTTCAGCTTTAGCATCATTCCTTCCAAAGAACACCCAGGGCTGATCTCCTTTAGAATGGACTGGTTGGATCCCCTTGCAGTCCAAGGGACTCTCAACAGTCTTCTCCAACACCACAGTTCAAAAGCATCAATTCTTCAGTGCTCAGCTTTCTTCACAGTCCAATTCTCACATCCAAACATGACCACTGGAAAAACCATAGCCTTGACTACACTGACCTTTGTTGGCAAAGTTGGCTTTTGAATATGCTATCTAGGTTGGTCATAACTTTCCTTCCAAGGAGTGAGCGTCTTTTAATTTCATGGCTGCAATCACCATCTGCAGTGATTTTGGAGCCCAAAAAAATAAAGTCTGACACTGTTTCCACTATTTCCCCATCTATTTCCCATGAAGTGATGGGACCAGATGCCATGATCTTAGTTTTCTGAATGTTGAGCTTTAAGCCAACTTTTTCACTCTCCTCTTTCACTTTCATCAAGAGGCATTTTAGTTCCTCTTCACTTTCTGCCATAACTTTAAACTTCATTAAATCCTGTATTTTATCTGATAACCCCATCAAAATGATGAGTCCAAATCCCCACTGTAACAAAATGGGTATATATTACTTCTCATTTTTATAACTTAAAATATTGTGTGTGTGTGTTAGTTGCTCAGTCATGTCTGACTCTGTGATCCCATGGACTGCAACCCACCAGGCTCTTCTGTCCATGGAATTCTCCAGGCAAGAATACTGGAGTGGGTTGCCATTCCATTCTCCAGTGGATCTTCTCGACCCAGGGTTGAACCCTATCTCCTACATTACAGGCAGATTCTTTACCATCTGAGCCAGCAGGGAAACCCAACTTAAAATATTACTAAATAAAATAATATAATGGGAAACATTTTTTGTTAGACCTCATAGCAGCTCTAATTCCTTAGTGAGTTGATATTAAAAAGAAGAGGAAGAGGGGAGAAGACAGCTGACCTCAGGCACTCTTCTAGTAAGAGGTACCCCATTATCCTTGAGCTAGAAGTCTCTACAGATTAGATTTAAACAAGATGTTTTAGCCATGGGAATTATGTTATGCTATGCTAAGTCACTTCAGTCGTTTCCAACTCTGTTGGACCCAATAGACGGCAGCCCACCAGGCTCCCCCGTCCCTGGGATTCTCCAGGCAAGAACACTGGAGTGGGTTGCCATTTCCTTCTCCAATGCATGAAAGTGAAAAGTGAAAGTGAAGTCACTCAGTCGTGTCTGACTCTTAGCGACCCCATGGATTACAGCCTAACGGGCTCCTCCGTCCATGGGATTTTCCAAGCAAGAGTACTGGAGTGGGGTGCCATTGCCTTCTCTGGGGAATTATGTTAGGCATTGTTTAATTGTAAGAAATATAATAGCAATAGAGCTGGCAAGAATAAAGGAACAAGCAGGACTGGCCTTTGGAATACAAAAGGCAGCTTGAAAAGAATTTATGGATTGAAATAAAAACCTTGGCCAATAAAAAATTAAATAAATAAATTTTAAAAATAAAAAAGGGAGCTTGGGAGGGAGATGAGTATCAAGGAAACATATTAAATTTCTTGCTAACTTGCTACCTAGTATAATAAGATGATATTTGATAGCTTGCTAACTTGCTATAGATAACAAGTTAGCAAGCTATCAAATATAATACTTGGAAGCATGGTTCATACCTCAACTGTAATTTGGGACATCCCAAATTGCATCTGCAAAAATCATTTGTCACCTTGGTAAAAAAGAATAATGATTATTAAGAAACAAAATTAAACTAAGCTTTTAAAACCAAGAAGTCAGGTGAGAAAACTGAAAGAAATCAGACAAGTTACTGATGTCAAATAAAGCAAGTAAATCTAGAGAAAAAAAAAAGATGTCATAATCAGCACCCCTGCCTTAAGGACATGAAAGTGAAAGTGAAGTCACTCAGTCATGTCTGATTCTTTGCGACCCCATAGACTGTAGCCTACCAGGCTCCTCTGTCCATGGGATTTTCCAGGCAATAGTACTGGAGTGGATTGCCATTTCCTTCTCCAGGGGACATGGAAGAGCCTAATTCCAAGGCAGGAAATACTTGACCTCCTGATATTTCCTGTTGAAAGGAAAGATGGTAAGCAAACTCAGGGCTCCCTGAAGCTGCAGGTGATAGCAGGGACATTGTCATGGTTACCCTTGTGTTTCTACTGTCTAGGCCTCTGTCACCATATTAATCATTCAAACTATATTAATCATTCAAACTGAATGGAAAAAGATTGATATTACAACTATTGTCCTAACATAAGATATAGGTTAAACAAAGCTTTTAATCTTTCTTTAGTAACAAAGCATACAGCCCTTTTGCACTAATCTACTTTGCAACTGTGATTTCACTTGCAATACAGTGATTGCTAAGTGCTTAATAAATGCTTTTTGATGGGAATGAAAATGTTTTAAGTAGTAAACGGAGGGCCAGAAGGAGCTTGAAGAGAAAATTGCCACCCATATACAGACCAACTTGACAGAAAAAGTCAGCTGGGCAAATATTTGACTTATTGTACTTGTTTCTTTTCTTTTTTTTTTAATTGGAGGCTAATTACTTTACAATATTGTGGTGGTTTTTGCCATACATTCATATGAATCAGCCATGGGTGTACATGTGTTCCCCATCCTGACCCTCCCTCCCACCTCCCTCCCCATTCCATCCCTCAGGGTCATCCCAGTGCAACAGCGCTGAGCACCCTGCCTCATGCATTGAACCTGAAATGGCGATGTATTTCACATATGATAATATACATGTTTCAGTGCCATTCTCTCAAACCATCCCACCCTCGCTTTCTCCCACAGAGTCCAAAAATCTGTTCTTTACATCTGTGTCCGTTTTGCTGTCTCGCATATAGGGTCATTGTTACCATCTTTCTAAATTCCATATATATGCATTAATATACTGTATTGGTGTTTTTCTTTCTGACTTACTTCACTCTGTATAATAGGCTCCAGTTTCATCCACCTCATTAGAACTGATTCAAATGAATTATTTTTAATAGCTGAGTAATATTTCATTGTGTATGTGTACCACAGCTTTCTTATCCATTCGTCTGCCAATGGACAGCTAGGTTGCATCCATGTCCTGGCTATTGTAAACAGTGCTGCAATGAACATTGGGGTACACGTGTCTCTTTCAATTCTGGTTTCCTTGGTGTGTATGCCCAGCACTGGGATTGCTGGGTCTATTTCCAGTTTTTTAAGGAACTTCCACACTATTCTCCATAGTGGCTGTACTAGTTTGCATTCCCACGAACAGTGTAAGAGGGTTCCTTTTTATCCACACCCTCTCCAGCATTTATTGTTTATAAACTTTTTTATAGCAGCTATTCTGACCGGTGTGAGATGGTACCTCATTGTGGTTTTGATTTGCATTTCTCTGATAATGAGTGATGTTGAACATCTTTTCATGTGTTTGTTAGCCATCTGTGTGTCTTCTTTGGAGAAATGTCTGTTTAGTTCTTTGGCCCATTTTTTTATTAGATAGTTTATTATTCTGGTATTGAGCTGCAGGAGTTGCTTGTATATTTTTGAGATTAATTCTTTGTCAGTTGCTTTGTTTGCTATTATTTTCTCCCATTCTGAAGGCTGTCTTTTCACCTTGCTTATGCAGTCCCTATCAAGCTACCAATGGTAGTTGGTAGTTCGGAGAACTAGAACAAATAATTTCACAAATTGTATGGAAATACAAAAAACCTCTAATGGTCAAAGCAATCTTGAGAAAGAAGAATGGAACTGGAGGAATCAACCCGCCTGACTTCAGGCTATACTACAAAGCAACAGTCATCAAGACAGTATGATACTGGCACAAAGACAGAAACATAGATCAATGGAACAAAATAGAAAGCCCAGAGATAAATCCACACACCTATGGACACCTTATCTTTGACAAAGGAAGCAAGAATATACAATGGAGAAAAGACAATCTCTTTAACAAGTGGTGCTGGGAAAACTGGTCAATCACTTGTAAAAGAATGAAACTAGAACTCTTTCTAACACCATACACAAAAATAAACTCAAAATGGATTAAAGATCTAAATGTAAGGCCAGAAACTATAAAACTCCTAGAAGAGAACATAGGCAAAACGCTCTCTATCATAAATCATAGCAGGATCCTCTATGACTTGCCTTCCAGAGTAATGGAAATAAAAGCAAAAATAAACAAATTGGACCTAATTAAATGTACTGTACTTGTTTCTATATGTCTTTGACTCCCAATAAGTTTTAAGTGGGCTTAGCTGGGCAAATGTGTTCTTGCTTGGTAGCCTATCAAAGAACAAGAGATGGGAATGAGTTGTGCTGTGTTTTCTTCAGCAAGGGTGAGTTTCTTCTGGGATGAGTAAGTCCAATTAAACAATTACTAGGTCTCCACCTCACATTCTGTATACAAATTATGTTTTTCATATTTGTTCCTTGGTACATGTTTGCTAAGAAATATTAAAAAGACTTTAAGTAAACTGTTCAATTATTGAAATTAATTCACTCAAGCATTTCTCAGGTCCAACTATGTGCAAAGACTTTTGCTTTGTGTTAAAAAAAATTTTTTTGATGGAACCAAGCAGTCCACCTACTAGGAAAATAACAGAAGTCCCTGAACATTGTCAAAGCAGCAAAACCTGGAAGCAACTCCAAAATTTATCAGTAGTATGAAGTGAAAGTGAAGTCACTCAGTTTTGCCCAGACTCTTTGCGACCCCATGGACTGTAGCCTACCAGGCTCTTCTGTCCATGGGATTTTCCAGGCAAGAGTACTGGAGTGGGTTGCCATTTCCTTCTCCAGGAGATCTTCGCGACCCAGGGATTGAACCCGGGTCTCCTGCATTGTAGGCAGATGCTTTATTCATACAAGGAAATATTATTCATCAATTAAATGAATGAGTGCAACCTGTACTCATCAACATGGATGAATTGCAAAATTATTTGGCTGAAATAATGGAAAAATATGTGCAGTATGATTCAATTAGTATACCATTTAAGGTTTGGGGAAATTAACCAGTATAATAATGTTGAAGTATAGATATCTAAGTGGTGAAATAACAAAATCAAAGGGAATAAAAATTTAGAATACAGGCTACCTGTATTTCAGAGGTAAAAGGGATATATTTGCCAAGGTGGGTCTGAAGAGGTGATACCATTCTGTTTCCTAGGACTAGAGGAGAGATATTCATTTTACTATCACCTGAACTTTACAGATAGGTTTTATATACTTCTTTGTATGTATGATGCATTTCAAAGATTATTTTTAAAACAGAGGCTTAAAAAATAATTGAAAGAGAAGCCACTGAGGGATTTTTTTTTTCCTGTTTGGATATCTCAGAAATACTAACTCTATAAAACATAACTTAATAAACTCTCTACCTAAAAAGAACTTTCTCTAGGTTTTTGTAAGTATTCAGATGTTATACAACTTGTGGAAGGAATGTTGAGCAATGAAGAATATCTCTTCTCCATCTTTGACTTTAAGATAGCCACATCATGTTAAATAGGAGACCATATTTCTATTTAGGATAAATTTTAAAATAGACAATTTCTTTACTCATCATACTATATACAACCATAATATATGTTAGCAGAGAGTAATCAATACAATGCCAAACAAAATGAAGCCTCAAAACTGACTGGATGAGTCAATGATCCCATTATACACATGGTGAGACTCTGATATAGAGCTCAGTTCAGTTCAGTTCACTCAGTCGTGTCCGACTCTTTGCGACCCCATGAACTGCAGCACACCAGGCCTCCTTGTCCATCACCAACTCCCGGAGTTCACTCAGACTCACGTCCATCGAGTCAGTGATGCCATCCAGCCATCTCATCCTCTGTCGTCCCCTTCTCCCCCTGCCCCCAATCCCTCCCAGCATCAAAGTCTTTTCCAATGAGTCAACTCTTCGCATGAGGTGGCCAAAGTACTGGAGTTTCAGCTTTAGCATCATTCCTTCCAAAGAACACCCAGGGCTGATCTCCTTCAGAATGGACTGGTTGGATCTCCTTGCAGTCCAAGGGATTCTCA
>NW_011494886.1:704067-707483 GCF_000754665.1 Bison bison bison
TATACTACAAAGCAACAGTCATCAAGACAGTATGATACTGGCACAAAGACAGAAACATAGATCAATGGAACAAAATAGAAAGCCCAGAGATAAATCCACACACCTATGGACACCTTATCTTTGACAAAGGAGGCAAGAATATACAATGGATTAAAGACAATCTCTTTAACAAGTGGTGCTGGGAAATCTGGTCAACCACTTGTAAAAGAATGAAACTAGAACACTTTCTAACACCATACACAAAAATAAACTCAAAATGGATTAAAGACCTAAACGTAAGACCAGAAACTATAAAACTCCTAGAGGAGAACATAGGCAAAACACTCTCCGACATACATCACAGCAGGATCCTCTATGACCCACCTCCCAGAATATTGGAAATCAAAGCAAAAATAAACAAATGGGACCTAATTAACCTTAAAAGCTTCTGCACATCAAAGGAAACTATTAGCAAGGTGAAAAGACAGCCTTCAGAATGGGAGAAAATAATAGCAAATGAAGCAACTGACAAACAACTATCTCAAAAATATACAAGCAACTCCTAAAGCTCAACTCCAGAATAATAAATGACCCAATCAAAAAATGGGCCAAAGAACTAAATAGACATTTCTCCAAAGAAGACATACAGATGGCTAACAAACACATGAAAAGATGCTCAACATCACTCATTATCAGAGAAATGCAAATCAAAACCACTATGAGGTACCATTTCACACCAGTCAGAATGGCTGCAATCCAAAAGTCTACAAGTAATAAATGCTGGAGAGGGTGTGGAGAAAAGGGAACCCTCTTACACTGTTGGTGGGAATGCAAACTAGTACAGCCACTATGGAGAACAGTGTGGAGATTCCTTAAAAAACTGGAAATAGAACTGCCTTATGATCCAGCAATCCCACTGCTGGGCATACACACTGAGGAAACCAGAAGGGAAAGAGACACGTGTACCCCAATGTTCATCACAGGACTGTTTATAATAGCCAGGACATGGAAGCAACCTAGATGTCCATCAGCAGATGAATGGATAAGAAAGCAGTGGTACATATACACAATGGAGTATTACTCAGCCATTAAAAAGAATACATTTGAATCAGTTCTAATGAGGTGGATGAAACTGGAGCCTATTATACAGAGTGAAGTAAGCCAGAAAGAAAAACACCAATACAATATACTAATGCATATATATGGAGTTTAGAAAGATGGTAACAATAACCCTGCCTACGAGACAGCAAAAGAGACACTGATGTATAGAACAGTTTTATGGACTCTGTGGGAGAGGGAGAGGGTGGGAAGATTGGGGAGAATGGCATTGAAACATGTATAATATCATGTATGAAACGGGTTGCCAGTCCAGCTTCGATGCACAATACTGGATGCTTGGGGCTAGTGCACTGGGACGACCCAGAGGGATGGTATGGGGATGGAGGAGGGTGGAGGGTTCAGGATGGGAAACACATGTATACCAGTGGTGGATTCATTTTGATATTTGGCAAAACTAATACAATTTTGTAAAATTTAAAAAATAAATAAATAAAATAAAAAATATTAGTGTTTAAAAAATTATTAGATCACTTAATTTAGAGACCAGTTTTTCTTTTGTAGTGAGAAAAAGAAAAAAATGATGTTTAAATATATTTACCAAGGAAAATTTAATGGAATTGGGATTGTTTTACCTGTAAAAAAACAAAAACAAAAAACTACGAAGCAACTGATGGCTGGTCTCAGACCCATGAAGGATTTATATGGAGAAACTGAGCAGATGTTTCCTGTGTCTGGGGAAGAATGAACAAGAGACATTGTATTTAAATTGGACAGTAGATACATATACAGAAATATACACATGTGCATTAATGTTTGTTGTTTATAAATACATAAATCTGGAAGGATATGTAACAATGGTTAACTGGAATTTACTTCTGAGTAATAGCATCATGAGAAAGTAAGACTTGGGATATGAACTTTCTATACTTCTGATTTTTTAAATTGACAATGTATTACTTTTTATTTTTCTAATTTAAATTATTAATAAAGAAAAATTGTAACAGGAAAACATTTGGGTTGGACAGCATGGTGGCTCTGATGTTGAGTCTGTTATCCTTGTTATTCTATTCTCCCTCCAGTTGGAAATAAAGGGATTTTAACCACAAGCATTGTCTTAGTCTGGAGAAGGAAACAGCAACCCACTCCAGTGTTCTTGCCTGGAAAATCCCATAGACAAAGGAACCTGGCAGGCTACAGTCCATGGGGTTGCAAAGAGTCAGACACAACTGAGCGACTTCACACATTGTGTTAGTCAAACATAATTTAGTCGTAGAGATTCACTTGAGCGAGCTTAAGCAAGATTATTGCACAGGACAGGAAGTACATCTGGGATAGTCAGGAAATGGAAAGTCAACAAAACTCTATAGATCAAATGTTGTCTTTTTCCTGCCCCACTGTGCTTATTTGCTTTACTTCTCTTTTTCTATATGTATAGAAATGGTGTCCTCCATCTCTGAGTCTACATTATTTTCCAAGACTAGCTTTTATAGCCAACCACCTAAAAATTCTAAATCAGGTTTTCAAATCCCAATTTGTCTCCCTAAAGTCAATCATCTATACCAGAGCTAACACTTTTCCAATTCACAGCGATGGAGGGTGAGCTCTGAGAATGAGAAATAAGCAGGTTCTCTGAGTTAGAATGTGAGATAGAAAGGGAAGAAGAACATCTTTCTAAAGGGTCCTAAATCATTGTAATGGCCTGCTATGGTTTAACTTTTGGGAGTACGCTATCTACTCCATATGGTATAAGGTTCAATATCATATATGTTTATTATACTTATATGTGACTTTTTGGTAATAATGTGTTTGAATTTTCATCATACAACTTTATATGGGACTTTATACTGAGATTATTCAGAAAAGATACACTTCGAAGGATATGGGCTGCTTTATAAATCAGAAGCATCTCTGCAAATTCCAAAGCCTGGGAGAAGCCTAGAAAACATAAAATGCCTTCAGGGAAGGTGCAAACAACAAAAATCACCTTGGGACAATAGAGGAAGATGGCAGGTCATCAAATCCAATAACGTTAATGGTAGTTATATCCACGGAGACGGTGTCAGTTCCCTCTAGCCAGACAGACCTGGTGTTTTGCTAAATGTCTGAGGTGAAGAGACAGGCTGAAAAACAGAAGTCATGACATGCGATATATTCATGAAAATAATGTGTGCAAAATGGGCAAAAGAACTTACAATTAAAAAGTTCCATTGTTAGGTATATAGAGACAAATGCAATCAGATCAAATTAAGGAAAAAACCTTTTGAGGGGATAATTTTTACTGCTATGACTATGGAAGTGAATTTTATGCTGTTTTGTTTCTCATCTCTGTTTCCAAGTACCATAAATGAACTGGACACGTAACCGAAAAAAAAGATGGT
>NW_011494886.1:707583-708047 GCF_000754665.1 Bison bison bison
CAATGCAAAGAAATAGAGGAAAACAACAGAATGGGAAAGACTAGAGATCTCTTCAAGAAAATTAGAGATACCAAGTGAACACTTCATGCAAAGATGGACTCAATAAAGGAAAGAAATGGTATGGACCTAACAGAAGCAGAAGATATCAAGAAGAGGTGGCAAGAATACACAGAAGAACTATACAAAAAAGATCTTCATGACCCAGATTATCACGATGGTGTGATCACTCACCTAGAGCCAGACATCCTGGAATGTGAAGTCAAGTGGGCCTTAGGAAGCATCACTACAAACAAAGCTAGTGGAGGTGATGGAATTCTAGTTGAGCTATTCCAAATCCTAAAAGATGATGCTGTGAAAGTGCTGCACTCAATATGCCAGCAAATTTGGAAAACTCAGCAGTGGCCACAGGACTGGAAAAGGTCAGTTTTCATTCCAATCCCAAAGAAAGGCAATGCCAAAGAATG
>NW_011494886.1:708147-713702 GCF_000754665.1 Bison bison bison
TTCCCCATCCTGAACCCTCCTCCCTCCTCCCTCCCCATACCATCCCTCTGGGTCATCCCAGTGCACCAGTCCCAAGCATCCAGTATCCTGCATCAAACCTGGACTGGCGATTCGTTTCATATATGATATTATACATATTTCAATGCCATTCTCCCAAATCATCCCACCCTCTCCTTCTCCCACAGAGTCTAAAAGACTTGAACAGTCTATTTTAAACATGTTTTCTTGCATGAGAAATAACATCTTTACAATTAAAAATAGATATAAATTTAAACAAAATGATTTGTGGAGTAACCACTTGCCTTAATACAAGCTAGTGGTTCACTGTTTTCAGAGGATAATTCCTAGACCATCAGCATAAGCACCACCTAGAAACATTTTGGAAATACAAAATGCTAGGCCCTACCCAGACCTACTGGCTCAGAAACTCTGGGGGTAGGGCTCAGCAATTTTTAGATGCTTCACATGCACACTAAAGTTTGAAGATCACAGCTTTTTTTTTTTTACCATTCTACTCTGATGACCTTCACTGAAAAAAGGGGGAAAAAATCTAAGGCATTTTTAGAAATGAATTCCCCATCAAAACACCTGCAAATTTATTTTTAAGCCTTGATGGATTAATCATTCAGACTGGGATATAAAGATTAACCAAAATAATTGCAATTCAGCAGCCTTTAAGCATTACATTATTTTAGATGAAAGAAGGCAAGTTTCCATTTTTCAGGTGAAAAGTATTACAATAGTATTACAATAATTTTTCTTCTGCTATTGAAAATTCTAATTATGGCATTCTTTGTAATCACAGCACTGCAGAAATGATACTCTGGTAATGACTGAGAATGTTTGTTTAATGAGGTTGTCTAATTCAGAACTTAAAATTGAAATTTGCAGAGTAAGTTTGCCCCTGACCTAAAGGTTTTTATACTGGTATTTCATGTTCCAAAAGATCATTCTTTACTCATATCTCATTTTCCTCACCTTCATATTTTTCCCAAGCATGAGACTTCTGAGGACTTCAAAGGATGTTATAAATGCTATTTAACGTAGGGAATTTATTACTGTTGATTACGATTTTATGGCCTAATTACCTACTGTTTCTTTTTCTTACATCTCTCTCCATCCTTTGCAGCTCACCCTTGTTGGTCTACAAGAGCCCTTAGATGCTAGAAATATTGTCCAGGGATTAGTGAAGCTAATTATAGACTAGGAAACTAATCTGATTTACTGAAGATATTAACAAAAATTTTACATGACTTTCAAAAAATCTATTTGGATAGATTTTTAGGCCTAATTGGGCTTTCCTGCAGACAGATGGCCCATTTTAAAATAGCCTCATTTAAATTACATTATTCTGAAGGAAAGTTTTAAATTCACCATCATTTATACAGAAAATAAACTATTACTTTGATTAGAAAGGAGAAAGACATTGAAAACAAAGGCAAGAAAAAACAGCCACACTTACATTTAAAAAATGCATATAAGTTGTGTAAAAAAAATTAGTCCTGTTTATTTACAAATATTTTCCCTTTTGGGTTTACAAATAGAATAAGAAATTTTCTTTTCATACAACTCTTTCTCTTGAGTATATATTCTCAATTATTTAATTTTGAAAGAAAAAATATATAAAATATAACTAGAAAAACCTTAGATATTATTGATTGAATTAAAAATTGATAACTAAAAATTATCCTTTATGTGAGTTTTATGATGAGTATAATTTAGCTATAATGCATCTAAAGATATACTCATTACAGCTATCCAGACTTGCAGCCAAACTTTCCCTGAACAGTAATCAAACTTTTGAGGCCATTCATTCAGTACCAAATAATATATTTCTTAATCACTGATGGTAGTATTATTGTTGGACATAACAGCTTGGAGTTATTATAGCAGGATGTAATGCTATTATTATAATATTTAGTCAGAGATCCAAGAATACTAGAATTTTGTCCCAGTATCATATCCACTTATTTAATTGATACATATTTATTGAACAGCTACTACTTGCCATGTTCTGGAGACTTAGTAATGAACAAAACAAATCACATCGCTACTTTCATGAAACTGACATTCGACATGGAGTGAAAGATGATAAATATATTAAATAAATATTTAATGTATCTAATGGCAAAAAATGCTGAGATGAAAAAGTCAGTTAAGAGACAAGAAAGTAGGTGGAGTGTAAGTGAAGAGGGAAAACCACTCTTTTTTTTCTAATAAGGTGGTCAGATTAGGAAATGCTTTTCTGAGAAGGTGACAGTTGCAGAGAGCAAAAAATTAAGAAAGACAAGTTTTATGAATACATGAGTTGAGAATAAGTGGTGAGTTAGCAAAGGGGAGTTGAAGATGATGAAGTATTAGGTAGCAAGGAAGAAGATCACTAAGGGCTGTGTAAAACAGAGTACATCCTTTGAGTTTCATTCTGAGTGAGAGAGAAAACACTAAAGTGTTTAGAGCAAAACTGATGTGGGTTTTTTTTAATAATCACTCTGGCTGCTGTTTGAATGGCAAAACTGAAAGCAAAGGCATACATTGGAAGCTATTATGATAGTCTAGGCAAGAGGTGCTAGACTTGGATTAAGATGGCAGAGGTAGATGGGGTGAAAATAATCACATTTTGGATATATTTAAAGATAAAGCCAAGAGGAGGTACTTATAAATTGGTGTGGGATGTGAAAAAAAGAGAAGAATCAAGGTTGGCTCAGGGTTTGAGACCTGACCACTAGAAAAATGAAAGCTCAGCAGAAAATATACTTAGGGCAGGAGCAAGAGAGGGTATTCCATTATTAATAGAAATGTTGGCTTCTTGGAGGACTTACCACATCAACTGATGGAGAAACTAGGAGGAAATAATCTGATAAAAGATAGCAATGTCCAAAAGAATGAGGGCCATTCCCAACACAGTAGCCTTCAAGAGATGAGCAGGACATCTGTAGAATGAATATGGCCCATGGACAACAGAGCCCTCAGCATTGAGCATCCTCAGATGCAGGTCAGAGTTGGAGATAAGAAAAATGGATGACACCATATAATATATCTGGTGGAACTCAGGAATTACGATAAAACATCCCCAGAGATCCTTCAGAAATAACTGTGGGCAATTTTGCAGGAGACTGGAGGTTCTGCAATAGCAGATATAAAAAAAGAGCTATCAAAACAAAGGTTAAAATTAAACATTTACTTCATTTAAATAGAGTGTGGGTAATCTTATTTACATATTTCCTGGGTTTTAAAGAATTTTATAAGCAAAAATGAGAAATTGCTTTCGTGCTGCCATTTTTCACTAGTGGAATGTTTTGCAATTATTTTTGAATATTATTATATAGAAACTAAAAGTTCTAAAGGGGCATAAAATGTCATTTAAAATGCCTACAACCTTTCTTTCCATGTGATGTTATCAATAAAAGCTATAAACAGCTATCAATACAATTTTCAACACTAATAAGAAACAAATTGGATTTCTGTGTGATATTACTTTTTTGATATTTCTTATGTATGCTATTTGTGATCTTCTAGAATCAGACATATAAAGGTAGTTTACCAGCAGCTTCATTTGAGATAGGTCTGTTCAAAGATATATTACATTTTTATGTAGACAGGATACACAGTGCATGCTGCAACTGATGTTTTAAATCACTACAAATGTAGTGAAAGAGGGATATGAGGCTTTTCATATCATATCTAAGAATACAAACACCTCTTTTCTAAATATACAATATACTGACAGTTGTCAGTATATTGCTGACAGTCAATAAGTAAGAGCTGTCAGTAAGAGCTGATCATTATTTATGTAATAGAAAAGATGCATTTGGCTTTTGTGCTACACACAGCTATTTTTCTCCATTATTCTTGCCATTTCACTCACTATACCAAGAATGACCTCACAGACAAGAAACAATGACCATTTTCTTCCAGGAACAAAGTGAGAATTATTTTGTTTCATGATGTGATTTTTCTTTCACAGTTCTGAAAGCCTTGTTGTTGTGTAGGAGTTATTTCTTAAAATCATCTTCACACCAAGGATAGAATAAAAAAAAGAGAAACCATCAATATGGTTTCCATATTTTATATAAAAAGATATTTTTCTTTCTTACCTTTTACATAGAAAGATAGCTATTTTCATATTTTAATGGAGCACTGAAGAGAAATTAAGATCCAAATGTTTAGGAACAGTTTTAAGATCATAACTGACAGAGTCCCAAATAGAAGACTGACTTTCCTTTGATAGAAAAAGTGAAGCCTATGACTTAGGTGGGGGAGTACAGATTTACTACAAAGCTTTTCTATTTACAGCAACATTATGACAATTAGGAATGATTAGGAACCAAAGTATATTAAAAAGCCACTGCTTATGTTTTTACCCTGTATCATATGCTGGTGAGCTTGTCATTGTGAAAAGGAATATAAGGAATCACTTCTACAAAATCTCTAATTAACCCAAGGGACTTTCCACTGAGTTTATAGCCTAACAAGGATTCTAAATGGATTTAAAAGGTAAGCTAATGTAGCTGCTGCATTTTCATGAATAATTCTCAAGGGTTGCAACTGACGTGAAATAAGGGTATCATTTCTCCTTTCCGTATACTAGCACTGCTTCTATGATGTGGGGAGAATTTCAGTCAGATACAAGTAAAAGATTCTTTGAGTATAACTTGGAACATAATCTCCATTATCATAGGGAACCTATTGGTCTTGTTCATCACTATATCTTTAGCACCTGCCACAGTGTCTGGTCCATAATAGGAGCTCAGCAAATATATTCAATACATGTTTGAGCCTGTTTGGAAACCATACATAGTATATGTACAATAAGTATGAGTTGCTATGATGTATGCGTTTCTTTGATGGCTCAGATGGTAAAGAATCTGCCTGCAATGCAGGAGACCCAGGTTCAATCCCTGGGTTGGGAAGATCCTTTGGAGAAGGGATCCTCTCCAAATTTGGCTTTGGAGTACAGAATGAAGCAGGGCAAAGGCTAACAGAGTTTTGCCAAGAGAATGCACTGGTCATAGCAAACACCCTCTTCCAACAACACAAGAGAAGACTCTACACAAAGACATCACCAGATGGCCAACACCGAAATCAGATTGATTATATTCTTTGCAGCCAAAGGAGAAGCTCTATACAGTCAGAAAAACAAGACTGGGAGCTGACTGTGGCTTAGATCATGAATTCCTTAATGCTAAATTCAGACTTAAATGGAAGAAAGTGGGGAAAACCACTAGACCATTCAAGTATAACCTAAATCATATCCCTTATGATTATATAGTGGAAGTGAGAAATAGATTTAAGGGACTAGATCTGATAGACAAAGTGCCTGATGAATTATGGACCGAGGTTCATGACATTGCACAGGAGAGAGGGCTCAAGACAATCCCCAAGAAAAAGAAATGCAAAAAGGCAAAATGGCTGTCTGAGAAGGCCTTATAAATAGCTATGAAAAGAAGAGAAGAGAAAGCAAAGGAGAAAAGGAAAGATATAAGCATCTGAATGCAGAGTTCCAAAGAACAGCAAGGAGAGATAAGAAAGCCTTCCTCAGCGATCAATGCAAAGAA
>NW_011494886.1:714132-727223 GCF_000754665.1 Bison bison bison
CTGCTTTATTGACGATGCCAAAGCCTTTGACTCTGTGGATCACAATAAACTGTGGAAAATTCTGAAGGAAATGGGAATACCAGACCACCTGATCTGCCTCTTGAGAAACCTATATGCAGGTCAGGAAGCAACAGTCAGAACTGGACATGCAACATCAGACTGGTTCCAAAAGGAAAAGGAGTACATCAAGGCTGTATACTGTCACCCTGCTTATTTAACTTATATGCAGAGTACATCATGAGAAACACTGATCTGGATGAAGCACGAGCTGGAATCAAGATTGCTGGGAGATGTATCGATAACCTCAAATATGCAGATGACACGACCTTTATGGCAGAATGTGGAGAAGAACTAAAGAGCCTCTTGATGAAGGTGAAAGAGGAGAGTGAAAAAGTTGGCTTAAAGCTCAACATTCAGAAAACTAAGACCATGGCATCTGGTCCCATCACTTCATGGCAAATAGATGGGGAAACAGTGGAAACAGTGGCTGACTTTATTTTTGGGGGCTCCAAAATCACTGCAGATGGTGATTGCAGCCATGAAACTGAAAGACACTTACTCCTGGGAAGGAAAGTTATGACCAACCTAGACAGCATAGTAAAAAGCAGAGACATTACTTTTTCCACAAAGGTCCATCTAGTCAAGGCTATGGTTTTTCCAGTAGTCATGTATAGATGTGTGAGTTGGACTATAAAGAAAGCTGATGGCGGAAGAATTGATGCTTTTGGAAGGTGGTGTTGAAGAATACTCATAAGAGTCCCTTGGACTGCAAGGAGATCCAACCAGTTCATCCTAAAAGGAGATCAGTCCTGGGTGTTCATTGAAAGGACTGATGTTGAAGCTGCAACTCCAATACTTGTCCACCTGATGCGAAGAGCTGACTCATTTGAAAAGACTCTGACGCTGGGAAAGATTGAGGGCAGGAGGAGAAGGGGACGACAGAGGTTGAGATGGTTGGATGGCATCACCAACTCAATGGACATGAGTTTGGGTGAACTCTGGGAGTTGGTGATGGACAGGGAGGCCCTGCGTCCTGCGGTTCATGGTGTCAGAAAGAGTTGGACATGACTGAGCAACTGAACTGAACTGAACTGAACCCATTACAGTATTCTTGACTAGAGAATTCCATGGACAGAGGAGCCTGGCAGGATATATATAGTCCATGGGGTTGCAAAGACTCAGATATGACTGAGCAACTAACACTACCCTTTTCACACATGTGCTCCCTATTGTTTGGGAGTGAGCAAAAAGGGAAGATTATCTGCAAGTGTTGTATAACTCTTATATACACAAGATATACAAGAGTATATATATTGTAGTATAACTCTTCAGGGGCAGTTAAAGAACTTTCTATGATCTCATTTGAAAGGTTAAGTTAATTTCAGGAAAAGCTACTATCTATAGTTTAAGTCTTTGAGCCTGTACCATGCACTGTTGATACCCCACTCATATCCCCTTGGGCTTTTACCAATAGAGTCCCCTCTACTCTCCAGCTAGCAGTATCTGTATCTCTTTAGCCAAGGGCTCATCTGACTGACCATACCAGGGCTAGCTTCTTGGAGGTATGACCAGTACAGTCTTACTATACTTTCTATACTCAGATGGGGGCCTTATGCTTAGAGAATTACAATTCTCAGCTGTTGCTCTATTGAAATTCTTAGTAAGTTTGTGTTCTATAAGTGAAGTCCAGTGGGGCAGTAGAACATGTACAGGGGGTTGGAGCCTCCACTCATATGCACCCCTCTCCTCTGGCCTGACCCAGTGACTTCGGCCTCTTTCCGCCTTTGGCCGAGGAGCTAGACACAAGTTGCGTGAGAATCAGGGTCAAGCACAGGCATACAGCACATTCCATGTGCCCAGTGATGGGATGGGTTGGAGCATGGGACAACTTGTGAGCATCTGCAGTTGCCCTGTGAGTATCCCTCTACCAGAGTGATATATTAAATAAATACCAAGCCCTCATAAAAACTCGCTCACATACACACACATGCATGCACACGTGCAGAGAAAGAGACAAGGAGAGAGGGCTTTTCCTGGATTTTTGAGCCAGGAGCTCCACATTATCATTTTGCTTTGGACCATGCAAATCCAATAGTTGACTCAGTGGAACTCTCTCTGCCCCCAGACATGGCAGAGCAGCAGTGCCAGAGAACAAATGTCTACCCAACCCTTCTCACCCCACCCTTAATTCAAGGATGAGTGTTGGAGCTGGTGGGAGGATATGTGTTCTACAGTGGCTCCAGAGGTCTCCAGCAGGATTCAGTTCCTTTTATCATGTGGTAATTTGATAAAATGCTCTTTTTTCTTTTCCCTTTTGGCCATGTGGCATGTGGGATCTTCGTTCCCAACCAGGGAAGGAACCACATACCCTGAGTTGGAGTACAGAGTCTTAATGACTGAACCATCAGGGAAGTCCCACTGACTGATAAAGCACTCTTGGCCACCTTTCCTTCTCTGCCTCACTTCCTCACTTCCCCGCTGGTGCTTCCTAAGATTATCTTCCAAATATACCACTTGAATTTGAATCCTTGAGTATGTGCCTGGAGAAACCCAAAGTAACAGTGATTCAAAAGCCAATATTTGAGGCATTTCTAATATCTTTTACTAATTGAAAAACAAGTATTTCCCAGAGAGTGGGGTCCGTTCTTCCACAGGCTTCTCTGTAATTCAGAGGCTTTGGGGTTTGTATTTTTGTGTACCTTTTACTCTCCAGGATGCATAACCAAACAATCATTTCTCCTGTGTTTATTTCCTCCTTCTCCAGTTTGAATGCAAAGGGCTCAAGCTCTCTAAGGATTCCTCCTCATTCTATAACTCTATGACTCTCCTGGCCTCTTTTGAAAAGAAAAAGTTGTTCTGTACTTGTTACCACAACATACAATAATTTTCTGTGGATTTCTGAATTCTGTTATGGTAGTGTTTGATTTTGTTAAATATGACCCTCACTGACAAAAATTATACAATGTATTTATCATCATTTGTTCTGGAAAACAAATATATTTATTGAAATATATATAAAATATATATTTTATATTGAAACAAATATTTCAACTGAATCTGAAAATGTAGCTTCAACATTTCTTTCCAGATTTGGGAAGGAAATTGAAAATGGTGGAAAGGTACGGAATTTTTTAAGACCAAAATATGTTTTATATTTAATTTATTTCTAAAGTTTTAAATCTTTATTTTAAAATTTTATTTTTATACCATGAATCAATGATGATGATGACGATTCTGTGTCTTCAGGCAGTGCTGCTTTCTGCTGACATGAAAGTAAGAAAGTTAAAAGAAGGTGCTATCAGTGTACTGGTCAAACCCCATAGTTTCAGAATGCCTTAGAGAAAAAAAATATGACACTGAAAATTAGTAGTTAATTTCCACCTGCTCCCTCTTCTCTCCAGTGATTCATGAACTCTTGGATAAAGCTGGTTTCAATCATTGATTTTTTTAAAAAAGGTCCCTTCCCTTGCCACATCTGAGACCTAATAGATGCAGGATGGAAACAACCAAACTTGCTAAGGGAAATTCCAGATTATCTCCCAACATAATGACCTTAAGCAGACCTCATCCCTTCTAGGAATAACCCTGACTAATAAGCCTCTCAACTTTGAGGTACCTGCTTGACCTATCTCCCATGATTTTTCAGTTCTAACTATCCTCTAACCTAGCCGTGTCTCAATTCCTTGTCCTAGTGAAAAGTTCATTCATGTCGTCATTATTTTAACAAAAAACTAATTGGTAACATACAGTGAGATTCAGTGATCTATAACTCAAGTACAACTGTGGCTGCAGAATGGCAGCATCAGTATCACCCAAGGAGTCTGTTAGAAAAGCAAATTTCTAGTCCTCACCACAGACCAACTGAGGTAGAATCCCTGCATCCAGGGACCCATGCTGTAACTACCTGTCCGGGTGATTCCTATGCAGCTATAGTTTGAGAAGCATTGGTCTTGGTCTGGATTGGGGCCCAACGATTGCAGTTCTAATAAATTTTCAGGTGATGTTGATTCTGCTAGTCCAGGGACCACACTTTAAGAAACATTGATTGAGAGGTTCAGGTTATTATTTCTGCTACCTAACAAATGCCTGTTTCAATTGCCTCAAATTATAGAACTTTAAGCTCTGCTTTGTCCAAACTAAATCAATTTTACTGTGAATGTTTCAGCCCCAACTTGCCAACTCACATCTTTTTAAATTTGGTAGCAATTAGAGACAGTTGCCACTTTACCCTGTTACTATTATATTCTCATTATTGTTTCACTTGCTTTATCTGAAAAGCTCATAGCATGTTCAACAAGGCACAAACTTAAAACTAGATTCTATGAGTATAAACTAAAGATTTACCATATTACCTGTCTAATTTTGAAATAGTGACTTACCATTTCTGAAGCCTATTTTCTTATCTGCACAATAGAGATTAGATGGATTGGAAGAGATTATGTACTTGAAAAAATCTAGCAGAAGGTCTGGTATATAGTAGATGCTCAATAAATGTTATTTAAACTTTTATATCATACCTTCTAAAGCCAGGTAATGACATATGTTAAATTCATTCAACTTTTCAATCTTGTTTATGTCTTCAGAATGCATTTAGTTTCTTTTAAAAAATGGATTTAACTTTATTGTCTATATTTTACTCCTCTGTTTTGGTGACCTCTAGGAAATATAAAAATACTAATTTTCCTCTGATTTTTAAAAATACCTGTAATTTTAAAAGTACAACAGACTATAATAGAATGCTATTTATATAATAGACTGTACTAGTTCTAGTATTCAGTTTCCAGTATTTCCTTGTCATTTGATGTCAAATAAAAGTCATAGCAAAATGTACCCTAAAATATTTCATTAGGAGAAACAACTTCAACATTGACTAAACATTTCATCCAAGCACCTGAAATACCTTTATAAGCATTGGTTAATTAAGTTTTAAAACACCTCCATCAGGAGAGGAAGAATTAGGAACACATGGACTAGAACCACATTGGCTAGTTAATAAATCAGAACTCATACTTGATCTATCAGAGTAAACTGCAAAGATTACAATATAGTCTGTTCAGTTCCATCATTTAATGCTGGGCTGGATGAAGCACAAGCTGGAATCAAGATTACCAGGAGAAATATCAATAACTTCAGATACACAGATGACACCACCCTTATGACAGAAAGTGAAGAACTAAAAGAGCCTCTTGATGAAAGTAAAAGAGGAGAATGAAAAAGTTGGCTTGAAACTCAGCATTCAGGAATCTAAGATTATGGCATCTGGTCCCATCACTTCATGGCAAATAGATGGGGAAACAATGGAAACAGTGACCGAATTTGTTTTGGGGGCTCCAAAATCATTGCAGATGGTGACTGCAGCCATGAAATTAAAAGACACTTGCTCTTTGGAAGAAAAATTATGAGCAACCTAGACAGCATATTAAAAAGCAGACATTACTTTACCAACAAAGGTCCATCTAGTCAAAGCTATGGTTTTTCCAGTAGTCATGTATGGATATGAGAGTTGAACTATAAAGAAAGCTTAGTGCTGAGGAACTAATGCTTTTGAACTGTGGTGTTGGAGAAGATTCTTGAGAGTCCCTTGAACTACAATGAGAGCCAACCAGTCCATCCTAAAGGAAATCAGTCCTGAATATTCATTGGAAGGATTGATGCTAAAGCTGAAACTCCAGTACTTTGGCCACCTGATGCAGAAAACCAACTCATTAGAAAAGATTCTGATGCTGGGAAAGATTGAAGGTAGGAGAAGAAGGGGATGGCAGAGGATGAGATGGTTGCATGGCATCACTGACTTGATGGACATGAGTTTGAGTAGGCTCTGGGAGTTGGTGATGGACAGGGAGGCCTGGTGTGCTGCAGTCCATGGAGTCGCAAAGAGTCGGACATGACTGAGAGACTGAACTGATGGAACCCTAATTTTAAAATAGTTTTTAAATCAGATTTCCATAAAAGCAATGTGTGCATATGCTTACAAAAATCAAATAGAACCAAAAAAGTTATCAGGAATATCAGCAATTTCTTTCTCTACATTTCCCCAATCCCAGGTCCTGTTCCCTAGAGGCAACCTCTCTTTAACTACTAATTCCTGTATTTATAAGTAGTATGTTTATATTGCTATTCTTGATATACCGTTGTTACATACGTTTTATGCCATTCTATGATAAATGAGAATTTGGCTATTTCAACACAACTACCACCACCCCTCTTCCATTCCTCCCACTAGAACTATGCCAATTTTAATTAAATAATCTAATCATGTTTAGAGTATTTTGACTATATATAGATGTTCACTACAGAGAAAAGTAGTGGTATTATCAGTCAGTTTCACTATGTTTACATTTTCTTTCTTAGTGTTTTAAGTTTTGTTCCTAGAATTCCTAATTATTTTACTTTATTCTTGCAGGTTCTTATAACCATCTTCCCCACTCTCTCTCCTAGCCTTACTACAGCAAGTTTCCATCTCAACTTTCTGCTTCCACTGAGGCTGCTGCCCTTACCCAGCCCCTATATCAATAAATTGCAAAAAGTTCCTTCTAGTGAGTAAATTAGAAAATGGAGACTCACCCTGGCAGAACCAGTCAGGTTAAAGCAAGCATGAAGGGCACAGACTTAGGTAAACAAGGATGACTTTCAGTCTCTATTTGCACCCCAGGGCCAGACACTGTTACCCACACAGTACTACTTGGCTAATAATACTTTGCAGACCTGAAAAGGTGGATCCCCAGCTGCAACTTGGGTTTAGACATACTTTGTTGGAATCTTCCAGTGTATTAAAATGTATTAGAATTAATTTAATTAATTAAATTAATATTTGACAATATGCTCTGTTAGTGAGAACATGGCTGAACAGTTACCTTCATACATGGTTAGTAAGAAAGCAAAAAAGAAATCACACAATCCTCACAGAGAGAAATTTGACAAATTCTAATGCAGTTACATATGTATTTATCCTGTGACACATAAATTCCAATTCTAGGTATCTGTTGTAAAGATTTACTGGTAAAAATTCAAAATGACTGGTGTCCAAGGCTATACTTTGTTTTACAATAGCAGTAAGCTGGAAAAAACAAACTTCTATTAAAGTAGAGTGGCTGCGTAAAGAAGTGTTGGCAAACATTTTCTTCTTTTTAAAAAATATTTATTTATTTATTTTTGACTGTGCCGGGCCTTTGCTGCTCAAGCTTCTCTAGTTGTGGCAAGCAGGGGCTACTTTTTGTTCGAGTGCGCATACTTCTCACTGTGCGGCTTCTCTTGTTGCAGAGCATGGGCTCTAGAACTCACGGGCTTCAGTAGTGGCAACGTGTCGGCTCAATTGTGGTTTCCGGGCTCTAGAGCACAGACTCAAACTCAATAGTTAGGGTACTCAGGCTTAGTTGCTCTGCAGCATGCAGGATCTTCCCAAATCAGAGATTGAACCTGCATTGGCAGGTCTCTTGCATTGGCAGGTGGATTCTTTACCACCTGAGCCACCAGGAAAGCCCAAATATTTTCTATTTGGCCAAATAGTTAATAATTTGGGCTTCATGGGCATAGAGTCTCTGCAGCAATACTCAAATCTGCCATCATAGTACAAAAGCAGCTATAGACAATAAATGAGTGTATCTGTGTTTCAATAAAACTTTATTTGTAGTCACTGAAATTTGACTTTGTATAACTTTTGTGCTACAAAATATTCTTCTTTTGTTCTCAGCCACTTAAAAACATAAAAGTCATTCTAGGCTTGAAGTCCATATAAAAACAGATGGCAGGGTAGATTTGGCTCTCAGACTATAGTTTGTCAGTCCTGGGAAAAATCATAGAATATACCAATGTTATCCTGAAGTGAAGTGAAGTGAAGTTGCTCAGTTGTGCCTAACTCTTTGCGACCCCATGGATAGTAGCCTGCACCAAGCTCCTCAGTCCATGGGATTTTCAAGGCAAGAGTACTGGAGTGGGTTGCCATTTCCTTCTCCAGTGGATCTTCCCAACCCAGGGATCGAACCCAGGTCTCTCACATTGTAGACAGACGCTTTACCATCTAAGCCACCTAAAGAATTGAGGAAAATACCTGTATTATGATATGGATCCAAACTGTGTTAAGTGAAAAAACAAGGGCAGATAGGTGTTTATTGTATGCTATTGTTTGTGTAAGAAATTGAAAGAAATATGAGTACATATGTATATTGTTTATATTTTCAAAAAGAAATGATGGAAAGATAAACCAAAAACTAGCTAAAGCAGTTACTTAAAAGGGGAGGTACAAAACAAGGTGATAGGGATAGAAATGAGAGCAAGACTTCTGTGAATATAACTTATTGTTTTGACTTTGAAATATAGTTTTGACATAATTAACAAAACAAAGTCACAAAGAAAAAAGTTATTTAGTTACCCACATTTAGAATCTAAACTTCCTTTCTCTTGAGATATCGAAAGCTCTGTCTGGCCTCATCGAGTCTACCTTCCCACATGGCAGCAGTCTGAGTAAGCCATGGTTTAGCAACTTTCTTTTCAGTAAGACATATATTCTGGGTGGGTATTAAAGTTTGCAAATTCTGCCCTAGGAGAAGCAAATGAATTAACATTTGATGCTTAGTAGGGTGGTAATAGAAAACTATTCATTATTTTGAGCACAAGCATGCAATGATAAAAGTAGTATTTCAAGAAGATTAATCTCTCAGTGTTGCATGCACTGATTAGTAGTGGGATCTAGAGCCTGATTCCAGAAAATCAGGAGACAGAGACAGGTTTCTGAAGGCCCTGTCCAGGGAGCCTGTCCCACTGAGACTCACTTGACGCTGCCCTAGGCATGGATCCCGCAGACCTGCAGCATCAAATACTGATCATCATTGCCATTCAGGTGAAGCTCAGGCCTCAAAGCCTAGATCGCTCACACACTCACCTCCTGGGCCCCAAGGGCCTGCTGAAGCCAGCTGCTTGACCACCTCCTCAACAGGAGCCATGGTCGAGTTTGGGAAGGAGCTGCTTTCCTGGGACTAGGGAACCAGTGTGCCCGTCAGTCAGGCCATGCTTGTTAGGACTTCTGGATGGCCGCGTGGCTCCAGGTCGGGCAACGTTCTGTGGCCAAGTTGGGGCATCGGGGTGACCAGCCTCAGGTGCCTAGGTGGTCAGTAGAGGGCAGCCACCCATGCCTCACCTTTCTCCATCCTGCACCCAGTGCTTTGCAGAGATGAGAGCAGGGGTGGGAGGTGGCTTGGGGTGGGGCACTGAGCCTGCGGTTGTGGAGCTGTCCAGGCATTGTGCTTCACGACTAGGGCTCCCTTGCCCCGACATCTGGGGGCACACCCACTGCCCTGAAATCACAGCTGTGGCACTAGAAGTGTCTGGGGAGCCAACTGCCCCTTCTCAGAGCCAGAGGACAGGTCACTGTGCAGGGAGCAGCCTTAGAAAACATCTATAAGGTGCCTCAAGCATCATGCCCATCCTCTGGCAGACTCAGGGTCAGATCTTGAACTCAGGCCACCGGGTGTGGATGGAACTTTATTTCAATAAAAAGACCAGTGGCCTGTCTCTGGAGGGTGGCAGGAGAGCAACACCAAGGTGTGGGGAAAAAAAAAACAAAAAACAAGTTTTAGCTTAAAAAAAAAAAAAAAAAGGAATTGCCCACGCTGTCTAGGATAGGTCCTGGACTTGATCCATTTCTCCCATCCTGTACAACATCCTTCCTTTCACAGCACGTTAACTTAGGTCAACCGATTCAGTTCTGTGTGTCCTTGGCCCGTGTCAACAAAAAAGCAAATATGTTAAAATGGGATGAGTTCTGCAGGTCCTTCCAGCTCTAAGATTCTATCAGCCAGAGAACTGTGTTTCCATATGTGGGAGGGGGTGTGGGGAAGAGGTAGTAGTATTTAGCTTCGATGCGCCCCCCACCCATTCCTGTCCTTTAACTATAAAGGAAACCAGGAAATAGAATATATTTGATCCAGCATGCATATGAAAATTAGACTATAGCTGGTCCCCAGAAACGACTTCTAGGGTCACCCTGTATGTCTCTGCAGACATTGGGAGGCTCTCCTGAAGTTTCATCTTTTATGGGTAGACTAGCCTACCACCTCTCACCTTACACCCAATTACTTTCTTAGGAGTAGGGATTTTAGTTAACGAAATGCATACACTGGCATAAGTACTCAATCTTAAAACTCTACTTGTTTCCAGAGCATTCATGCTGTAAATAGCCATCAATCCTACTTTGCGTGTGTATAGTTTTTAGATAATTCCTTTTGTACAAATTAAATAGCTTCATCATGGCTGTCTTACTTCTCTCGATGAAGATGATAAGATCTCATTTTCCTTTCAGCTTGGGAGAAAGATCCTGGAGAAGCTTTAGAAAGATCAGTAAATCAGTCTTTCTTTCCCATTTTCTCAAAAAACTCCATGGCTTATCTTCTCCATCATATGAGAAAGACTCCTTTTCAATATACTCTCCAATTTTGAGAGAAACAAACTGCCAGGAGCTGAATTGCTATCCTGTGGCTAACAGGAAATTCCTGGCTTCTAACTTCTGGCTCTAACTTCTATGGGTACCTCTTTAAATTGTGAAGATTAGTGACACAGTAGATCACTGCGGGCTGTCCTGCCTTATGAGAAGACCTTTGGGTACACGTGCTTTCCTCTTTATTCCCTGAGTCAATGACTACAGGCAGCAGGAATTCTTAAGAACAAAGACATGCCTTACACATCAAGTATTATAATTTTTGTATAGTGTAACAAGAAATCCAGTATCCTATAGACAAAATAAAATTGGAGGTACAATCCTTGAATATTTATAAACCACTCTTATTTTTTATATTTCAAGATAAGAACCACAGCCAGCCAAACAGGCAACTTGGGAGCCTCAAAAGCATCAATCAGTCAATTTCATAGTTGGCATCACTGCCTTTTTTGGGGACCACTTTGTATGAGGTAGAAGGTGCCCCTCCTCTCACTAGGACAGACGAAGAGAGGTGAATAAAGAGGGTAAGAGTGAGCCAGCCTATTCTCCATGGAAGAGCAGAGAAAGGAGAATCAGTGAATACTCGCTCTTTCACCTCTTTCCCAAATGCCTCTTACTGTTTTTGCATTATGTGTCTTTTCCTTCTAAACTTGGACTGTTTGCATAGATCAACAAAAAGGTGTCTCTAACCTTGCCAATGATGTTGAATTTTCAAGAACTGCTTGACTTCCTCTAGACCAGATTTTTAGATTTGGGATCTGAAACTTTGCTATTTAAATTGCTCTTTTCCTCTTCTCTTTCCATGATTTTTCTATGTCCCAATATACAGAAGAAATATATGAAAAAAAATATGGAATATATTCATTACAAGCATTATCTATTCTTTGATTTTCTTCATTTGTTCATTTAACAAATATTCTTTGAATGCATCTATATACTAGCTAAGTG
Source organism: Bison bison bison (assembly GCF_000754665.1). Taxonomy (NCBI): domain Eukaryota; kingdom Metazoa; phylum Chordata; class Mammalia; order Artiodactyla; family Bovidae; genus Bison; species Bison bison. The sequence goes on from NW_011494886.1 coordinate 725,510, forward strand.
CTGGGTATGTATGTAGTAGTCAGCCAAATAGACTAGGTTATAATGAAGCTTATACTTTTGTGACCTTAAATCAAATAAATATTTGCCATATAAAGAAATAACCAGGGATAACCAATATAGAATGGAAGGTCAGCAAAGACTTCTCTGAGGGAATAACAGATATGAACATCATATGAACAGTAATATTATATGAAATATGAAAAATATTTGATGACGATTCTAAATAAATTAATCTACCTTATGATATAAAAATAATTACATATTTGTAAAATAAATGTAATAGAAAATTTGAACGTTTATTTGTGTGTAAAGGTCTATTTTGTCTGTTTGTTTTTTTAAAAAAATTGAGATCAGTTTCATCCAGCAAACTTGCACTTTTCTAGTACTATCAGAGAAGATCCCAGATAAAAATAGTTCTTTTTTTGATGTGAGTGGGGCTTACTAAATAAAGCAGTAATGGCAAAAGCAGTGAACCAGATACACTTAGATTTATAAGGAAGGAATTTAAAATCTCAATATGAATGAGAGAGGAAATCTGTTTAATATTATAAGCAGACCTGAACTCTTCTTTGATTATACCTTTGCAAGCAATTGCAAAGGAAAGAACATACAACATGAAGAAAGCATTTTTCTAGACACTATCTTGGTTAAACTTGTGAATCCATGAAATACAGTCTGCCTCAAAGTAGGCCCAGATTGGGCCCACCTTCAAAATTACTGAATTAATAAGATAACGCATTTATAACTTGCTTTCTCATTTATAAAATGCTTAATTAACATCCCACCTGATTCTCAAAACAGATCTTTGAAGAAAGTATTATCACTATGCTGCTGCTGCTGCTAAGTCGCTTCAGTCATGTCCGACTCTGTGCGACCCCATAGACAGAAGTCCACCAGGCTCCCCCGTCCCTGGGATTCTCCAGGCAAAAACACTGGAGTGGGTTGCCATTTCCTTCTCCAATGCATGACAGTGAAAAGTGAAAGTGAAGTCGCTCAGTCGCGTCCGACTCTTAGCGACCCCATGGACTGCAGCCTACCAGGCTTCGCCATCCATGGGATTTTCCAGGCAAGAGAACTAGAGTGGGGTGCTGCACTATACTACCATTTTAAAGAAAAAGAAAAAAAAAATAGAACTTAGGTGATATACTTAAAGTGAATTAGTAAGTGGGGAAAATAAGCTTCAGAACTTGAATTTCTGACATGAAAGCCTGTGGACTTGGTGTTGAATCACATTGCTAAGCCTTGTAAATCAGTCTCTAAGGCTGTCCCAAGAGAAGTGACAGACAGACTTCATATGGTGAAATGGCAGTTGGACAATCATACTTTCTGCTATGTCACTTCATGGAGAGCAAGAGGTCACAGCCTCATTTCATCCTAGATTTCTTCAGAGACCCATTAAAGGATCTCACATTCGAAAGCAAAAGGGCAGATAAATCTTCACTTTCAACACGGTTCTGTGGCACTTGTGACTAGCGCCTGGAGAAGCAAACTTGGCTCAGGTGAGACCAACACCTGAAACTCATAGATTCATTTCTGCCTTGAGTGTCTTTCATAAAGATGGATGAAAAAAAAAAAAAAAAGGAGGGTACAGAGGTCTCTGAGTAAAGTGAGAACTTGTAAGCATACTGTGAACATTTCCTCCCAGAACAGTATTAGTGGAAAAGGTTCTTCACAAGCCTGATTTGCTCCTTTTTTTTTTTTTTTTTTTGCCCGC
>NW_011494886.1:727323-737070 GCF_000754665.1 Bison bison bison
ATTGAGAAGTATAGAATAAAATCAATTATTGGATGACAGTTGCTCTACAGTATTGTGTTGGCCTCTGCCACACATCAACACAAATCAGCCACAGGTATACATATGTCCCTTCCCTCCTGAACCCCCCTCCCATCTCCCAACCCATCCCATCCCTCTAGGTTGTCACAGAGCACTGGATTGAGCTCCCTGTTTTACACAGCAAATTCTCACTATCTATTTTACATATGATAATGTATATGTGTCCATGATTCGCTCCTTAAAAACCTAGAATTCTGAAAGGAAGTGTGTGTATGTCCCAATAATTTCAATATTTTTAAAAAAGCAAGTTTCTGTCCTCAAGCAACGTGATAATAATTACAGTAATAGTAATAATAATAATAGTGATGTGGAAAATAGGACACTTTTACTTATTTTGTCTCCGTTATCAGTTTAAGCATCCTTGAATTATTTTTCATTCCAGAGTATTTAGGTGGAATACAGACAATATCTAATTACACAAAAATGGCTTTCTAAAATCATAATAGCAGTGGTTGAGCAACCCTACAATCATTTCTCAGGTGGTGTTAGCGGTAAAGAACCCTCCCGCCAATGCAGGAGACATAAGTGACAAGAGTTTGATCCCTGGGTCCGGAAGATACCCAGGAGGAGAGCATGACAACCCACTCCTGTGTTCTTGCCTGGAGAATCCCCATGAACAGAGAAGCCTGGCAGGCCACAGTCCATAGGGTCACAAAGAGTTGGACATGACTGAAGTGAATGAACGTGCATGCACAATCATTTCTAAAAATGATTCTTGCAGAAGGCTAGAAAGGTCCATTCCAGGAGTAGATATATAACCTAGTCCTAGCCAAAGAAACACGAGAAAGATCTCTTGGAAAACTTTTGGAAGGAGTTTCAGTATACTGTTGAAGAAAAGATGTTCACTTCCAATTCTCCCTTCCTCTTGCCTTTAATTTGACTATAATGCCTAGAACTGTTGCATCCTTTTTGTGACCAGGAACATTGAGGTTATGAGTAAAGAGTCAGAAATCTGTGGATACTATGGCAGAAAGACTGAACGAGCCTAGGTCTTAGAGTCCCCAAAACATCACCAAGGGTTTCCCATATAACTATTGGCCTATCACTTAAGAGTATTTTAATAGGACTAAGACTTAATTTTAAAAAGCCTATCAATTCAGGTCTTACTCTGAGCTCAGCACAAGGAAAATACCTTTTCTAATGACAACTCTGAAGAAAAAGTCTTTCTATAGTTACCATTTAAATATCACTATGGAGAGGTAATGCTTGGTCATTGAAAAGGAACAATTTCATAGAATGAAAGTAAGGGATTTTAAAAGCATTTTCTAAGTAGATTTGCAACAGCACACTTGCAAAGAATAAATGTTACCTTCATTTTCAATAGGAGACCATATTATCATAACAAAAACTATTATGTGTTCTTACATATACCTTTAAGACTTTTAAATGATAGATGGGTCTTAGCTCTGTCTAAAGATTAAATTCCAGAGAAATTACATTTATTTTCAATCTTGAAAATTTGGATTTTTAAAAAGCAATTTTACTGAGCAGAATCTTTTAGAGTATATTTGGGCTGAAAAACTTAATGTGTTATTACTTTTATGTGCTTCAATTTTTTAACAGGTTAATATGTCAAAAATAGCTAATACACACAGTCTTTCTGCTCTTAACATTGCAATAGTTATAAATCAGCATGATTCAGGTTATAGTTCTAATTTTGGCTTAAATGGTAGTAGAATAAAGATTAAATTTAGTATACTACTCTTTTCTAAGTTCCTTTTAAAAATCTCTCCAAAGAGATTCATATTATACTGGATTTAACACGAGTAATAAGCAAGTAAAAACTAGTTTACACTAAGTTGACAACTTGTTTACAGTTTTTACAGATGGAGCTTAAACCAGTCAGAATCTCACAAAATTTCTGAAAACTTAAGATAATCAAATAGAATTGGTTTGCTTCTATGTAATCAAGTCCTTTAAGTTTGTTCCTGTCTCTGACAGATCATGTTAAACAGTAAGATGGTGCTTATCCCTACCGGAGTGGCACTTGCAGGCAGTTTAATTACCCATTCTTAGGGTGTCCTCCGACTCACATCTCTTTCTCAGTCTTCCTATTGAAACAGGAGGGAAAAGGGCAGGGTACAACCTTTAAAAGAATGACATAGCCCTTGGTTACAAGGCATAAATTTGTTAGACCTGCCCAGGCCTAAGAGGGTGGAAGATTCAACTTCCAATAGACCTTGAGCCTCATTACACACTCATCTTGGATCTTTTTGGTTCTAATGAGTTTATGTCATGGGCTACGTCATTCTTTCAAAGGTTGTGCCCTGTCCTCTTCCCTCCAGTTTCAAAATGACTTTTAATTTCTCTAAGTGAGTTGTAGTAGAAGTAGAAATGCCTAGATGTTTTTCAATAATGTAGTATATTTCACAATAAGTAACCATGGAGATAGTTATCGAATTAGATAGAAAAAGACTGATTAAAGAATTAAATAGATGGAATTTTTATGCAATGTACAAAAGGCAGAGTAAAAGAGACAAAGAAAATTATAGAGCAGAGAGAGATACAGAAAAAAATGATAACCCCTCCAATCCTGAGGTTTTAGCCACCTAGTTATAGAATCACATATGAAAACAACAACAAAACATTTATTTACCCAAATATTTGCATACATTTTATACCAAAATTGTATTTTCAAACAGTGAATGGCAACAGCTTAGCATTAAATATTTGATCATCAAAGAGACAGAACTGATTTTTCTTGACAAACTGGCTTGTAGCTTTCTAATGTAGTTCCATTCATTAGGTCAACTTCTTTGTTTGGTGTTTTATTCTCATAACCAAAAGACTGTCCTGTACAAGAGGGCAGCAGTGTTATCAGCAGTGGGTTATCTTTAAAGCTGGATTCCTGCTTCTAAAATTGGATTTTAAGAATTCTAAACAGATTGCCTAACTAACTCAAAAAAAAAAAAAGAATTCTAATACTCAAAGTTTTTGATCTACTTCTAAGAGGTGAGTCATATCTACACTCTTCCACCTTCAGCTGCTTAGAGAATAAAAATCCATAGGTTCCATTGGTGAGGGAGAGTGGAGATGATGTTACTATCAATGAACTTTTAAATTATTGCTGAAGGAGAGAAAAGGGTCATAATAAGGTTAAATTAAAAGGCGATTGATGCAATTCATCTAGGAGAGCTTCAGTTTTCTTCAGAGAAATAGGAAGAAATGTTATCCAATGATAATGCATAGGCTAAGGAAAGGGATGGAGGGCTGCAGAGAAAGGAAAAAAGAGCAGTCACTGTAAAAGCTTTTTAAAAATTTTATCTTATTTAATTATTTTAAGGACATGAAACAACAGACTGGTTCCAAATAGGAAAAGGAGTACGTCAAGGCTGTGTACTGTCACCCTGCTTATTTAACTAATATGCGGAGTACATCATGAGAAATGCTGGGCTGGATGAAGCACAAGCTGGAATTGAGATTGCCAGGAGAAATATCAATAACCTCAAATATGCAGATGACACCTCCCTTACGGCAGAAAGTGAAGAACTAAAGAGCCTCTTGGTGAAAGAAGAGAGTGAAAAAGTTGGCTTAAAGCTCAACATTCAGGAAACTAAGATCATGGCATCAAGTCCCATCACTTCATGGCAAATAGATGAGGAAACAGTGGCTGACTTTATTTTTGGGGGCTCCAAAATCACTGCAGATGGTGATTGCAGCCATGAAACTGAAAGACACTTACTCCTGGGAAGGAAAGTTATGACCAACCTAGACAGCATATTAAAAAGCAGAGACATTACTTTGCCAACAAAGGTCCATCTAGTCAAGGCTATGGTTTTTCCAGTAGTCATGTAAGGATATGAGAGTTGGAGTATAAAGAAAGCTGAGTGCCAAAGAATTGATGCTTTTGAACTGTGGTGCTGGAGAAGACTCTTGAGAGTCCCTTGGACAGCAAGGATATCCAACCAGTCCATCCTAAAGGAGATCAGTCCTGAGTGTTCATTGGAAGAACTGATGTTGAAGCTGAAACTCCAATACTTGGGCCACCTGATGCAAAGAGCCGACTCATTGTAAAAGACCCAGATGCTGGTAAAAATTGAGGGCAGGATGAGAAGGGGATAACAAAGGCTGAGATGGTTGGATGGCATCACCGACTCAATGGACATGAGTTTGGGTAAACTCCGGGAGTTGGTGATAGACAGGGAGGCGTGGTGTGCTGAGGTCCATGGGGTCACAAAGAGTTGGAGATGACTGTGCAACTGAACTGAACTGAAGTTCTATTTTATTGTTTTTATTATTATTATTATCATTTTGGCCATGCTTCATGGCACACAGGATCTTGGTTCTCGGACCAGCAATCAGACCCACGCACAGAATCTTAATCACTGGACCACTAGGGAAGTCCTGTAAAGATTTTAATAAGGATGATTCTAAGAACTATTGAATAGCTTTAGAATCCATGGAAAAGTTTGATACTATAAATTTTTAGGAATTATAGCTTGTGCCCTATTGAGATTTTATCAAGTAACTCTAGATCTGTTAAAATGAAGCAGGTCCCTGTGGGACCCTCAGGGTACAAATCCTTTCCCTTTCTCCTATTTCTTGTTTGTAGGAAATAGACTTCGTTCAGACTCTTTGACCTTCCCTAAGTTCCAAAGAACAGATTCAAACAGTTGCTTATTGGGGAAGGGAAGGAATACAGAAACACAAGAAGAGCAGTCAAGAAACAACAGTGCAGCAATGGGACAGGGTCCCGTTTCCTCCTCAAGGGATACATACATTTATCTTTGAGTTCTTCTGCAGGGCTTCCCTTGTGACTTGGCTGGTAAAGAATCCATCTGCAATGCGGGAGACCTGGGTTTGATCCCTGGGATGGGAAGATCCCCTGGAGAAGGGAAAGGCTATCTACTCCTGCAGAATTCCATGGACTGTATGGGGTCATAAAGAGTCAGACATGACTGAGCGACTTTCACAACACCAACAAGCAGGAACTAAGGTCCCCACTCAGGTAGAGGATGGTAACTTCATCCAGAGCACAAGATTCCTGAAACAATGTCCTGTTACCTCCAATCAAAATTGGACGTACTAACCAATCAGACAGTACTCTTGCCTGGAAAATCCTATGGACGGAGGGGCCTGGTGGGCTGCAGTCCATGGGGTCGCTAGGAGTCGGACACAACTGAGCGACTTCACTTTCACTTTTCACTTTCATACATTGGAGAAGGAAATGGCAACCCACTCCAGTGTTCTTGCTTGGAGAATCCCAGGGACGGGGGAGCCTGGTGGTCTGCCATCTATGGGGTCACACAGAGTCGGACACGACTGAAGTGACTTAGCAGCAGACTTAGCAGCAACCAATCAGAAGAAAGTCTTCACACTATGGATGATTACAGACACTCTGACCTCCTATCCAAATGATTCTCCATTTAGAAAGTTTCATGGTTGAGCAGAATCTTCAGAGTTAATTTTTAGACACAAGTCTGCCTTCTCCCCAGGTTGCTGGGCCCCTCGATAAAGCAACCTTCCTTTTTCCAACCAACACTTGCTTCTTGAGCATTGGCTTTTGAGTGGCAAGCAACACTTTGGTAACACTATGGCAGGAATGCTGAGTGTTGTTAGTGAGGATTAGCAAAGCAAACAAATGCTGGTGAGTGCATTATTGAGAAGTTTACCATGGAGTCCAGTCTTAACTGGAAGGCAGAAAAGTCAGAAATACAGTAATGGGTTTGGAGATAAGGATTAGAAAACAAAAATTGTAAGATGAAGAGTAAATTCAATAATGATGCTTAACTGGTTGGAAAACACGAGGCTAGTTTAGAAAAAGCTCTTCAATAAGGAATTCCCACTGAGAGGAAATTTCCACAGGAGGTTGGAAAGTACTGATGTTACCAAGAACCTCAAATAGTAGAATTAAAAATGTGTAAGAAATTCAAAAGAAAACTGGCTGTTAAATGATGTCTACAGAGCAATGATCTAGAAGTAGATACACCCATCCTTGTTCCCGGCAGCATGGGTTGAAGTAGTAGAAAAAAAGAACTTTCTATAGAAGAGGATGAAAAGAATATTAAGTTTTAGAGAAAAATCCTTGTTTTATTTAGTTCAAGAAGATGGAAGTATTAAAAATAAGAATATGGAGATGTTAGTTCATGGTGGAACAGGGGTCCTAAAGTCTCATGAAGAAAATACACAGATTGGTCAGGAATGGAGTGGGCTTGTGGTGGTATTAGGGTAAGCCAAGTAAAGTGGTTAGAGGTAATGCTAAATTTTATGTTAAGGTCTTTGAATATTAGTCCAAAAAATTAAGGTAAGGTGATAGGGAGTTCTATTAGTAAAATAACTTAAAAAAATACTCTGTTTCCTCACTGCTCGACTCACAGCAATTTCTGACACCAAATGTGTGTGTTGGGTGTGTCCCAGATGAAACAGTTCTCCAGTTCTCCAGACCAATTGTCCTACAATTCAATTATGATAGCAGGAATCAAAAAGTCCTAAAGATTAAGGACCCAGTCCCACAAGACTACCCCCATTTCAGATGTCCATCACAAGTCTAATGTTGTCTGCTGTACTTCTGATCAATCAGCTGTAAACTGAGAATTTCCATCCAAATTTGAACAGTGCTGGGAAGTCCCTAGTAACAGCAGTGTGGAGTCCCAGTTGGGAAAAGGGTCTTGGGCAGTGTATCCAACCCATAAGTAAGACTTCAAATTGTAGCTTTGGGGGCTCCTGCTTATAATCCCAGACTGAAAACTAAAATCATCATAAGTTTGCACACCAATACTTCAGCTCTGGTTTTCCTTTAACTTTTACAATGCTGTTTGTTTCATCTTGTGAGATAGAAGACTTTATAGACCCCCAGAGGCTGGCCAGGCCCCCAGAAGCTTAAGAAATTTCAAGACCCACTCCTTTTCTTAAAGTGCTGCTTGACTTGCTGGCAATAATTGGTGTATTTGCAGGCCGGCATGTAGTTCAGTTAGGGTCCAGGCAGGGTCAGAATCCAGTCAGAGGCCTGCTCTTCCACTTCTGAACCCTGAACAAGACTACCTCCATTTTAATTTCCCTAACACAGGGGAAACAATTGCATTTACTAGTTTATTATTAAGGATACAACTCAGGTACAGCCAAATGGAAAAGTTGCATAGGGCAAAATCTGTGGGAAGGGTTCAGGACACCCTCAGCACTTTCACATGTTCACCAACCCAGAAGCTCTCAGGGTTTAGAATTTTTAAAAGAAGTTTCATGGTATATTTCTCCATCTATTAGTGTCCTCTTTGATTTCTTTCACCAGTGTTTTATAGTTTTCTATATATAGGTCTTTTGTTTCTTTAGGTAGATATATTCCTAAGTATTTTATTCTTTTCGTTGCAATGGTGAATGGAATTGTTTTCTTAATTTCTCTATTTTCTCATTATTAGTGTATAGGAATATAAGGGATTTCTTGCATTTTATATCTTTCAACTTTACTATATTCATTGCTTAGCTCTAGTAATTTTCTGGTGGAGTCTTTGGGGTTTTCTATGTAGAGGATCATGTCATTGCAAACAGTGGGAGTTTTACTTCTTTTCCAATTTGGATTCCTTTTATTTCTTTTTCTGCTCTGATTGCTGTGGCCAAAACTTCCAAAACTATGTTAAATAGTAGTGGTGAGAGTGGGCACCCTTATCTTGTTCCTGACTTTAGGGGAAATGCTTTCAATTTTTCACCATTGAGGATAATGTTTGCTGTGGGGTCGTCATATATAGCTTTTGTTATGTTGAGGTATGTTCCTTGTATTCCTGCTTTCTGGAGGGTTTTTTAATCATAAATGGATGTTGAATTTTGTCAAAGGCTTTCTCTGCATCTATTGAGATAATCATATGGTGTTTATTTTTCAATTGTTAATGTGGTGTATTACATTGATTGATTTGCAGATAATCAATATAGTAAAACTGAGTATACTACCCAAAGCAATCTATAGATTCAATGCAATCCCTATCAAGCTACCAACGGTGTTTTACACAGAGCTAGAACAAATAATTTCACAATTTGTATGGATATACAAAAAAAAACCTCGAATAGCCAAAGCAATCTTGAGAAAGAAGAACGAAACTGGAGGAATCAACCTGCCTGACTTCAGGCTCTACTACAAAGCCACAGTCATCAAGAGAGTATGGTACTGAAACAAAGACAGAAATATAGATCAATGGAACAAAATAGAAAGCCCAGAGATAAATCCACACACCTATGGACACATCTTTGACAAAGGAGGCAAGAATATACAATGGAGAAAAGACAATCTCTTTAACAAGTGGTGCTGGGAAAACTGGTCAACCACTTGTAAAAGAATGAAATTAGAATACTTTCTAACATCATACACAAAAATAAACTCAAAATGAATTAAAGATCTGAACATAAGACCAGAAACTATAAATCTCCTAGAGGAGAATATAGGCAAAACACTCTCCGACATACATCACAGCGGGATCCTCTATGACCCACCTCCCAGAATATTGGAAATCAAAGCAAAAATAAACAAATGGGACCTAATAAAAATTAAAAGCTTCTGCACAACAAAGGAAACTCTAAGCAAGGTGAAAAGACAGCCTTCAGAATGGGAGAAAATAATAGCAAACAAAGCAACTGACAAAGAATTAATCTCAAAAATATACAAGCAACTCCTGCAGCTCAATTCCAGAAAAATAAACAACCCAATAAAAAAAAATGGGCCAAAGAACTAAACAGACATTTCTCCAAAGAAGACATACAGGTGGCTAACAAACACATGAAAAGGTGCTCAACATCACCTGTTATCAGAGAAATGCAAATCAAAACCACTGCTGCTGCTGCTGCTGCTAAGTCAATTCAGTCGTGTCCGACTCTGTTTGACCCCATAGATGGCAGACCACCAGGCTACACCATCCCTGGGATTCTCCAGGCAAGAACACTGGAGTGGGTTGCCATTTCCTCCTCCAATGCATAAAAGTGAAAAGTGAAAGTGAAGTCACTCAGTCGTGTCCGACTCTTAGCGACCCCATGGACTGCAGCCTACCAGGCTCCTCCATCCATGGGATTTTCCAGGCAAGAGTACTGGAGTGGGTTGCCATTGCCTTCTCCGAATCAAAACCACAATGAGGTACCATTTCATGCCAGTCAGAATGACTGCTATCAACAAGTCTACAAGCAATAAATGCTGGAGAGGGTGTGGAGAAAAAGGAACCCTCTTAACACAGTTGGTGGGAATGCAAACTAGTACAGCCACTATGGAGAACAGTGTGGAGGTTCCTTAAAAAACTGGAAATATAACTGCCATACAACCCAGTAATCCCACTGCTGGGCATACACACCGAGGAAACCAGAAGGGAAAGAGACACGTGTACCCCAATGTTCATTGCAGCACTGTTTACAATAGCCAGGACATGGAAGCAACCTAGATATCCATCAGCAGACGAATGGATAAGAAAGCTGTGGTACATATACACAATGGAGTATTATTCAGCCATTAAAAAGAATACATTTGAATCAGTTCTAATGAGGGGAATGAAACTGGAGCCTATTATACAGAGTGAAGTCAGCCAGAAAGAAAAACACCAATACAGTATAATAATGCATATATATGGAATTTAGAAAGATGGTAACAATAGCCCTGTATGCAAGACATCAAAAGAGACACAGATGTATAGGATAGTCTTTTGGACTCTGTGGGAGAGGGAGAGGGTGGGATGATTTGGGAGAATGGCATTGAAACATGTATAA
>NW_011494886.1:737170-747590 GCF_000754665.1 Bison bison bison
ACGTGGGAGTCGACCCGAGGAGGGAGTGGGATGGGGAGGGAGGTGGGAGGGGGGTTCAGGATGGGGAACACATGTACACCCATGGCGGATTCATGTCAATGTATGGCAAACCAATACAATATTGTAAAGTCATTAGCCTCTAATTAAAATAAATAAATTTATATTAAAAAATAAAAGAAGTTTCATTAAGTTAACACAATTAAATCATTGGCCATTGATGATTAAGTCAATCTCCAGCTTCTCTCCCCAACCTGGAGGTTGAGAGGTGGGTGGGCCTGAAAATTCCAACCCTCTGATCACTAGGTTGGTTTCTTTGGCAACCAGCCCAAATGCTCCAGTCACCTCATTAGCATAAGCACACAAATGGTTGAAAGGGGTTTATCATAAATAACAAAAGATATTCCTTTCACCCATGTCACTCAGGAAATTCCAAGGGTTATAGGAGTTCTGTGCCAGGAACTGGAGAGAGGAAGATCAAATGTTTATTTCTTATTATGTCACAATTAGTTTTCTATTGTTGCTATAACAAATTAACACAGGCTCAATGATTTACAACAATATAGATTCATTATCTTTCAGTTCTCTAGATCAGCAGTCTAACACAGGTCCAACTAAAATCAAGGCATGGGCATTCCTTTCTGGAGACTCTAGGGGAGAATTTATGTCTTTGCCTTTTCTATCTTCCAAACACTGCCAAATGCTTTGGCTTATTGTCTTTTTCCTCTATTTATAAAGTCAGTAACTTTGCATCTCTGATCATTTTGCCCACCATACAGCAAAGCCAATCCACTGACACCAGGTTGTGGTGAAAGAAAGTATAGACTTTACTGTAAGGTATCAAGTCAGAAGAATGGGCAGCTTACACTCAAAATATCAGAACTCTCTGATGAGGGAAGGATTTTTAAAGGCAACGTGAGAGGTAAGGATTGCAGGGCATGTGATAAGCTCATGGACTTTCTTCTGATTGCTAGGTGGTGAGGTAATAGGGTAATGTTTGGAGAATTTTAATCATCAACCTTCTGATTCCAGCCAATCTGGATTCTAGTGCTTGTGGTCAGCATATAGTCAACATCCTGTATCTGGGCGGGCAGTGGGTCGGTCTTAGCTTCTGAAGAACAATTCAAAGATATTTATTAGATTGCTCTGTATATTCTACAAGGAAGAGGAACTGAGACTCTGTTTATCACTGAACTATTATTACTTTTGCTTGATTTTTCCCTTTGTTTCTACATTCCCTGACTTCCCAAATTAGCAATTGCTTGAGTCTCCTTTTGGGGACTTGGTGGAAGCCTAAGAGACTAAACCTTTTTCTGCAGACAAGAAACTGGGGACCAGATGGGGCTTTTATACCTTGGAAGGCTCTACAGTGTCTTGCTTGATTTCAATTCCCCTTTCATCAGATACTCCCCAGTTCTGAGGAGAACGAGAGTGAGACAAGAAAGGAAATAAAGCTTTGGATAGAGAGGTTCATCATAAATTTGTCAGTGAAACTCAGTTTTAGATGGATTCTGTTTAAAAGGTACAAGATAGAAATAAAACTTCATGTGATTAATTAGGGCGGGATCTGTTGAAACACTCATGGGGAAAAGTGGCTCTTGATTTTACTAAATCTACACAGATATAAGATTTTCTTAGTTCAGTTCAATTTAAATACAACAGCAAAAATAAATAAATAAATAAATACAACAGCAAAATCATTCACAGATGTATATTCTTTTCCCTCGCTTGCATTCAATAATTATTTATTGATTAATGATAATATAAAACACAAGGTATTGGAAATTACAGGAACCTGAGATGCATCCATAAGAATTAAGGGGACGGTATAAAGATATATATAGGAAGTAACTTACAAAATTTGCCCAATAACTTAGAAAAATCTATTATGTTATTGCAACTTTGCCACATGATTTTCCCTCATTATTTTCTCTCTTCTTCTAATATCCCTCTGCCTCTGGGGCTTCCCTGGTGGCTCAGATAGTAAAAAATCCTCCTGCAATGCAGGAGTTCCAGGTTCAATCCCTAGTTTGGGAAGATCCCCTGGAGAAGAGAATAGCTACCCACTGCAGTACTCTTACTTAGAGAATCCCGTGGACAGAGGAGTCTAGTGCACCACAGCCCATGGGGTCACAAAGAGGAGGACACAACTGAGTGACTAAGCATGCATGCAAGCTGCCTTTACCCATCAGTTCAGTTCAGTTCAGTTGCTCATTTGCGTCTGACTTTCTGGGACCCCATGACCTGCAGCACACCAGGACTCCCTGTTCATCACAAACTGCCGGAGTCTACCCAAATCCATGTCCATTGAGTCGGTGATGCCATCCAAAAATCTCATCCTCTATCATCCACTTTTCCTCCTGCCCTTAATCTTTCCCAGCATCAGGGTCTTTTCAAATGAGTCAGCTCTTTGCATTAGGTGGCCAAAAGATTGGCGTTTCAGTTTCAACACCAGTCCTTCCAATGAACACCCAGGAATGATCTGCTTTAGCATGGACTGGTTGGATCTCCTCACAGTCCAAGGGACTCTCCAGAGTCTTCAACACAACAGTTCAAAAGCATCAATTCTTTGGCGCTCAGCTTTCTTTATAGTCCAACTCTCACATCCATACATGACTACTGGAAAAACCAGAGACTTTAACGGATGGACCTTTGTTGGCAAAGTAATGTCTCTGCTTTTTAATATGCTGTCTAGGTTGGTCATAACTTTCCTTCCAAGAAGTAAGTGTCTTTTAATTGGTGGTGGCTGCAATCACCATCTGTGATTCTCAATGATCTATGAAAGAAATAGAGGAAAACAATAGAATGGGAAAGACTAGAGATCTCTTCAAGAAAATTAGAGATACCAAGGGAACATTTCATGCAAAGATGGGCTCAATAAAGGACAGAAATGGTATGGACCTAACAGAAGCAGAAGATATTAAGAATAAGTGGCGAAAAATACACAGAAGAACTGCACAAAAAAGGCCTTCACACCCAGATAATCACGATGGTGTGATCACTCACACTCACCTAGAGCTAGACATCCTGGAATGTGAAGTCAGGTGGGCCTTAGGAAGAATCACTAAGAACAAAGCTAGTGGAGGTGATGGAATTCTAGTTGAGCTATTTCAAATCCTGAAAGATGGTGCTGTGAAGGTGCTGCACTCAATATGTCAGCAAATTTGGAAAACTCAGCAGTGGCCACAGGACTGGAAAAGGTCAGTTTTCATTCCAATCCCAAAGAAAGGCAATGCCAAAGAATGTTCAAACCACCACACAATTGCACTCATCTCACACGCTAGTAAATTCTCACATGCTCAAAATTCTCCAAGCCAGGCTTCAGCAATACCTGAACCGTGAACTTCCAGATATTCAAGCTGGTTTTAAGAAAGGCAGAGGAACCAAAGATAAAATTGCCAACATCCACTGGATCATGGAAAAAGCAAGAGAGTTCCAGAAAAACATCTATTTCTGCTTTATTGACTATGCCAAAGCCTTTGACTGTGTGGATCACAATAAACTGTGGAACATTCTGAAGGAGATGGGAATATCAGACCACCTGACCTGCCTCTTGAGAAACCTATATGCACATCAGGAAGCAACCGTTAGAACTGGACATGGAACATAAGACTGGTTCCAAATAGGAAACGGAGTAATTCAAGGCTGTATACTGTCACCCTGCTTATTTATATGCAGGGTACCTCATAAGAAACGCTGGTCTGGATGAAGCACAAGCTGGAATCAAGATTGCCAAGAGAAATATCAATAACCTCAGATATGCAGATAACACCACCCTTATGGCAGAAAGTGAAGAAGAATTAAAGAGCCTCTTGATGAAAGTGAAAGAGGAGAGTGAAAAAGTTAGCTTAAAAGCTCAGCATTCAGAAAACTAAGATCATGGCATCAGATCCCATCACTTCATGGCAAATAGATGGGGAAATAGTGGAAACAGTGGCCTCTACCCATATTTCCATTATTATTATTATTTGAGTGCTATTCTTTTCATCAGTTTTCATCCTCTTACTCATGTGTCTTTTGCCTCTTGTTTCCCTCAGTTGCCATATTACTATCTTCTAGCACATATCCATGGCACCCCACTCCAGTACTCTTGCCTGGAAAATCCATGGATGGAGGGGCCTGGTGGGCTGCAGTCCATGGGGTCGCTAAGAGTCAGACACGACTGGACAACTTCACTTTCACTTTTCTCTTTCATGCATTGGAGAAGGAAATGGCAACCCACTCCAGTGTTCTTGCCTGGAGAATCCCAGGGACGGGGGAGCCTGGTGGCCTGCCATCTCTGGGGTCGCACAGAGTCAGACACGACTGAAGCAACGCAACAGCAGCAGCAGCAGCACATATCCAAACCACTGTGGGAAAAAACTATTTTGTTTTAAAATACTAAAATTCTCCTGAATTCATTTTCTCCTTTCTATCCACTTTATCACTGCTCAAGTTTAGATGTTCATCCTCTTTTCCTTACAATTTTAGTACATTTCTGCTTATATTAATAATTCTCCTAAACCCCCTGACAATCATCCATCCTCACCTTTACACTGCTTTCTGACTTTTCTAGAAAACCTAAAATCGTCCTTTCCCTACTTAAAAGTCTTCAATGGTTCACATGACCTATCAGATAAAATCCAAACTTCTTTATAAGGTTCAAAAAAATTCCTTCCTACCTATCTCACTTCCTTTCTCCCTTTTCTCCTACTTCCCCTTTGCATGTTACCCTCTGGCAGCACAGAAATACTTGTGACTTTGTCATTCTCTGCCATGCCTCTGCAACATTCCATCTGTCATTCTCATATCCCCTCAGCTGCTTTTACCCCATCCATATGCATACTCCTAGTCGATCTTTAAAACTGTTCAAATACTATTCAGTCAATAAAAAGAATGAAATCTTGCCATTTGTGACAACATGGATGGACCTAGAGGGTATTAAGTGAAATAAACCAGAGGGAGAAAGACAAATACTGTATGATTTCACTCATATATGGAATCGAAAAAAATCACAAATAAACAAACGAAACTAAGCTCATAGATACAGAGAATAGTTGTTACCAGAGGGGAAGGAGGTTGAAAATTTGGAGAAACAGGTGAAGGACGTGAATTGTATGGTAACGAATGGTAATTAGACCTTTGGTGGTGATCACTTTATAGTGTATTCAAATGTTGAATTATATTATGTTACACTTAAAAATTACATAATGTTATAAACCAATTTTACCTCAATCAAAAAAAAAAAAAAAAAAAAAGATTGTTCAAGTACTAACTTTGCTGTTAGGCTTTTTCTGTCTCTTTTAGGCAGACCTCAGACTCACCCTCTGTTCTTTCCTCCATTGTTAGCAAGAATACTGTTATTGGTATTTGGGGTCAGGACTTGAGTTTTTCCATTCCAAACACTTGACATAAATTTCAGTATATAGTAGCTCAATCATCTTTGCTCTATTTCTCTACATTTTTATTTAACCTACCTGAATATTAATGCTTAACACTGCATTTCTTTTTGAACCCTGCTAAGCTGCTAAGTCGCTTCAGTCGTGTCTGACTCTGTGCAACCCCATAGACGGCAGCCCACCGGCTTCCCTGTCCCTGGGATTCTCCAGGCAAGACCACTGGAGTGGGTTGCCATTTCCTTCTCCAAAGCATGAAAGTGAAAAGTGAAAGTGAAGTCGCTCAGTCATGTCCGACTAGTGCCCCTACAAAAGAGTTGTGTAGTATTAATATTAATAGAATTAGCCTTTAGATAGCTTTGTGAAATGTATGTTTTCATTGTAGGTTTAGGAGAGAAGTCCAATTCTTCCTTTCCCAAACAACCCTCTTATCTTTTAGTTCCATAATGATCCTCAAGGGCAATCAAGTTCTGTAAAATAAAGAAATCTCCTTAACCACCTAATATTAGAAATTTCTATTTGTTTCCACCACGATCTAGATCAGAAACATTAATTGCAAAAATAAAATCATATGTTTACAAGACAAAAACACCAGCACAATTACTTCCAAAATTACTAATTTCAACCCACCTCTGCTTAACCTGGATTCTTGTCAATGAAATTGAAGAAATTTTGCTCATTTGCCTTATTGCTTTTATTTATATTAATTGACATATTGATGTAGGTAGGCTCTATACTTTTAAACAGTTTGATTTAAAGAAAAATAACTGTTATAAGGGAAGGTTTGAGGAAAGAGTCACTGAAAAACTGAACATCAACCAAAGTTCAGTCAGGAGAACAGAAACTATATTATGTTGCCTATAGAACTTAATAATAGGGTATTGTTGCACAGAGGGCGAAAGGGTGCTCCACACCAAAAAGGGGGACACTGAGGTGATTCAGATATGTGGTGTAGGAAACTATTACCACCTTAAGGCTGGGGAAGCAAATGGAGAATTCTGGGTTATTAGAACTAAGAAGCTCAGAGGATAGGTCCTATTGTCTAGGGCATGGACCTTTGAGAACTGGGCATAGCCTTGCTTTTGTGGGTAAATCTGAGGTGTTGTGATGATTTCTTACAGCATAAAAATGGGAGGCTGGAGCCCACTGCTGATGACAGGCTGATGGGCCATTACTACTGAGGTGATGCTGATAGGAGCAGAAAGCAAACAGAAGGGAATACATGTCTTCTCCCCTGCTCCCACCTACTACCCTCTGTCCAGTGACTTCTATTGATAGAATCTATCAAGAAGCCAGCTGGCAAAGGAGATGGATGTCTGCAGAGCCCCAGCCCCAGTATTAAGTGTGAATATGGAATGGAGATATGATAGCTTAGTAAGTAGTACTGTTGCTGTTTAGTCGCTAAATTGTGTCTGACACTATAGCTACCCCATGGACTATAGGCTCCTCTGTCCATGGGATTTCCCAGGCAGGAATACTGGAATGGGTTGCCATTTCCTTCTCCAGGGGATCTTCCTGACCCAGGGATTAAACCCCTGTCTCCTGCACTGGCAGGAGGATTCTTTACCACTGAGCCACCAGGGAAGCCCTAAGTAGCACTAAGAGCAATTAAATCAAGAGTGGTAAGCCATGGTCACTTAAAGTAACCATCTTGCAGCTTGAAAAACTCAACATGGTCATATACTCAAGACCTTAAGAAATTAATATTCTTCTGCTGAGTCTGTCTGCCATTAGACATACACTTGAGTATGCTTGTCACTATAGGTATCATTCAATCATCCAATCTGAGAGCTATATGGCAGATATTTTTCAAGGTGGTTGAGTTTCAACAGTGAAAAAATAAATAGGTTTATGCCCACCCTTGTGGAACTGTCATTCTAATAAATAGAAAAAAGATAACATATAAAAATACAATGTGTCTGATGGTGAGTGCAATGGAGATAATAAAGCAAGTTGTGTGCGTGTGTGTGTGTGTGTGTGTGTGTGTGTGTGGTGGGGGAATAGGGATTGGAGGTGGGGGCAGCTCTTTCATATGGGGTGGTCATGGAAGATCTTAATGACAGAGTGCAGTTACAGTAAAAACCCAGAAGAAAGCAGTATGGTTGAAGATCTTTTCAGTAGGAAATGGCTGTATCTGATAAAAATGGGTGGACTTTTTTTTTAATGGATTTGCAATTTAACTATTTGCATAGTTCTGCTATAGACAACTGTGACTCTAGCTGGGTAACATCAACTTACTGTCAAATATAGTACCAATTCAAACATTCCACAAAGCAGTGCTCATCTCTTCCACTGAGAGAAATGCTATACTTCTTCATGCAGCAGGTTATAAAAAAATTGCTGATGGTAAAAGAACTAGCTGAGGTATGTACATAATAGCCTACCTGTACTAAAAAAATATTTCCTCTTTCAGAGTCAGGTATGAAATTCTAGCCTCAAACTTTTTCTTTGGATGATCTGAGTAAATGTAAAATGTCCAAGCTGTACATAAGATGCCTTTGATGTCTTTGTCAAACTTCATTCTTTAATTAAGAGTTAATGAACCTTGATAATTGGCCAACAGTCTTTAAGGCAGAAAGTAATTCTGGTCCTTGAAAAGAGTGAGTTGTACCATGTAATGTAAAATCTTTTTCTGTAGATGGTAATAATTTCCTACAGGAAAACTTAAGGTGGGTATGTCTTCATTTGAGAGGAATGTATTTGAGACTGGATATGTAGAAAGTAGAAGTTTGAATTAGTCTACTTGTTTTCAACTTTTTAAAAGGAATCTTTGGAGGTCAGTGGTGTCTACTAGAAGGCAAGAACTTGATTCTGGTGGTGAGACCACCACACCTGGCTTGTAGAGTTTGCAAACTTCGTGCCTAGGTTCCTCTGGCTGTCAAGGAGGTATAACAGTAATTGCAAACTTTCTTGCTTTGACATCTCTGGCTGAAGCTGGTGTACTAAAACAAATTATTATTATTAAAACACAATGCATGTATGCACATAAAACACCAGCATGGTGCTCTTTTCAATTTTATATTACATTTATAAAATACTGGTCTTCCATGCTCCCTTCACTTTAGGTCAGAGGAGAATATAATCATAGCATACTAATCCAATTCTCAAAATACGGAGGAAATATATTCTTTAAAGCTCCGTATCATCCCTTTGAGAAGCACTAAACCGCCTAATCCCTCATGGTCTCTGTAGCAATTGCATGATGGCCCCCATATTAAGTCTTCGGCATGTTTTCAAATCTTGGTCAAATTACTTTTTATCTGGAGACTGGAACTATCAGGGAAAGACTAGGGGAATGAATTGGCTAGCAGAATTAAAATTCTGGCTGTTTAACATTTAACTGAGTATCAACAACGTGTTAAAGTGCTATCTAAACATAATTAGCTAGTCATGGCGCAGTGGGCTCTGCCTAAATTTAACTGTGAAATTAGGTTTAGGGAATGTGAAAATAGGGGGGAATTTTTTCTCAAGGGAAACGGTGGTGTCAGCACAGCTGAGGAATGTCACAATAGCTACATTTAGTCAGTTATGATCATCATCAGGGCATCTCCTGGACCGAGGCAGGACAGGGTCTATTCTTAAGTCCATTCTGAGACTAGGTGATGGAAAGGAGTGGTTGAAGGAGACAGGCTTACAGGGGACGACAGAGGCAGACAGGAATGTAGAGAGAGCGAGAAAAGGGGGTGGAGGAAAAGAGGTCTTTAAACCGAGCGCTGGAAGACAGGATGGGAGGCGGAAGTTAAGAAAGAAAAAAAGAGCGGTGGGCAGTGGGTAGAACTGCGTGTAGTCTTGCAGGTGAGTAAAACGTTAAGTCAGTAGGTGGAGGTCGGGGAGCCCTAGTGACTGAACGCGGAGGACAGCGTGATCTTGGCGAGAGATAATCATTAGTTTAGCTGCGACAGGCGGCCAAATCCTTTTTTAACTTTATTCTTATTGCAGCACATATGTGGCTATCCGGTGGCGATGGCAGGACCAACATAAAATTAATGGTGTCAGGATTGAGGATGTGTGTCCTCCGCCTCCAGCCCCCCTCGGGATAGGGGAAACTGTCCACCATCCCCGCAGAACCGCCAGTGGCCGTGGCTCCAAGGTTAAGCCACCAGGGCAGTGAGTGGCGGGCAAATGAAGAGGGCAGGGTGCGCAACCACCGGGATGAAGGAGGGTCGCGGAGGATCACAGACGCTCCTTTTACGGGCAAATATTTAATATTTCCCGAGGTCACTGTCCGGCGATCAGTTCATAGGAAAACAGGCAACGAAAATAAAATCACATGTGCGAACATGCAAATGAAACAAAACCAAAGAAAAACAGCACCGCACTACAGGCGCTCGGATCAGGGAAATTCACGGCCTCCTGTTGCCAGTCGCCCGGCGAGGACAGCGGACAGCCGGGCGGCCAGAGAAACGAGAGCGAGAAAAGTCCTGGGGCTCCTCTCCTTGCCTGGCTCCGTTGACCCTTTCACCAAACTGCCCTCCGAGAGAAATGGGCAAGAAAAACGCCTGTGCAAACGTGCCTCGGCGGGCTAAGGAGGAAGTGGGGCTGGGAAGAAAGGAGGGATTCGGAGAGCTCAGCTGTCCCGGGAAGCAGGAGGGAGAAAGTCTCTCCTTCCAGGCCCCGGCGAGGAAGGAGATGACTAGTCCCGCAGAATACGTCCAGCTTCCCAGACAGGAACCTTTAGCCGGGGCAACGGAAGGGCAGCCCCATCGTGCCTTCCTCTCCCCACCCCCTCTCTCCTCCGGGTCCCCGCCAGAGGGAGAAAGCCGCCCAGGCTAGCTGAGCTGCGAGCACGACCGTCCCACCGCCCTCCGCCTCTATCCGCGCTAGGGCCGCGGTGGACCCGCGAAGGGCGGAGTGGGCGAGACCATTGGAAAGGCTGGGAAGGGGGGGCAAGGCAGGAACGCGAGGGGCGGGGCCTACTAACCTATTCCAGATTTTCCTGTCCTCTTTAAAGCCTTGCTTTGGGAGAAACCCCGTTATCATAGAGGAGAAAAGAGATTTGGGTTTTTTTTTTTTTTTGAAAGGGGGGGAGCGAGTGTAGGAGGGCGGGG
>NW_011494886.1:747973-748358 GCF_000754665.1 Bison bison bison
ACCGGACCTTCCGCCGCGGCCACTCGCCGCCGCCGCCGCCAGACGCGGAGGCGGCCGGGCGGGGAGCCGGGCGGCGGGAGAGCAAGCGGGCCGGGGGGAGGTGGGGGATGGCGCGGACCCCGGGGCCGGCTCCACTGTGTCCCGGAGGCGGCAAAGCACAACTTTCCTCCGCTTCTCCCCCCGGGGCCGGGCTCCTGCTGCCGCCCCCGACGCCACCGCCGCTGCTGTTCCTGCTTTTTCCGCTGCTGTTCTTCTCCTGGCTCTGTGGTAGGTGAACCTCGGCTGTTGGCGCGGGCTGAGGGGAGGCGCGACCGAGTGTCCCTGTGCCGCGGCCGGGCCGGCGCGGGCCGTTCTCTCGTGCGGAGGGCGGTTGTGTTCGGCGGTT
>NW_011494886.1:748458-758269 GCF_000754665.1 Bison bison bison
ACGATGTTCTCGGTCCGGACGCCGAGTGCTCGGTGCTGCAGGGGTCCTTCGGTGTTTGCTGTCGGGACCGTTACTTGCTCGCTCATTCGCGGAGGAAGCCGAGAGCACGGACTTCTGTGCTGGCGCTAAGGTGATGGGATGGTCGTTTGCCGCCTCATTTTTTCCCGGGTGTAACTTGAGCTGTGAGCCTAGGTACCTTTAGGAACACAACAACCGACGACGGAATGAAGCCTTTGGGTTCCCACCCCGCTTCTCCTTCCACCCTGGAGAAGGCACCGTGTTAGCCCACCCTGCAGCATCCCCTACAGTTTTCTTCGATCCTCCGGCCTCTTTCTGCCCTGGCAGCCTCTGGATCGCTTTGCACTGAGCCTTGTCGCTGCCTTCCAGTTTGTGGGACGTCTGTCTCACTGTCCATGTTTATTTTAGCTGAGCCAATTTGTCTTCAGGACTTTGATTTATGTGTAAAATACCTGACTGCATTGGCCGTGCCCCGGCTGTTCTGGTCAAAATAAGCCCCGCGCCTCTTCCTGCCGTTCTTCCCACATGTTCTGTTACAGTTTTGTCACACTTGGGAGGTGGTCTCATTGTAAGTTCACTTCCTAGGCATCAGAGACTAGAAGCCTACTTGTTAAAGAGTATCGTTAAATAAATATCTCCGTTTCGTGCGAGAGACGTGGACTTAAGTGATCCTTGATGGAAGGCGGCGATTTGGGAGACTAAGGCCACCAGTCTAGCTCTGGGGACTAGCTCTGTCTTTTGGTGATACCGGAACACAGCAGGACGTTATTCATTCAGTGACTCCCACTTAGCAGGAAAGTGGAGAGGAAAACTTAGGCTTTGCTCAATGCATGTTTTACCTGAGACATTTTTCTGGTACATAAATCTGCTCTTGGGTGTCCGCATTTAATGAAATCTTAAAAGAAACCAGGAAGTTTAGCAGTATTTACTACAAGAAGAGATGTGTGCGGTTTTCTTGGATGGTGTGATTTAGAAGAGAATCCTATATACCCCTGTACCGTTTAGGTATGTCGGGGTAGCTGGTTATGAGGAAGGCAAAGTTTTCAAGAGATTGAGTGCCCCTTATAGGCTGAGAATTTCCACTACCAAATCACTGTCACGTTTAAAGCACTGCAATGACAGTTTCTGATTTACAGAGTATAGTATGATAAATGGCATGTTATCTAATCTATGTTGTTTCTGTAGTCCCACACCCCAGGTGTTTGGTTTCAGGACACAATTCTTAATGCTGTTACTTCTTTATATTGATGCAAGATTCTGGATTGAATTTTGTGTACTGTTCTTTTGCATTAAGGAGTATTGTGGAATATGGTGGGAGGAAAATGGGAGGGGGATGTTAACAGTTTACTATTCTGATATAGATTGTGTTAAAGACTAAAAATGTTTGTACCTCCAGTAAAGGTTTATCTAGCTAAGCAAAGCCCCATAGAAGACTGAAGCAAGGTAATATGTACAGGTAATACAAGGAAAATTGGGGTAATAATTTCATAGTTGTTGTGAAAGTAAAGTGTCATTTACTTTTTGAGGAAACACTTTGGAATTCACATGAAAGAAGAAAAGAATTTTTAAAAAATCTCCTTAATAATGTGCTTGATATTTTAGAGTCCTGAAAATTCAAGTAGTATAGGCAAATGGACTGTGATTTAGAGAGGTGTACATTGAAGTTTTTAAGAGTCATCTCTGCTTGTAGTTGTAGAGGCAAACACTAGCTTTGTATTACTGTGCACTGCTCATTTAAAGAGCTTCCTTTTTTTGGCTTATAGTGTTATAACACCCTAATTTGTGAACCCTTATTACAAGTTTTTTTCTGTCAACCTTTATTTTAGAATAAAGTCTTTGAATAGGGCACAGTTGTCCTGATTTATGGATACTTAGTAAGTATGGAGAGAAGGCAATGGCACCCCACTCCAGTACTCTTGCCTGGAAAATCGGACGGAGGAGCCTGGTGGGCTGCAGTTCATGGGGTCGCTAAGAGTCCTACACGACTGAGCGACTTCCCTTTCACTTTTCACTTCATGCATTGGAGAAGGAAATGGCAACCCACTCTAGTGTTCTTGCCTGGAGAATCCCAGGGACGGGGGGGCCTGATGGGCTGCCGTCTGTGGGGTCACACAGAGTCGGACAAGACTGAAGTGACTTAGCAGTAGCAGCAGCAGTAAGTATGGAAATGGAAATTTCTTCTTGTAACCTGTGCATTGATCTAACATTCATAGTACTACTTACAAGTTTTGGCATGTACTGATGATTGAGCTTAGTTTTATTTATTTATAAAATTGAAGTGTAGTTGAGTTACAGTGCTTTGGAAGGTGTTAGAAATAAGAAGATGTTTAGGCTTTAAAGAGATGACTATATGATGATTTATTAATTAGAATGCTTTGCTTATTTTTACCACATACAGATTATTTTTTTCTTTTTGCTGCTATTTTTGATATTCTGGTTACATATAGCATGGCCTTAACTATGCTAAACTCTTGGAGTATCCTCTATTACCATAATATCATTTCTATGTCATGCTAATTTTACTGCTATAAAAAAACCCTCATATTCAAACTAGTAGACATGATATTCTGAAAACTATGAAAAATTAATCAGATTTGCTCCTTTGAAGGGTGTACATTATCTGTCCTAGTTGAAGAACTGAAATTCTCACTCATCGAAGTTAGTTTGTGTGTGTATATGTATGTGTGTTAAGCTTGATAAAGCATAGGTGTAAAGGTTAAGAGGACTAGATTTTCAACATTTTCTGACTTGATAAACATCATTTATTTAAATCTGGAAGTCCATATTTCTTTATGATGCCAATGATCAATTCACATGTGATGAGATTTATCTTAGTTTCCCTTCCCGTATTTTTCTTGAGGGACAGAGAATATTAGCAGGGATATGGTATTGATGAGAGAGAAGATAGACTATTGACCTAAGTTCCAGCTCTTCCCATTTTCAACAAGGTTTTATCTTAAATGGATATTTAGAAGGTTATAGAAGGAAAAAATCTATTATGATGATGGAACATTTAACAGCACTTTCAGAAATTTCTTTATTCATGGCACTTGTTAGACACTAGAGGACACTGAATAAGGCAGAGTCCTGGCTTCAAGGAGCTTACAGCAGTATAATAGACGTAATGTAAACAGATGGTTGTAGGCTTCCCTTATGGCTCAGATGGTAAAGAATCCACCTGCAGTGCAGAAGACCTGGGTTCGATCCCTGGATTGGGAAGATCCCCTGGAGAAGGGAACTGCTACCCACTCCAGTATCCTTCCCTGGAGAAATCCACGGGCAGAGGAACCTGGCAGGCTACAGCCCATGGGGTC
Organism: Bison bison bison; assembly: GCF_000754665.1. Classification (NCBI taxonomy): domain Eukaryota; kingdom Metazoa; phylum Chordata; class Mammalia; order Artiodactyla; family Bovidae; genus Bison; species Bison bison. The sequence goes on from NW_011494886.1 coordinate 751,791, forward strand.
ACAAAGAGTCAGACACAACTGAGTGACTTTCATATAGGACAGCTTGGTGTTTATGACAGATTTGTGCATGAGGTACTGTCGATTACCCAGAAGAGGAATACCTAACCAACTATGTAGAGATACTAGTGTAAACTGAGAAAAAAAAAGTTACCTAAGAAAAAATCAGTTGAGTTAGATTTTCTTATTGAGATAGGTCATTATGGTAGGTGGTATAAGTTTGCTCTTTGCACTTTATGGTTAAGATACTAAATAGGCAGTTTGAATCTGAAAAAAGATTGTCACTTACAGCTGTGTGAATCATTGGTAAGTTATTTAACCTCAGTAAACTTAAGTTTTCTCGTCTTTTCAAAAAAGGGTGATATCAACTTGCTTATAGAGTTCTTTTGAGGATTAAGTGAAAGAAAATAAAATAGCAGAATGCATGGAATATACATTCAAATTTTAGCATTTATGTTATTTCATATTATTATTAGGGGCTTCCTTGGAGGCTCAGTGGTGAAGAATCTAATCTGCCTGACAATTCAGGAGACGTGAGTTCGATCCCTGGGTTGGGAAGATCCCCTAGAGAAGTAGTAAATGGCAACCCACGTCAGTATTCTTGCCTGGGAAATCCCATGAACAGAGGAGCCTGGTGGGCTATAGTCCACGGGGTGGCAAAAGAGCTGGACACAACTTAGCTACTAAACAACAAAGACCAACCAACATGGTATTTGTCATTCTTAAATTTTACCCTGATGACTTGAATAACTGGGTTTTCAACTTGATTGCTTTTTTTATACTTTCATCTTTATTTTGAGTGTATAGCCCAGTCAGTGCTCTTGAAGTGTTTGTTAAATTTACCTCAGATAAGTATACAGACCAGTTTTCAGAATGTTAGGATGTAATGAAATTAACCCAGCTGTGTAATTGTATGGAATCTAGTTGGATGGTCCCATAATGATGTAGAATGTGTTTTAGGACTTGGCGGTTCTGTATGGTCACTTAGAATGTTAGTGGTTATATTGAAAAGTGTAGAGTCGAAAATGTGCAGTTGAAGATGGAGTCATAATTTCATTTCTACTTTAGCAAGTTACTGGTGGTATCAGGTTGGAGCCTATTATATATATTGCCCGTATCAATCTTCCTGCTTCTAAGACATATATAATGGCAAAGTGACCCAAATTTAAAAGGAAGCAAAAAAGAGCAAATTTTGCATTTAGCTGTAGTGTCCAAAGTAGGAATTGGGAAAAGCTGGTCAATAATATATTTGTGGGTATGGGTGTATTTACTGTTTTACCTTGTTTATGTCACTTATGCATATATATATGTGTGTGTAAAAAAATATATACATATATATATATAAGTGATTCAGCAACGCTGAGGTACATTTTGCATCTGTATAGTTAAGGAACAAAACTTATGGCTTATTGCCTGTTATTTCAAAATGATTGAAGTGAAGCTGGCTGTGATATGCTTGTTAAAAAGGAGTATTTTGGTATTCTGTTGCTTAGCCCTTAAAAAATTAGTGAGTAAATAACTTACTCCTATGGCATATTCTATACTCTATTAAAGTCCTCATAAAATTGGCGATACTGAATACATGATTTGTGAAAGATGTGGCATTTAATTAATAATAGCCAAAGTGAAGTGAAAGTCTCTCAGTTGTGTCCTACTCTTTGCAACCCCATGAACCATATAGTCCATGGAATTCTCCAGGCGAGAGTACTGGAGTAGGTAGCCTTTCCCTTCTCCAGGGGATCTTCCTAGCCCAAGGATCGAACCCAGGTTCACACTGTAGGTGGATTCTTTACCAGCTGAGCCACAAGGGAAGCCCAAGAATACTGGAGTGGGTAGCCTATTCTTTCTCCAGTGGATCTTCCCAACCGAACTGGGGTCTCCTGCATTACAGGCGTACTCCTGCATTAAAGCTATCAGGGAAGCCCTAATAATGGCTATTAATATGTAAATATAGGCTAAATTCAAAGAACCTTTAAGTAAGTAATGAGTGTGTCAGAAACTCAGATCCAAAAATCTCAGCACCATTAATGTCATACTTTTGGTTACCTTTTATATTTTTATCTAAAATTATCTTGAACCCGTATCCTTTCTTGAGTTTATAAAACTTATGATTTTCTGTTTTAGGCTCTGACATAGATTAATTATTTATGTAAATAAAATTTGTTGTGAATCTTTATCAAGGGTGACTTTTAGGTTTTTTCCTAAATGGTTCACTTATTACAGCATAGGTCATTAATTTAAAATTTCAGTGATGGCTGCCTCCTGTAAGTCTAGATACAGCTATACTGCAGGTATTATATGGACAAGAAAATGGCAACCCACTCCAGTGTTCTTGCCTGGAGAATCCCAGGGATGGGGGAGCCTGGCAGGCTGCCGTCTATGAGGCCGCACAGAGTTGGACACGACTGAAGTGACTTAGCAGCAGCAGCAGGTATTATAGCTGTTTCAGAAACGATATTGTATTGCATACTTATATTGTGAGTTTTACATGTTTTCTTTAATATTGCATCCAGGGAGATTATTTTACTTGCAGCCCTGTTAATTGCCCAATATTCATTCTGCTAATTAAGATCAGTAGGAAAGAAGTACCATGTAGTACTGTGGAATAATAAACTGGAATTTGAGATATGGTATGTAAGAACATCCCAAAGAAAGGCAGTGCCAAAGAATGTTCAAACTATCACACAATTGCACTCATCTCACACACTAGTAAAGTAATGCTCAAAATTCTCCAAACCAGGCTTCAGCAATACATGAATTGTGAACTTCAGATGTTCAAGCTGGTTTTAGAAAAGGCAGGGGAACCAGAGATTAAATTGCCAACATCTGCTGGATCATCAAAAAAGCAAGAGAGTTCCAGAAAAACATCTATTTCTGCTTTCTTGACTATGCCAAAGCCTTTGACTCTGTGGATCACAATAAACTGTGGAGAATTCTGAAAGAGATGGGAATACCAGACCACCTGACCTGCCTCTTGAGAAACCTGTATGTAGGTCAGGAAGCAACAGTTAGAACTGGACATGGAACAACAGACTGGTTCCAAATAGAAAAGGAGTACATCAAGGCTGTATATTGTCACTCTGCTTATTTAACTTCTGTGCAGAGTACATCATGAGAAACGCTGGACTGGAAGAAACACAAGCTGAAATCAAGATTGCCGGGAGAAATATCAATAACTTCAAATGTGCAGATGACACCACCCTTATGGCAGAAAGTGAAGAGGAACTCAAAAGCCTCTTGATGAAAGTGAAAGTGGAGAGTGAAAAAGTTGGCTTAAAGCTCAACATTCAGGAAATGAAGATCATGGCATCCAGTCTCATCACTTCATGGGAAACAGATGGGGAAACAGTGGAAACAGTGTCAGATTTTATTTTTTTGGGCTCCAAAATCACTGAAGATGGTGACTGCAGCCATGAAATTAAAAGACGCTTACTCCTTGGAAGAAAAGTTATGACCAACCTAGATAGCATATTAAAAAGCAGAGACATTACTTTGCCAACAAAGGTCCATTTAGTCAAGGCTATGGTTTTTCCAGTGGTCATGTTTGGATGTGAGAGTTAGACTGTAAAGAAAGCTGAGCACCAAAGAATTGATGCTTTTGAACTATGGTGTTGGAGAAGACTCTTGAGAGTCCCTTGGACTGCAGGGGGATCCAACCAGTCCATTCTAAAGGAGATCAGTCCTGGGTGTTCTTTGGAAGGAATGATGCTAAAGCTGGAAACTCCAGTACTTTGGCCACCTCATGCGAAGAGTTAACTCATTGGAAAAGACTCTGATGCTGGGAAGGATTGGGGGCAGGAAGAAAAGGGGACGACAGAGGATGAGATGGCTGGATGGCATCACTGACTCGATGGACGTGAGTTTGAATGAACTCCGGGAGGCCTGGTGATGGACAGGGAGGCCTTGTGTGCTGCGATTCATGGGGTTGCAAAGAGTTGGACATGACTGAGCGACTGAACTGAACTGATGTAAGAACAAACCAGCTCATAACTGGTTTAAATGACAAAGAATTGACAGCGTTTCTGATGATTATTTTGTAGCTGTGAGATATTTAATTATACTTGTGACTCTATAGATAGGAGAGGTTATAATATTTTCTTTTTTTTACTTTTTGTGGTTTCCTTTAATAGGAAGTTAATAGTTTAATAGTTTTTTTTTTTTAATAGGTTGGCTGTTATATCAGTAGAGGCGCTTTACTTTAAGCTGTTAGATTTCTTCAGAAGTAAAACTTTTGAAAAGGAGGAGGGTATATCTATAAATCACTATTCTCAGCTACCCAGGGTCAGCCAAAGTACAGTGTGTTGATAGGTTCAAATACTAGTTACTAGGAAATCTTTTTCAAAACAACATCCCAGACCCCACTGTGGACTAACTGGATCAGGAATTTTGCAAGGGGGTGGAGAGTGGAGCCTGGTGATTGGGGCATTTGTAGTTTAAGAGACATATTCAGTTGATTGTTTCTTCCTTTGATGAATACTATTTATTATAGCATATTTATATTTGATTTGACCAGATGTGGTCATTATTTTGTTTACTGTTGTATCTTATATGCCAAGTATGCAGTGGGTACTCAGATTTCTTTATAGCAAGAGCTTAACAACAAAATAAAATTTAGTCTAACCCATCAGTGTCCCAATAGAGATCTGTGAACTATATACATAGTTTTAAGTTATCCTAATGCCACATTAAAAAAATAATGAAAAGAACATGTGAAATTAATATATTTTATTTAACACAGTATAACCAAAATGTTATTTAGCATGCAGTTGATATTTAAAAATTGAGATATTTTACTTTTTTTTTCCTTTTGTAGTAAGTCTTTGAAATCTGATGTGTACTATACCCTTACAGATTGTTGTTTGGATAAGCTGTATTTTCATGTATTCAGAAGTCAGGTGTGGCTGGCGATTACCATATTGGACAGTGTAGGTCTAAACTATGTGTGGTCTCCAAAGTAGGTTATACCCTTCTCTGGTACTTACTCAGAAGGCCTAAAATGATATTACTCTTCCTTCTTATCTAGTCCAATTCTGGAGCTCCCAGTTTGAAATTAATTTTCTCCATGAGTACTTCCTTCACCACTTCTTTCATACAGTGAGCTTTTTTCTTTCTAAAGTAGTTACTCTTGTTACTCATTATTTAGTAATGTAATTGTGAGTTGTTCTATGATGTGTGTTCTTTGCAGTAAAGACTTTGCCTCAAGCTTCACTGTATGCATCCTAGCACCTATTACAGAATAAACACAGTTATTTTTTAAGCTTATAGATTTTTAACATGTCAGGGAGGGAGAAATTTTTCTCTGCCCTTCTAGTTTCTCCTGTGTGGTCTGAATTACATTCACATGAGACAGATTAAAAGGAGAAAATAAAATAGAAGTTTGATGCCATGTATACATGGAAGAGACTCAGGAAACTGCTTAAATGAAAGTCGCTCAGTCGAGTCTGACTCTTTGGGGTGCCATGGACTCTATAGTTCATGGAATTCTCCAGGCAAGAATACTCGAAGGGGTAGCAGTTCCCTTCTCCAGGGTATCTTCCCAACCCAGGTCTCCTACATTGTAGGCGGATTGTTTACTGGCTGAGCCACTGGGGAAGCCCTTCCAGGAAACGGCCTAACCCTCACATTAAATACCAACTTTGGCTACAGACAAAACAGGGTACTGGAGGTAGTGATTTGGGACTTCAAAGGGGAGAAAGGCAACTCACATAAAGATGTAAAACAAATGTTTGCTGGGCCTTGTAGACACAATGGGAACAGAGAGAGGACTCTGATCTCTAGGCCATGCAGAGGTTCCCCACTACACTTTGCCTTTACTTTTTACAGATAACTGGCCATAGCTCAGTAACAGGCCCTTTATCTAAAAAAACTTTTTAGGCAATTAGGGGGAAGGTCAAAATTTCTTTCTGTCTTTTGGTCCTTGGTTGTTTTCAGCTCACAATAATCCTGTGCCAGAGACATTATTGGGGAGCAACTTCTGCTCCCAAACATTTGCTTTTTTCCCTGTTTTAGAATTGACCAAATTTGCTATACAACAAAAGGGTATCAAGAGAATACTTAGCTTATGATTTCATCTTCCATGTTGAAATAAGATAATAAAACAATAATAGCTATAATAAATAGCTACAAAAACTTCTGTGAATTGACTTCATTTCCTATCTGATCCTAGCTATCTTTCAAATCCTGAGTCCCTGGAGCAAATTCTGTTCATCTTTTCATGCTTTTAGAGCAATGTTTTCCAAAGTGTTTAATAGAACCCTAGTTTCTGGAAAAAAGTGCCATGGTTGAATATATTTGGGAATGGGAAAAACTAATCATGTAACCTCCTCCCTCATGGAAAATCACTATGTGCATTAGTTTATTAATGGCTTAAGAAATTCTTCAGTAAAATATCCTTTTCTGCAGTTAATTAAACAGTCTGTTTTTGCTGCAGAAGCTTTGTTGTACAGAACACACTATAGGGAATGTATTCTTTTTTTTTTTTT
>NW_011494886.1:758369-764947 GCF_000754665.1 Bison bison bison
TTTTCTATTGCTATTTTCCAAGATAAGGGAGGAGTTTATTTATTTAATATACTAGAAAAGGTTGATAGGCTTTAAAGATGTTACTTGGTGAGAAATGTTCTTCATTGCCTTTTCTTTTTTCTAAAAATTCCTTTTGCTTTCTTTAGTTCTGTCTTTATACCTGTCTTTATATTCTGTCCCCACTGTCTTACCATTTTGAATCTGAGAAATTTGAGAAATTGACCTAGGAGGAATGTAATTCTTCCTCTTTGGTATTAGTAGTGTATTACTTACCCCAAAATATATGTAGCTTAAGCAGTTTCTTTGGGATATATCTCATTTTATGTATTATACATATCATTCTGAGTTTGTGTTTTAGAAATAGAGTAGGTATATTTAAGATAGCTTTTCTGTTTTAATGGAAGTATACCAGTGCAGTTACTGAAAAGGACATGAAAAAACCAAGAGGCGGATATAAAAACAGATATACATAGCTAGGACTCCAACTTAACATTTGAGAACATTGTATAAAATTAAAAATGTGCTTGAATCTTTTTAATGGTTTCATTTCAGAGGAAAAACAAAAGCATTAATGAAGTGTTAGTATTGGAAAACTATGGTAAGATGAATTTCATATAGTGACTGTATGAGTTATCCTTGATAGACATTATTGTCATTACTAAAATATCTGAGACCATTGGTTTTGAAACTTATTAATGCACTATTTAATTTAGTCATTGCTACTGTGGGTTAGAGTAAGATTTCATTTTACAAGTGTCCTTGTCATGAACTCCAAACTCCTTATAATTTGATTTAGATTAGAGATAATCATTCATGGTTATAAATTCAGTTTAATGTTAAGTAAGTCAGATAATAATCTATGTTGTATTTGAGTCTGCTTAGTGTAGTACCTGTGTGTTCAGTCGTGTCCAACTCTTTGTAACTCCCTTGTAGCCTGCCAGGCTCCTCAGTCCATGGAATTTTCCAGGCAAGAATACTGGAGTGGGTTGCCATTTCCTTCTTCAGTGAGAAGGAATACCCAGATTATTTTAAATGTAGAATTTTAAAAAAGCTTCCCTATTTTTCATTAAAGAAATTCAGATGGGAAAAGGTACAAGGTACATAGCTAACAGTCCTGTCCTCATTAAGGGCAAAGGGCTAGAGCATTATAGCATTTTTCACTAACCAGAAGTCTTCATATGTTAATTGCTGTAGCAGCTACTTAAAAGGGGTAAAAAATTACCACCAACAAAAACTTTGATAAATATATGCAAGTAATGCAGTTGTACTGAGCATCAACTTTTACATTAGCTTCTCATTCCTATAAGCAATTTTAGGGTTATAAATATGTGGTTATTTTGATGACACAGTTTCATTTGCCTAGTCCACATTAGAACCAGAGTGAATTTTAGTATTGAAATAACAGTAAGAAACTCTTCTTTCAAGTTGTTACCTTCTGTTTTACACTAGCACAGTGTCAAAGGTTTGTTGTTTTTCTTTTAAAGCTGGTATGGCTTTTTCCGTTGAATGACAAAAAGAAGGCACATCTAGGTTAGAATTAGTAATACTAATGAAAACATCTTGCTGCTGCTACTGCTAAGTCGCTTCAGTCGTGTCCGACTCTGTGTGACCCCACAGACAGCAGACCACCAGGCTCCCCCATTGCTGGGATTCTCCAGGCAAGTACACTGGAGTGGATTGCCATTTCCTTCTCCAATGCATGAAAGTGAAAAAATAAAGTGAAGTTGCTCAGTCGTGTCCGACTCCTAGCGACCCCATGGACTGCAGCCCACCAGGCCCCTCCGTCCATGGGATTTTCCAGGCAGGAGTACTGGAGTGGGTTGCCATTGCCTTAGCAAGAAATAAGACTCTTTGGACTATTGATACTCTTTTCTGTATTTAAGATAGATTATTTTTACATTTTTCAGTTAAAAACATTGTCAACTTTTAGATTATTTGTAAAAGATTTAGCAATTATGGTGGCTATTTTTAAATCATGAATTGTTTGTAAGGTTTATTTTCTATATGTGTATAGAAGAGTGTGGGCTTTGATTATATTTGTATTTGTTATATTTTGTAACTGCTAGTGAAAATGTTTACATGAATAAGTAGCCGGTGAAGTTTTTATATAGCATGTTAAAAAGTCTTCTCTTATAATAAAAGCTTTGATGTTAACAGCGTCTGTTAAAATATAGAAACAAATCTGAAGTTCTCTGAGAAAAATAAATATTTTTTCTTAGAGAATACTACTGTTGCTTTGCTGCCCTCTACAGTCATCTAAGATAGTCACTCTAGACTTTTCTTCCATCAGAGGATTAAAATGCTTTCTTGACATGTGCTTTAAATTTCAAGAGTGGGTTAAATAATATTTACTGTTAAAGTATGATAACAGATAACAACAGTTGATCTATACCTTTAATGCAAAAAATAAAAGTTTACAAGTTTAAGCAGGGGATGGACAGGAGACTGCTGCACATCAGTCATGGGTAGTACAGAGGATACCACAGTGGGATAAGTGCTCACAAGCTTATAAACCCGCTAGTACGAGTAACTGCGTGTTAGGTATCTGTAATAACATACCAAATAGTATGATACAGCCCTCCCCCCCCTCAAAAAAAAAAAGATCAGTAAGGCCTGGAAGAGTCAAGAACACTTATTAGAGGAATTGAAACTTTGGAACTATAAGAATGATTTGAGTTCAGACAGGTAAAACAGGGTTATGTCAAACAGGAAAAGAAAATATTAGAACACAGAGCATCTGTTACACTGAAAGGGCTATGCTAGGACCCTTGGAGTCTTTTCCTTTAAGAAATGTAAAATTTAATTGTTAGCAGATTTTGGGATTACAAAATAGCGTGTGTGTTTCTGTTTGTCTATTTTATACCCAGTTACTTAATCTTTGTGCTTGTTTCAGTCCTTATGTGAAGTGAAAGTGAAAGTCGCTCAGTAGCGTCCAAGCGTGTCCAAGCCTTTCCCTTCTCCAGGGGATCTTCCCAGCCCAAGGATCGAACCCAGGTCTCCCGCATTGTAGGTGGATTCTTTACTAGCTGAGCCACAAGGGAAGCACAAGAATACTGGAGTGGGTAGCCTATCCCTTCTCCAGTGGATCTTCCTGACCCAGGAATTGAACCAGAGTCTCCTGCATTGCAGGTGGATTCTTTAACCAGATGAGCTATCAGGGAAGCTCCTCAGTCCTTATACACTTAGCTAAATGATACCTCCTTTACAGAGTTGCTGTGAAAATTAAATGAAATCCTTATTAAACTATAGTAAAGTGCTTTACAAATACAACTAACCATAATGGAAGGGAAAATGGATTGTCTTACGTTAAAAATGCAAAGTGTATCTAATTGCTTCAAAAGTTTAACTGAGAAAGACTCAATAGAAGACCTGATTTTCTAGCTGAACCTTGAAGAAAGAGTTTTCCATTTCTGAGGGAAGACAGTAAAAAAGCATTCCAGGCTGAAAAGATCACTGGACTGAGGACTCTGTGGAAGGAATTAATGTTTCCATGTGGTTCAAGTATGAGCTGTTATGGAGGGGAGTCATAGATTTTTAAATACTTTGCTGAGGCTGAGGAGATTAGAGTTTGTGTGGGAGGCAGTGAGAAGCTTTTGAAAGCAGGTAACTACTGAGTCTGTGATTCCAGAATATTTTATAGCTCTGACAGCACTGTAAAAGATAAATGGGAGATAATGAGAGACAAGCAAAAGGGAAAACCATTGCAGTTGTACATAGGAAGAGAGGATTGTGGAGATAATTGGCAATTTGATAGAAAAGTTTGAAGCGAGGGATAGCTCTGAGAAGTAGATTACATGGTGTCTGAATATCATCGTGGTTGAGGAGACAAGAGTTGGATATGAACTTAGATTGCTTGAGTGACTAGAAAAGGATTCTTGTTCAGTCACTCAGTCATGTCGGACTCTTTGTGACCACATGGACTACAGCATGCCAGGCTTCCCTGTCCTTGACCATCTCCTGGAGCTTGCTGAAACTCATGTCCATTGAGTCAGTGATGCCATCTAACCATCTCGTCCTCTGTCATCCCCTTCTCCTCCTGCTTTCAGTCTTTCCCAGCATCAGGTGGCCAAAGTATTGGAGCTTCAGCCTCATCATTAGTCCCTCCAGTGAATATTCAGGATTGATTTCCTTTAGGATTGACTGGTTTGATCTTGTTGCAGTCCAAGGGACTCTCAAGAGTCTTCCTTAACACCACAGTTCAAAAGCATCAATTCTTTGGTGGTCAGCATTCTTTATGGTCCAGCTCTCATATCCATACATGACTACTGGAAAACCATAGCTTTGATAATATGGACCTTTGTTGACAAAGTAATGTCTCTGCTTTTTAATATGCTTTCTAGGTTTGTCATAGCTTTTCTTCCAAGGAGCAAGCGTCTTTTAGTTTCATGGCTGCAGAAGGATTAATGAATCAGTCTAGTAACTTTTTGGAGGCATTTTAATTGTGGTGCCTCTGGGATGTATTTTACAGCTGTAGTTAGAAATTTGTTATGAGAGAGTAGGAGGGAAGGACATGGAATTGGGAATTATTGAGGTATTTGGATTAGATGAGCTCTTTGAGGGAGAGACAGAGTGGGAGAAGAGAAGAAGGGAGAAGAGAAGAGAGGAAGGAAGTGGAAATAGGGAGGGGACTGGAAAAGAATTTAAAGGTTGAGGTACACTGATTAGATAAGAGGGAGGGAAGGGATAAATAATCTGGGAATACAATCTTGATAGATCAATACATTTTAGTAGTTAAGAAAAGTACGTTGATGACTCAGTAATTTAGTAAAAGTGTTTAGGAAAAAGGTCAATTTTCAAAAAACTTAAATAATGAAGGAATAATGAAAAAACAGTAGGGTAGGACTTGCTCTTGGGAAAGAGGAAATGAACAAATAATTTGAGGGGGAATAATGGATCAGTTACTGTGGACTGATTGTGTTGTCCCCAAATTCTGTGTTAGAGCTCTAATTCTCAATGTGGTGATTCCATTTTTGTCCAGTTTCTACTACTAAGTCCCAAAGCCCAAGAGAATAAATTTTTTATGGGTGTCTACTATAGAGAGTTGAAGAAAAGCTTTTTAATTTTTATGAGACTTCTTTGTCTTTGTGAGGGGGATGGGAAGGGCACTTTGGTGTGGCATCATCCAGGAACAGAAAGTAAGTGGATGGTGATGGTAGAAATGAAAGGGAAAATTTAAAAACAAGAGAATAAAAAGGCAAAACAATACCTCTTGATCTCAGGATATGAAGAATGAGTAAATATTAGTGCATTTGGAGATTATGTATTAGGCAGATGGGAGAATAGTGTAAATACTGCTAAAAAGGAGGTTGAGGTTAAGAATTAGATACCGGATGGAAGGATTTATTAATTTCCTAGGGCTCCTGTAACAAAATACTACAAACTGCACAGCTTACAGTAGCAGAAATTTATTCTCTCATGGTTCTAAAGCCTGGAAGTCTGAAATCAAGGTGTCAGAAGGGCTGTGTTCCCTCTGAAACTCTGGTGTAGAATCCTTTCTTGCCTCATCCTAGCTTCCAGTGGTGGCCTTCAGTCCTTGGCATTCCTTGGATTACAGCTGTATTCCTACAGTCACTGCCTTTGTCATCACAGGCCATTTTCCCTGTGTTTTTTTCCTGGTGTGTTCCTTCTCTTGTAAGGACAGCAGCCATATTGAATTAAAGCCCAGCCTACTCCAGTGTGACTGTACTTAATTTACATCTTAATTACATCTGCTGCTGCTGCTAAGTCTCTTCAGTTGTGTCCGACTCTGCAACCCCATAGACGGCAGCCCACCAGTCTCCTCCGTCCCTGGGATTCTCAAGTCAAGAACTAGTGTGGGTTGCCATTTCCTTTTCCAGTGCGTGAAAGTGAAGTCGCTCAGTCATGTCTGACTCCTAGCGACCCCATGGACTGCAGCCTACCAGGCTCGTCCATCCATGGGATTTTCCAGGCAAGAGTACTGGAGTGGGGTGCCATTATCTACAAATACCTTATTTCCAAATAAGGTAACACTCACAGGTACGATGAGCTCGATAAAAGACAGAAATGGTATGGACCTAACAGAAGCAGAAGATATTAAGAAGAGATGGCAAGAATACACAGAAGAACTGTACAAAAAAGATCTTCATGACCCAGATAATCATGATGGTGTGATCACTGACCTAGAACCAGACATCCTGGAATGTGAAGTCAAGTGGGCCTTAGAAAGCATCACTACGAACAAAGCTAGTGGAGGTGATGGAATTCCAGTTGAGCTATTCCAAATCCTGAAAGATGATGCTGTGAAAGTGCTGCACTCAATACGCCAGCAAATTTGGAAAACTCAGCAGTGGCCACAGGACTGGAAAAGGTCAGTTTTCATTCCAATCCCAAAGAAAGGCAATGCCAAAGAATGCTCAAACTACCGCACAATTGCACTCATCTGACAGGCTAGTAAAGTAATGCTCAAAATTCTCCAAGCCAGGCTTCAGCAGTATGTGAACCGTGAACTTCCTGATGTTCAAGCTGGATTTAGAAAAGGCAGAGGAACCAGAGATCAAATTGCCAACATCCGCTGGATCATGGAAAAAGCAAGAGAGTTCCAGAAAAACATCTATTTC
>NW_011494886.1:765047-779203 GCF_000754665.1 Bison bison bison
TGTTTTATTGACTATGCCAAAGCCTTTGACTGTGTGGATCACAGTAAACTGTGGAAAATTCTGAAAGAGATGGGAATACCAGACCACCTGATCTGCCTCTTGAGAAATTTGTATGCAGGTCAGGAAGCATCAGTTAGAACTGGACATGGAACAACAGACTGGTTCCAAATAGGAAAAGGAGTGTGTCAAGGCTGTGTATTGTCACCCTGTTTATTGAACTTCTATGCAGAATACATCATGAGAAATGCTGGACTGGAAGAAACACAAGCTGGAATCAAGATTGCCGGGAGAAATATCAATAACCTCAAATGTGCAGATGACACCACCCTTATGGCAGAAAGTGAAGAGGAACTCAAAAGCCTCTTAATGAAAGTGAAAGTGGAGAGTGAAAAACTGTGCTTAAAGCTCAACATTCAGAAAACGAAGATCATGGCATCCGGTCCCATCACTTTATGGGAAATAGATGGGGAAACAGTGGAAACAGTGTCAGACTTTATTTTTCTGGGCTCCAAAATCACTACAGATGGTGACTGCAGCCATGAAATTAAAAGACACTTACTCCTTGGAAGGAAAGTTATGACCAACCTAGATAGCATATTCAAAAGCAGAGACATTACTTTTGCCAACAAAGGTTCGTCTAGTCAAGGCTATGGTTTTTCCTGTGGTCATGTATGGATGTGAGAGTTGGACTGTGAAGAAGGCTGAGCGCCGAAGAATTGATGCTTTTGTGTTTTTTTTTTTTTGAAAAATTTTTTTGTTTTTGAATTGATGCTTTTGAACTGTGGTGTTGGAGAAGACTCTTGATAGTCCCTTGGACTGCAAGGAGATGATGCAGCCAGTCCATTCTGAAGGAGATCAGCCCTGGGATTTCTTTGGAAGGAATGATGCTAAAGCTGAAACTCCAGTACTTTGGCCACCTCATGTGAAGAGTTGACTCATTGGAAAAGACTCTGATGCTGGGAGGGATTGGGGGCAGGAGGAGAAGGGGATGACAGAGGATGAGATGGCTGGATGGCATCACTGACTCGATGGACGTGAGTCTGAGTGAACTCTGGGAGTTGGTGATGGACAGGGAGGCCTGGTGTGCGATTCATGGGGTCGCAAAGAGTCAGACATGACTGAGCGACTGGTCTGATCTGATCTGATATTTTTAAAGGGGGATATAACATCTCATAACAAAGGGGTAATGATTTTAGTTTTGACTGTGTTAATTGTGAAATTTGAGGCTCAGGTTAGAGTGGCAGGTAAATACAGAATTTGAAGATGTGAAGTATGGGCTGGTTTGAACCAGACTTGAAACATTAATTCAGGAAATACTAAAACTCACATATGAATATTAATATAATATGTTAACATTATATGTGTGTGTATATATATATACACACACACACTCACACATACACATATGTATGAATGTATATTATAGATACAAACACACAGAAAAGTTTACATGGAAAATACGGAATCTGAAGAACTATTACAAAGTGAGCATATCCACAGAAACATCACCCTGGTCAAGAAATAAATCTTTACCAACACTTCAGAAGCCCCCTTCCCACTATTGTGCTTAGTCTGTGCTTGGTCACTCAGTTGTGTCCAACTCCTTGTGACACCATGAACTGCCAGGCTGTGTCCAGGGAGATTCTCCAGGCAAGAATGCTGGAGTGGGTTGCTGTGCCCTCCTCTGGGGGATCTTCTGAACCCAGGAATCGAACCCAGTTCTTCCACATTGCAGGTGGATTCTTTACCATTTGTGCCACCAAGGAAGCCCTTCCCATTATTTTCCAATCACGATTCTTCTCTCTTCTTTAGTAATAACCACAATTCTGACTTCAACATCATAAATTAGTTTTACCTGTTTTTGAACTTTCTATTTCTTTGCCAATTTTGGAGAATTAACCATTTATCATTTTTAATGTTGTGTAGACATCTAGGTTATTTTCATTTTGAGACTTTTATGAATAACACTGCTGTGAACATCACTGTACATATCTTTCTTGACTTATGCTGGGGTTATATCCCCATAAGTTGAAAATATCATAAGTCAATATTTATTTAATATACATATCCTAACAGACATCACAGCTTAGCCTGTGTGTATATCTGTGTGTGTGTGTGTGTGTGTGTGTGCACGTGCACGTGCATTTTATCATTCAGTTTCATCTGACTCTCTGTCTCCATGGACTGTAGCCCACCAGGCTCCTCTGCCCATGGAATTTTCCAGGTAAGAATACTGGAACGGGGTTACGTTTTCTACTCCTGGGGATCTTCCCGACCCAGGGATCCAACCCATGTCTCTTGCATCTTCTGCACTGGCAGGTGGATTCTTTACTGCTCATACCTCATGCACATAGCTTAATTTACAAATGTAAGACAGTTATAATAGTAAGAAAGACAACTGATCAGGGCACCAAAAGAAATAAAATAAGGAAAGAGTTTAAAATATTTAAAGAATTAACGATATGTGGAACAGGGACCTCAAGTGAATACATGATGTTGGGAAATGATGCCATAGATGTGTTTAATGCATGGTTACCATAAACTTTCAGTTTGTAACAAAACACAGTATTTGTGACGCATGATTACATGCAGTACAATGTTTGAAAAGTATGCCTGTCAATCAATTAAAAGAAGTCATGAAGAAAAAAAAAAAAAGCCCCCTGTATAGCCTACCCTGTCTTAAACATGCTCAGAACACAACATTAGTTGAGCTAATGTTGAGCTACCTAACACAAATCCTGTTTTATAACAAAGTATTGAATATCTCATGTAATTTATTGAATACTGTACTCAAAAAATGGTTGTGTGTCCGTTGTTTACCCTTGCGATGGCATGACTGACTGGGACCTGCCCCTCACTGCCCAGCACCATGGGAGGGTATCCTACATATTGGTAGCCTAGGAGAAGTTCAAAATTTGAAGTACACTTCCTACTGAATGTATATTGCTTTTACACTGCCATAAAGTTGAAAAATATTTAACTTAAATCATCAATAGTTGGGGACCATCTGTATCACTCTTTTGGTAGTGGAATTACTGGTTTATTTTATGTATGTTTTGGTTGAAAGGGTTTTCCTGAGTGTTTGTTACAACTTATACTTCCCACCAGTAGTGTTTAAGAGTTTTTCAGTTGCTCTACTGCCTCACCAGCCCTCTGTTGTTGTTCAGTCCCGCGTTCCTATCTGACTCTTTGCAACTCCATGGACTGCAGCACACCAGGCTTTCCTGTCCTTCACCATCTCCTGGATCTTGCTCAAACTCATGTCCATTGAGTCAGTGATGCCATCCAACCATCTCATCCTTTGTCATCCTCTTCTCCTCTTGCCTTTAATCTTTCCCAGCATCAGGGTCTTTTCAAATGAGTCGGCTCTTCACATCAGGTGGCCAGAGTATTGGAGCTTCAGTATCAGTCCTTCCAATGAATATTCAGGATTAATTTTCTTTAGGATTGACTGCAGTCGATCTCCTTGCAGTCCAAGGGACTCTCAAGAGTTTTCTCCAACACCACAGTTCAAAATCATGAGTTCTTTGGCACTCAGCCTTCTTTGTGGTCCAACTCTCACATCCATACACGACTACTGGCAAAACCATAGCTTTGACTGGACAGGTCTTTGTCAACAAAGTGATGTCTCTGCTTTTTAATATACTGTCTAGGTTTGTCATAGCTTTTCTTCCAAGGAGTAAGTGTCTTTTCATTTTTTTTTTATCCATTCCAATCAGTGCGTAATGATATAATATTGTGGTTGTAGTTTATACTTATCTGATGGCTGAGTTCTAAGGATTATGGACTATTTGAATATCCTCCTGTGAAGTACCTTTTCATTCACTTCCCATTTTATTCATTTGGATTGTCATCTATGGATTTGTAGAAGTTGTTTTTGAATTCTAGATGTGAACCACTTATCAGTTATGTGTATTGCAGATATCTTCTCCCACTCTGCCTTTTCACTGTATTAATGGCATCTGTGGACAGACACTTTAAAAAAAAAAAAAAGACACTTTAATATATATTCATATAGTCAAAACTAATCCTTTTCTTTATAATTAATTCTTTGTGTCTTATTTGCAAAGTCTTTGTCTGTTATATCATCATGAAAACATTTTTCCCTAGAAACTTTATTATTTTGCCTTTAATATGATAACATCTAGAATTTATTTTTGTGGTTAATGAGGTAGGGTCCATGTGTTTTCTTCACTTATTATCTACTTGACCATCTCCATTTATGGAAAAGACCCTCTGCTTTGCAGTACTGCCTTTATAATAAATAAAACAGCCATATATGCCTGGGTTTAACTTTGGACTCTCTTCTTTGTTCCATTGGTGCATTTTACTATCTGTGTACAATTATAGTGTCTGATTATAAGTGTATAATAATATATCCTATATTGGGTACAATAAGTTAACCTACTTGTTCAAGGTTATTGTGGTTAACCTTGGTCATTTTCCTTTCCATGTACATTTTATTGGCAGTTTATCAGTTTTTATGGAAAACCTCCAAGGATATTAGTGGAAGTACATTAAATCTATATGAATTAATGTGGGGTTAAATTGATATCTTTATAATACTGAATTTTCCAACTCAATGAACCTGATTTATCTATTTTCTGAGATTTTCTTTACTTTCTTCCCATAAAACTTTAGTTTTTTTCTGTGTGTAGAGGTCTTGCATAACTATAAACTTTCAGTTATTTTAATTATAGATTTCAAGTTATTTTTTGATGTTATTATAAATGGTATTTTAAAATATTACTGTTTATAGGCATATAAAAATATAGACCTTGCTAAATAACTTCATTTATTTCTAGTACTTTGTTGAATCTTCTGGATTTTCCATCTGTACAGTCATACCATCTATGAATAATTAAAGCCTTATTTCTCTCCAATCCTTATACTTTTTTTTTTTTTTTTTCCTTTTCCTTTGCTTATTGCACTGGCTAGGACCTCCACTATGATGTTGAATTAAAGTGGTCACCGCAGGCATCGTTGTCTCATTCCTTATCTCAGAGGTAAAAAAGTGTTCAACATTTCAAAATTAAGTATGATGTTTGCTGTAGTTTTTTTTTTTTTTTTAATCTCTATCAGTTTTGGAAATTTTCTTTCTACTCCTAGTTTGCCTGTGAATTTTTATCATGAATAGAGTTTAATTTTATCAAATGCTTTATATTAATTTTGAGGTGATCATATGATTTTTTTTAATACTATGAATTACATTAAAAAAAAATGTTAAATCATCTTTGTGTTTCCAGAATAATCCCAGTTTGGTTTTGATGAATGTATCCTTTATTATATTGCAGGATTCAACTTTTTTTAAAAGTTTTTTCTTTGCTATCTATGTTTATCAATTGAATTGGCCTGTAATTTTCTTACAATGCTCTTGCAAAGTTTTGAGCAAGGTTGTGCTAGACCCACAAAAAAAACTGAGAATTGCTGCATCTTTTTCTATTCTGTGTAAGAGTTTAATAAGATTGATACTTTTTTTTTCTTTGAGTTGGTAGAATTTGTTGGTAAAGCTGTCTGGACCGGAAGTAATTTTTTTATGGGAAGGATTTTTAGTTCCAGTTCACTTTTTAAGTAATCATTTTCTTCTTACATCAGGTTTGGCACATTGCATTTTTTATAGGAATTTGTCAGTTTCCTGCTTGCATATCTTTTGACCTCAAGTTGTTATTTTTTTTAACTAACTTTTTACTGCCTGGAGTATCTAATATTAATGCCCCCCTTTCTCATTCCTCAGGTTTATTTATTTCTTTTTTCTGTTTTCTGGATCAGTCTTGCCAGGAGTTAATCAGTTTTATTCAACTTTTCAAAGAATCTATCTTTGACTCATTGTCCAAGCTCTCTATGTTTCCCTTTTTAAAAAAATTTTTGGCGTGTACCAAATGGCATGGGGGATCTTAATTCCTCAGTCAGGGATTGAACCCAAGCCCCCTGCATTGGAAGCGTGGAGTCTTAACTCTGGACCATCAGGGAAGTCCCTATGTTTGTTTTCTGTTTCATTATTATCTGTTCTGTCTTTTCTTCTACAATTTTTGGATGGTTTATTATTTCTTTTTTGAAATGGTTGGTTAGATGATTGATTTTTAGTATTTCTCTTATATATATGCAAATTGAGCCTGTATGTTTTCTAAATAAGGTCACATTCACAGGTGAACATCTCCTAATTACTTTCTTCATCTGTGCTTTATTTTTTCCACTATAATATATGAACTTGTGCTACATGAATTTTTCTAGTTAATTTTTTGGCTTCTTGTATTTTTACTTTTCAGTATTACTTATTTTTTCCCCCTTATTTACAATTTCCCTGATTTTATTTTAAACTCTTGAAGGGCATGGAATGTGCCTCTTCCTGTCCTTTCTCAGCATAAACCCTGGTCTGTATTGGTTAAATGTTAAATAAATGTTAGTGAAAAAAACGGATGTGCAAAGAAACCGAATTAAGAATTTGCCTTTCTGATTTCATCACTGTTATTTGTTAACCAGTACTTTAGATTTTTCTTACTTGTCCAAATTTTCCGTGTATTTTCTGTTTCTGTGAATCTCTTTGCTTTCGTCCTTCTTCCTATAGTACTCATTCTCTGTTTGGAAAAACTCAGCTTTAGAAAAATTCTACCTTGCCTAAATAAAATCTAGCTCAAGTTCTACTGCATTTCCACGTATTACCAAGTAAAATTAGTAATCACCAGTTTGCAATGGCACCCCACTCCAGTACTCTTGCCTGGAAAATCTCATGGATGGAGGAGCCTGGTAGGCTGCAGTCCATGGGGTCGCTGAGTCAGACACGACTGAGTGACTTCACTTTCACTTTTCACTTTCATGCTTTGGAGAAGGAAATGGCAACCCACTCCAGTGTTCTTGCCTGGAGAATCCCAGGGACGGAGGAGCCTGGTGGGCTGCCGTCTATGGGGTCCCACAGAGTCGGATACGACTGAGGTGACTTAGCAGCACTTTGGGCTTGGCTGAAGAAAATGTTTCAACTTTTCTCCTTCTACACCCTTCTCTCATTCCTTCTCCCATTCCTTCTTCCAGGTCTCTTTTTCATCTTTAATTATGGTGACTTTCATAAAGGTGATATAACCCAGTTTGCCTTGGGATGTCTAGGCTTACAACTGTATTTCTGGCATAGTCAACAATAATACTCCTCCACTTCTTTTCACTCTAAAAGATGATCACTCTACCCCACATCCATTGCCTCACATGTCGTATTTTCTATTCTAGATTCTCAGCTCTTGGAAGTCTCAGGCTGTGTTATGTTCTGTGTTACAATGTTCTTAGTCATGTCCAGCTCTTTGCAACCCCATGGACTGCAGCCCACCAGGCTCCTCTGTCCCTGGGGATTCTCTAGGCAAGAATACTGGAGTGGGTTGCCATTTCCTTCTCCAGGGGATCTTCCCAACCCAGAGATTGAACCCAGGTCTCCTGCATTGCAGGCAGATTCTTTACCGTCTGAGCCACAAGGGAAGCCCACGTTATAATACTTAGTACTTAATTGGAGTGAATGAAATGCAATAAGTATTTGAGCTCTTACCATGTGCCATACATATTTGTAGTTTTTCCATATTAGCTCACTTACTTTTTCACTTATTACAACCTAGACTTGTAATATCTAAGCACTTGCCCCAGTGTTTTTCACTTATAGCAGCCTTGCAAAATGTTAATTCTGAATCAGTTCAGCTGTACAAATTCTTTACAGTTATTTCTCGGCTACTAGTGGGACATGGGGAGAAAAAAAATCATATAAGCACACAGATTGGTGCCACTGTTAATCAGGCTTTAGCTTCAGTTGGACCTTAGACAGTTTTTCTAACAATTCTTTTGGTTTAGTTAGTGCATGCTCCATGAAGCTAACGCCTGATTAACAGTGGCACCAATCTGCGTGCTTATATGATTTTTTTCTCCCCATGTCCCACTAGTAGCTGAGAAATAAGCATACAGAATTTGTACAGCTGAACTGATTTAGAATTAACATTTTGCAAGGCTGCTATAAATGAAAACACTGGGGCAAGGGCTTAGATATTACAAGTCTAGGTTGTAGTAAGTGAAAAAATAAGTGAGCTAATATGGAAAAGCAATATAATGAGAAAGACTAGAGATCTCTTCAAGAAAATTAGAGATATCAAGGGAATATTTCATGCAAAGATGGGCTCAATAAAGGACAGAAATGGTATGGACCTAACAGAAGCAGAAGATATTAAGAAGAGGTGGCAAGAATACACAGAAGAACTGTACAAAAAAGATCTTCATGACCCAGATAATCATGATATCGTGATCACTCACCTAGAGCCAGACATCCTGGAATGTGAAGTCAAGTTGGCCTTTGGAAGCATCACTACGAACAAAGCTGGTGGAGGTGATGGAATGCCAGTTGAGCTCTTTCAAATCCTGAAAGATGATGCTGTGAAAGTGCTGCACTCAATATGCCAGCAAATTTGGAAAACTCAGCAGTGGCCACAGGACTGGAAAAGGTCAGTTTTCATTCCTGTCTCAAGGCAACGTCAAGGAATCTTCAAACTACCACACAATGGTACTCATCTCACACGCTAGTAAAGTAATGCTCAAAATTCTCCAAGCCAGGCTTCAGCAATATGTGAACCATGAACTTCCAGATGTTCAAGCTGGTTTTAGAAAAGGCAGAGGAACCAGAGGTCAAATTGCCAACATCCGCTGGATCATGGAAAAAGCAAGAGAGTTCCAGAAAAACATCTATTTCTGTTTTATTGACTATGCCAAAGCCTTTGACAGTGTGGACCACAACAAACTGGAAAATTCTGAAAGAGATGGGAATACCAGATTGCCTGACCTGCCTCTTGAGAAATCTGTATGCAGGTCAGGAAGCATCAGTTAGAACTGGACCATGGAACAACAGACTGGTTCCAAATAGGAAAAGGAGTACGTCAAGCTGTATATTGTCACTCTGCTTATTTAACTTATATGCAGAGTACCTCATGAGAAACACTGGGCTGGAGGAAGCACAAGCTAGAATCAAGATTGCTGGGAGAGATATCAATAACCTCAGATATGCAGATGACACCACCATTATGGCCAAAAGGGAAGAAGAACTTAAGAGCCTCTTGATGAAAGTGAAAGAGGAGAGTGAAAAAGTTGCCTGAAAACTCAACATTCAGAAAACTAAGATCATGGCATCTGGTCCCATTACTTCATGACAAATAGATAGGGAAGCAGTGGAAACAGTGACAGACTTTATTTTTCTGGGCTCCAAAATCACTGCGGATTGTGACTGCATCCATGAAATTAAAAGACACTCCTTGGCAGAAAAGGTATGAGCAACCTAGACAGCATATTAAAAAGCAGAGACATTAATTTGCCAACAAAGGTGCATCTAGTCGAGGCTATGGTTTTTCCAGTAGTCATGTAAGGATATGAGAGTTGGACTATAAATAAAGCTAAGCACCAAAGAATTGATGCTTTTGAACTGTGGTGTTGGAGAAGACTCTTGAGAGTCCCTTGGAGTGCAAGGAGATCTAACCAGTTCATCCTAATCCTTTAGGATTCAGGACTGATTCAGGATCAGTCCTGAATATTCATTGGAAGGACTGATGTTGAAGCTGAAACTCCAATACTTTGGCCACCTGATGTGAAGAACTGACTCATTTGAAAAGACCCTGATGCTGGGAAAGATTGAGGGCAGGAGGAGAAGGGGATGACAGAGGATGAGATGGTTGGATAGTATCACCAACTCAGGGGACATGAGTTTGAGTAAACTCTGGAAGTTGGTGATGGACAGGGAGGCTTGCTGTGCTGTGGTCCATGGTGCAGCAAAGAGTCGCACACGACTGAGTGACTGAACTGAACTGACTGATTGTGTGCTCCATGGTTTTTTCATTTATTTCGGCTGTGATGTGTCTTCCTTGCAGCGCCTAGTCTCCTTGTTGTGAGACCTGGACTTCTCTCCTTGAGGCGCGTGGGCTCAGTAGTTGCAGCAAGTGCACTCAGTTGCAGTGTGTTGGATCTTGGTTCCCTGACTAGGGATGGAACCAGGGCCCCTGCTTTGGAAGCTCACAGTCTTAACCACTGTATCACCAAGGAAGTTCCATTTAATTTTTTCTTTAAGATTTTACTAAAACCTTATTAATTATGTGATAAGTCATGTTTTATAGGTACTAAAACAAGGTATTGAAGTACCCAGGGTCACACTGTAATAATTTAGAGATCTGTGTGTTATTGAACATAGGTTACTCAGGCTCCAAAGTTCTCTTTTATTCCATCCTGTTAACATTCACAACTTTTATTCTGATTCACAAAGTATTACACTACTCAACCATAAGCTCCATATACTTACTTAGAGATGCTTCTTTTAAAAGTAAGTTTGAGATTTTCAGATTATTAAGGTTTTTATGTATGACTTACAGTTGAAGTTAAAGTAAATTTAAGGACCAGAAGTAAATTCATCAGTATTGTTAAAAAACAATACCATTGGTTGAACATTGTTTACTGTTGATTATAAGTTTTATGGTTGGAATAACAGTAAAGTGAAAATCCCTCAGTCATATCTGACTCTTTGCAACCTCATGGACTCTACTGTACAGTCCATGGAATTCTCCAGGCCTGAATATTGAAGCAGGTAACCTTTCCCTTCTCCAGGAGATCTTCCCAACCCAGGGATCAAACCCAGGTCTCCTGCATTGCAGGCGGATTCTTTACCAGCTGAGCCACAAGGGAAGCCCAAGAATACTGGAGCTGGTAGCCTATCCCTTCTCCAGTGGATCTTCCTGACTCAGGAATCGAACTGGGGCCTCCTGCATTGCAAGTGGATTTTTTAATCAACTGAGCTATCAGGGAAGCACTAACAGCTTAAATGCCACCTTTTGCAAAGCTTTCTCTGATCCTCTGGACTATTGCAAAAGGCACTGTCTCTTTTTATTTATATGACCTGTGGTAAGTCTTTTAACTTTTTTGGTTCTCAGTCTATCATATGGAAAAAAATTACCTATGTACTTTACAGAGAGCCCAGGTATAGAGTCATTGAAGTAGGTTAGTTGATCTTTAAAAGAAACAAAGGCAGTGTAACGGAGCAAAGAGAGTCTTTTCAACAAGTTATCCTGGAACAACTGGACATCCACATGCATTTTTTGGTTGTGCATGTGGGGATCATAATAATGGTATATATAAAAACTGACAGTTTTCAGGAATATGCAACTGTAAGGTGTTCATAAAATATGAAAACTGAGTCTCAAAGAGATTGACTTTGTCCCATTTTCTGCCTCCCTTTACTTAATACTTACTACAGTAATTCTTTAACTACGTTGGTTTCTATAATCCTTTAATCGTTATTTCCTTCTTGACTAAAGTCTGTAGTCTACCATTGAAATCATTTATTTGCCTGAACATCAGCTGCTTGCTCATCTTTCTTCTGATTGTGCTAGCCTGGTAAAACTCTGAACCAAACTGAATTCTTTTACTCTTTGCCGTCTCCATTTATCCACTTAGGCAGCTGAATACTGATTGATGTCACTGTAATTCAAGATTAGTAAGTATGAGTGGCTCTTGGTACTAGTCTGAAATCATACATTTTTCTAGTAGTGGTTCTCAAACTGTTTGATCTGGAACATTTTTGTACTCTTAAAAAATTGTTAAGGACTACAGAGAGCTCTTTTGTTTTAATTTATTTTGCTCTAAGGCATGTTGGGGGAGAAGGCAGTGGCAACCCACTCCAGTATTCTTGCCTGGAAAATCCCATGGACAGAGGAGCCTGGTGGGCTGCAGTCCATGGGGTCGCACAGAGCCGGACACGACTGAAGTGACTTAGCAGCAGCAGCAGCAAGGCATGTTGGATCTTAGTTCCCCTACCAGGAATTGAACCTTGAGTCACCTGTATTGGATGGCAGATTCTTAACCACTGGACCACAAGGGAAAATCCTGCGATCGATTTTGAGTTAATTTTTGTGAAGGGTGTAAAGTCTGTGTCTTGACTTATATTTTTGCATGTGAATGTTCAGTTGTTCCCGGATCACTTGTTGAAAAGACTCTTTGCTTCACTACATTGCTTTGTTTCTTTTAAAGATCAATTGACCTAGTAAAATGAATCTATTCCTGGGCTCTGTTTTGTTCTGTCAGTCTGTCTGTTCTTTCACCAATGTCACTGTCTTGATTATTCTGTCTTTATAGGCAGTTTTGAAGTCATGTGGTATCAGTCTTCTGACTTTGTTCTTCAGTATTGTTGACTAATCCTGTGTCTTGATTTTCCATAGACATTTTAGAATCAGTTTGTCGATATCCATAAAGCAGTTTGCTGGGAGCAAGGATTGTGTTGAATCTGTAGATCAAGATGAGAAGTGACATCTTGACAATATTGACTCTTCCTACCCATAAACATAGAACAAATATTTTTATTTAGTTTTCTTTAAATAGATCTTATACATATTTTGTTAGATTTACACCTAAATATTTTCTTTGGGGGTGCTGATATAAATAATATTGTGTTTTACATTTCAAATTCTATTTGTTCATTGCTAATATATAGGAAAGCAGGTGTATCCTACAGCCTTGCTATAATTGCTTTATCAGTTTGAGTTTTTTGTTGATTCTTTCTGATTTCCTACATAGATGATCATGTCATTTGTCATCAGTGTTTTATTTCTTCCTTTCTAATCAATATATTATTTATTTCTTATTCTTACTACATCATGTGATGTTGAAGTGTTAGTCACTCAGTTGTGTCTGACTTTTTGGGACCCCGTGGACTGTAGCCCACCAGGTTCCTCTGTCCGTGGAATTCTCTAGGCAAGAATGCCTGAGGGGGTTGCCATTCCCTTCCTCAGGGGATCTTCCTGACCCAGGGATAGAACCCAGGTATCCTGCATTGCAGGCAGATTTTTAACCATCCGAGCCACCAGGGAAGACCAGTATGATGTTGAAAAGGGACGGCAAAGGGTACATCCTTGACTTGTTCCTGATCTTATCATGAAACCTTCTAGTTTCTTACTAGAAGCTTCTCGTGTTAGCCATAAGTTTTTTAGATAAATGTTCTTTATCAAATTGAAGAAGCTTCTCTCCTACTTGAATATTCGTTTTTATTGGTGAGTAGCATTTCATTGTACAGATATTCCTCAATTTCTTTATTCATTCATCTCTTGCTGGACATTTGGGGTGCTTCCAGTTTATGACTGTTAAGTATGAAGCTGCTATGAACATTTGTGTGTAAGTCTTTGTATCAATACATGCCATTTTTTCTACTGAGTAAAGATAATGGAGTAAAGTTGGTGAATGATACAGTGCTTATATGCTTAAGAAACTGCCAATGAGGTTGTCCCACTTTATAGTTCAACCAGCAGTGTAGGAGAATTTGTTTTTCCACATTCTCTCCAGCACTTGGTGGTGTCAACTTTTTTGATTATATCTGATGTGTAGTGGTATCTTATTGTGGCCTTAGTTGCATTTCCCTGATGATGTTGGACATCTTTTCATGTGCTGTTTGGTGATGTGTCTGTTCTAATCTTTTGCCCATTTTTTATTGACCTGTTTGTTTTACGTATATGGAGTTTTGAGTATTCTTTTTATATTTGGATTCAAGTTCTTTATCAGCTATAAATCCTTTATCAGATATGATTTGCAGAAGACATTTTCCCATTAAGTGACTTAAGAAGTGTCTTCTGAAGAGCAGAAAATTTAAATTTTGATGAAATATACTGATTGTGCTTTTAATTACATATCTAAGAAAATAGTTGCCCAAGCAGAGTGAAATTAAAAGACGCTTACTCCTTGAAAGGAAAGTTATGACCAACCTAGGTAGCGTATTCAAAGCAGAGACATTACTTTGCCCACAAAGGTCCGTCTAGTCAAGGCTATGGTTTTTCCTGTGGTCATGTATGGATGTCAGAGTTGGACTGTGATGTAAGCTGAAAACCGAAGAATTGATGCTTTTGAATTGTGGTATTGGAGAAGACTCTTGAGAGTCCCTTGGACTTCAAGGAGATCCAACCAGTCCATTCTGAAGGAGATCAGCCCTTGGATTTCTTTGGAAGGAATGATGCTAAAGCTGAAACTCCAGTACTTTGGCCACCTCATGCAAAGAGCTGACTCACTGGAAAAGACTCTGATGCTGGGAGGGATTGGGGGCAAGAGGAGAAGGGGACGACAGAGGATGAGATGGCTGGATGGCATCACTGACTCGATGGACATGAGTCCTAGTGAACTCCGGG
>NW_011494886.1:779303-801134 GCF_000754665.1 Bison bison bison
GACAGGGGGACGACAGAGGATGAGATGGCTGGATGGCATCACTGACTCGATGGACATGAGTCTGAATGAACTCCGGGAGTTGGTGATGGACAGGGAGGCCTGGCGTGCTGCGATTCATGAGGTTGCAAAGAATTGGACACGACTGAGCCACTGAACTGAACTGAACTGGAGGCAGAGTCACAAAAATTTACGTTTGCATTTCTATATTAATTTTAGCAACAGCCTGTTTTTCATAAATGGGTATATTGGCTTTTGACTGGGATTATATTGAATCTGTAAATCAATTTAGATAAACTAATGTTTTAAGAATATTGAATCTTCTAATCTCTGAACAAGTATGCCTTTCCTTTTATTTAGGTCTTTAATTTCTCAATTTTGCAGTTTTAACTGTACCAGTGTTTTACAGCTTTTGTCAAATTTCTCCTTAGCATATCTTTTTTTTTAAATGCTAAACAGCAATGTTTAAAATTTTTTCCTAGTTTTTCGTTGCTAATACATAAAAATACAGTTAATTTTTGTGTATTGATGTTAGATCCTATATAAGTACTATACTGTCGTTGCTAATCACCCTGTTGTAGTAGCTTTTTAATAGATTCCATCAGATATTCTATAAATAGAAAATTGTGTTTTCTGCAAATAAAGACAGTTTTACTCTTTCCTAATCCAGATACCTTTTATTTTGTTTTCTGACCTGATTGTACTGGCTAGAATCTTCACTATTAGCTTGGGTAGAACTCAGACAGACTGCCTGGCTGTGTAGGGTCTCTCTGTCTCTAGTGTTGGCCCTGGAATTCACTCTGAGTGGTAAGCTGAGGCTTATCATCAGGCTCACTGGTGTGTTTACTGTCTCTCTGGAATCATTATGGTTGTTTCAAGCCTGAGGGTAAATCTTGTTACCGTTCCTTGGTTAGACTCAGAAGTATGTATACTCTTCAGTATTACAAATCTAGTCCCATCAGGCTTTTATTTTATCCTCACCGTTCAGTAAGAGAGTTGCTAAATTCATAGGTTACTTATTAGGCCTCATTTTTGGCCTACACAGCATTTGGGGTAATTGATTGCTCTCTCTTTCTGTATACTTGCTATACTTATTGTGCAGGATATACTTTTTGGTTCTCTTCCTTCTTCCCTGGCCATGCTTTTGCCATCTTCTCTTTTGAGTTCTATTCAACTTCCAGACCTTTAAATATTTGAATGCACCATGAGTGCTTAGTCTTTGTGTTAATACTCTGTAATGGTTTCATCCAGTCTCATGACTTTATATACCTTTTATAGGTTGATTACTCTGAATTTACATCTTCAGTCCATCAGTTCGTCCAGAACAGCATACTTTTATGTATCCAGCTGTTTATAAATCTTGTCTGTTTGGTTGTGAGATAGGTATCACAAACTTAAAAGCTGCACTTCTGCAGTCTAATCCTTAAAAACACTCGCTAGTTCTCACTTTGGTAAAAGGCCAACTCCATCATCTCACTTATTCAGGCCATAACTTGGGAGTAATTTTGGGTTCTCTGTTTATCTTAGACCCAATATTTGGGTTCATCACCAAAAAATCCCATTTGCTCTGCTTCCAAAATACAATATATCCAGAATCTGACTACTACTTAACACTACCACTTTGGTTGTTGTTGTTGTTCAGTCACCCAGTCATGTCCGACTCTTTGCAAACCCATGGACTGCAGCACACCAGGCCTCCCTGTCCCTCACCATCTCCCAAAGTTTGCCCAAATTCATGTCCATTGCATCAGTGAACCATTTTGGTTAGGGTGCTCCAAACCCCATCTTCTCTCTCCTTTAACAAAATGTATTCTTACCTGGCGTCCTTGTCCCTTTAAAAGGTAAATTAGAGTATATCGTGTTTCTGCCAAAAACTTTTCTAGTCGTTTTTCAATTTATCAGGATTAATAAAAGCCAAGTTATACAGTTGTATAGCCTGGTCCCCTGCTATTGCTGTGGCCTCATTTCCTGCCATTCTTTCTCTTGCTTCACCATAGGGATACTGCAAGGTTCTTTTTTCTCACTATTTCACCTTTTTCAAATCCTTGTTCCAATATTATTTTAAAAAGATCTTTTGTCACTCTGATCAGAAAGCTGTGGTGCTATCCTAAAGTAATAACTGTACTTTTACCTTCCTTTATTTTCCTCCATAGTTCTTAATATCTGGCATCTATTTATTTTCTTGTTAATTATGTCTTTCCAGTTAGATTGTAAACCCCGTAAGGACAGGGATATCTTACCTGCTCGGTACTGTTCCCAGCACCTAGAACAGTGACAGTGCCTGCAAACAAAGTACATACTTAATACATACTAATACATTAGTGTCTTGAATTCTCTCAGCCTTTTTTGATATGTGATCCAGGTTTTTCCTTAGAATGTAGGATCTCCTATGATCCCAAAGTTAGAGAGATTCTTTTATATTCTAATAGTATTTGAGTTATCAGTTTATAATATAGTTCTCACATTTTGTTAGTCACTTGGCTCTACTATTCTGTGCTTATTTCTGAGTGTTTGGGGTTATTGTTAAAAAAGATTTTGCTTATATTTTTGAAGTTGACATGTCAAACCACTTATCAGTTTAAAACAGACTAATTCAGACTAATTATTGAATGTATTGGTGTAAAATTTAATTTATCTAAATGCTTTTTAAAAAATATTTATTTGAGTCTTAATTGTGGCATGTGGGGTCTTTCGTTTGGTGTGTGGGCTTCTCTAGTTGCAGTATGCAGACTTCTGTAATAGTTGTGGCACGTGGTCTGAGTAGTTGTGACTCATAGGCTTAGTTGCCCCATGGCATGTGGGATCTTAGTTCTCCCACCAGAGGTTGAACCCACATCCCCTGCATGGCAGGGTGGATTCTTAACTGCTTAACCTTAACTCCAGGGAAGTCCCCATCTCAAATGTTGAGTGTGCTGAAATGATTGAGGATACCTAGATGGTCTGATTTTGCTAGTCTCTTGAAAATACCTACTTATTTCAGTTGTTGCTTTGAAGAAGCAATTCTAAATTCTGAGAAGTCTGAAAGAATCCGTACTTCAGAGATATTTGGAGATGTTGTTTATATAGTTAGACACAGTACAATCAATAAATGTTTCATTTGTATATTTGCTTATACTTATTTTGTAGATCTAACATTTGGAAGATCCCAGAACTAAAATATCCAAGATGCATGACATTTTTTGTAGGTTGAAAAGTGAGATGTGGTAAAAGATAATATTAAAATATCAAAAAGGATAGCTGTAAAGATAGATTTGTGATGACTTTTACTTCTTGGTTCTTTTCTTGGATGGTTGCCACTTCATTCATACTTCCATTTCAATCACTTTAATGTGATCTCTATTATAAATCTCAAGTCTTTTTGTTTTTAAAAAATCGATATAAGTTCCATGTGTTATTATATTTTCTTTTTGTCAGAAGCTTATTTTGTTCATATATATATATATATATATATATTTCCTAATTACTTGTATCCTATGGGCACTTTGAAGTCTCACTGAATTCAAATACATATGAGTATTCAAATATACATGAAAATCCCAAAGAGTTGTTTTTTTCTTGATTGTAGTGTTTTCATGGGAGCCACAGGTAGGGGAATAGCAATCCTCTTTATCTTTGAAAAGATAATAAGTTTAGTTAATTAATTACAGAACTTTTTTATTTGGTTTATATCAAATCGATATACAGAGCAGAAACAACATCGTATCTTAATCATGCCTTTCCTTGGCCTCTAGAGTGTGCAGTAGCCAGGATATGACAAAGTTAGGGTCTTGCAGATAGGATACATTCAATTCTTTGCTGTTCTTAGCCTCTTTATATTGTAGACTTTACATAACCATTAATGAGGAACATACTTCAATTAATTTAGATCTTTAGTAATAAACAGTTGCTTCTCCAGTACTCTTCTGGTCTCCAGTCACACACAGCTGCAGATGGGGAAGTGGAAGGAAGAAGTAGGCTCCATGTTTGGGAGATCTTAAGTAATGAGCATTCTAATATTGACCTTGGTCTAAGAACCACAATGGAAAATCTATTTCTTCATGGTTTTAAGATTCCATGGGGAAAATCTTCTTCAGAAGTGGCTTTTAACTTTTGGGTTTAGTCTAGGTTTGGAAATATATTAGACACTTTTATTTGCAAGCAACAAGAACTAACTTTGGCTAACTGAAACACAAGGAGATGTGTCCTTGGAAGCTCATGGGATCTACTGCTACTGCTAAGTCACTTCAGTCGTGTCCAACTCTGTGTGACCCCACAGAGGGCAGCCCACCAGGCTCCTCCGTCCCTGGGATTCTCCAGACAAGAACACTGAAGTGGATTGCCATTTCCTTCTCCGATGCGTGAAAGTGAAAAGTGAAAGTGAAGTCGCTCAGTCGTGTCCGACCCTCAGCGACCCCATGGACTGCAGCCTACCAGGCTCCTCCATCCATGGGATTTTCCAGGCAAGAGTACTGGAGTGGGGTGCCATTGCCTTCTCCGCATGGGATCTAAGGGAGAGCCAAATTATCAATACTTTCAGGGTAATGTAAATCCTTGTGTAAAGATTTAAGGGTTGAAATAAACAAAAATTTATACCAGATTTACTTTTGCAGAAAGCAAAAAATCCTCAGAATGTTTCTGTAGGAAAATTAGACAGTAAAAACCACTTGTAAGTTCCTAGAAATTAAAGTGGAAATGAAAAACCTGACAGTTACATTAATATTTGTTTACAAGTAAAATTGAACTCATTAAAAATAGCCCTTTATAGTTTTTTGGTCAGTATCTGCTCCAGCTCTTTGATTATTAGAGAGGTGTTTTGTTGGTGGTGGTCAAAGCTGTCAACTTTTTCCTTGGTGGTTTTTCTGTCTTTGTTATATGGAGAGTAATTTTCCCCTTTTAAATATTGTAAAATATTTTAAATGTATTTTCGATTTACTGGATCCACTTTTTCTTTTTCCTATCTTCCAAGTATTATTCTCTTTAGTAATGGTGCCCCATTAAGCCATGGTTCTTTCTTTTTTCAAAAACTTTTCTTTGTTAAAAATTGAAGTATAGTTGACTTGTTAGTTTAGGTATACACTATAGTGATTTGATATTTTTATAAAATATACTCTATACAAAGTTATTATTCAGTATAGATTATATTCCCTGTGTTGCACATTTTATCCTTGTAACTTATTTATTTTGTAGCTGGTAGTCTGTACCTCTTAAACCCCTTCACCTGTTGTACTATTCATCACACCTCTCTCCTCCCCTTTCTCCTATCTGGCAAACACTCATTTGTTCTCTGTGAGTCTGTTTTATTTATTTTTTTAGGCTTCATATATAAGAACAAACGTACAGTATTTGTCTTTCTCTGTCTTATATCACTAAGCAAAATATACCCTCCAGGTCCGTCCATCTATTTTGTCACAAATGCACAGTTTTTTTATTATTTTTTTAAATAACTGAGTAAAATTCTGTGTGTGTGTGTGTATGTATATTTGTATTACATCTTTTAGGGGTTGTTTCTTTATTTTGGCCATTGTAAATTAATACTACTTGAATATTGGCATGCATCTATCTTTTTAAATTGGTGGTGTTTTTTCAGATAAACACCCAGGAGTGCAATTGCTAGATCATATTGTAACTCTGTTTTTAACATTTTGAGGAACCTCCATATTGCTTTCTGTAGTGACTACCAATTTACCTTTCCATCAGCTGTGCATAAGGGTTCCTTTTTCTGCACATTCTCACCAATGCTTGTTATTTTTTTGTCTTCTGAACGATAGCCATTCTGACAGGTGTGAAATGATACCTCATTGTGGTTTGTGTTTGCATTTGATAATAATGATGTTGAGTATCTTTTCACGTGCCTCTTGGCCATCTGTTTCTTCTTTGGAATAATGCATATCCAGGTCTTCTGCCCATGTTTTAAATAGGGTTGTTTAGTCTTTTGATACTGAGTTCCAGTAGTTCTTTGTGTAGTTTGGATAGTAATCCCTTATTGGACATATCATTTACAAATATCTTTCTCCATTCAATAGGTTGTCTTTTCATGTTGATGATTTCTTTCACTATGAAAAAACTTTTAAGTGTAGTTTGGTCCATTTGTTTATTTTTCCTTTTGTTTCCCTTCCCTGAGGAGACAGATCCAAAAAAAAATATTGCTGAGAGTAATTTCAAAGAGTATTGCCTATGCTTTCTTATGGAGTCTTATAAGTTTTCAGGTCTTACATTTAGGTCTTTAATCTGTCTTGAGTGTATATATATGAATTTGTTTCTGTACTCTATTTTGTTCCATTGAGCATGTGTCTGTTTTTTATACCAGTACCATACTTTTCTGATTATTGTAGCTTTGTAGTATAGTCTAAAGGCAAGGAGTGTGATGCCTCCAAATTTTTTAAAGATTGCTTAGGGTGTTAGAGGTCTTTTGTGGTTTCATATGAATTTTAAGGTTATTTGTTCTAGTTTTATGAAGTGTGCCACTGGAATTTTGATGAAAATTGCTTTGAGCCTGTAGATTACTTTGAGTAGTAAGGGTGTTTTAACAATCCATGAACATGAGATATCTTTCCATTTATTTGTGTCTTTTTCAATTTCTTTGATCAGTGTAGTACAGCTTTCAACATAGAGGTCTTTTACCTTCGTTAAATTTTTTCCTAGGTGCTCTTTTCAGTGGAGTTGTGTGTAAATAGAATTGTCTTAATTTCAATTTCTGATGGTTTGCCACTGTTTATAGAAATCCACCAGGTTTTGTTTTGTTTGGCCATGCATATGGCAGGTGGGATCGTATTTCCCTGACCAGGAATTGAACCCATGGATCCTGCAGAGGAAGCTTGAAGTCTTAACCACTGGACTGCTGGGAAGTCTGAAATCCACACTTTTGTATATTGATTTTGTAGCCTGTAATGTCACTGAATCTACATATTACTTCTCTCTCTTTTTTTGGTGAAGACTTTAGTAGTAGCATGTCATCTACAATGACAGTTTTACTTATTCCCTTCCAAATGAAATGCCTTTATTTCTTGTCTGATTGCTGTGGCTGGGACTTTCATTATTTTGTTACAGAGAAGTGGCAAGAGTGGGCATGCTTGTTTTATCTGATCTTAAAGGAAGAGCTTTTTAGCTTTTCACCATTGAGTATAATAATAGCTGTGGATTTGTCATTGTTGTATTCAGTCAGTTGTGTCCGACTCTTTGAGACGCCATGGACTGCAGCATGCCAGGCTTCCCTCCATCGTGCTCCATGCTTCACCATCTCCTGGAGTTTGCTCAAACTCATGTCCATTGAGTCGGTGATGCCATCCAACCATGTTGTCCTCTGTCACCCTGTTCTCCTCCTGCCCTCAGTCTTTCCCAGAATCAGGGTCTTTTTCTAATGAATTGGCTTTTTGCATCAGATGGTCAGAGTATTGAAACTTCTACTTCAGCATGAAGCCTTCCAATGCATATGCAGGGTTGATTGCCTTTAGGATTGACTGGTTTGATTTCCTTGCAGTCCAAAGAACTCTCAGGAGTCTTCTCTAGCACCACAGTTCAAAAGCATCAATTCTTTGTCACTCAGCCTTCTTTATGGTCCACCTTTCACATCCATACATGATTACTGGGATTTGTCATGCTGCTACTGCTAAGTCACTTCAGTCGTGTCTGACTCTGTGCGACCCCATAGACGGCAGCCCACCAGGCTCCCCTGTCCCTGGGATTCTCCAGGCAAGGACACGGGAGTGGGTTGCCATTTCCTTCTCCAATGTATGAAAGTAAAAAGTGAAAGTGAAGTTGCTCAGTCGTGTCTGACTCCTAGGGATCCCATGGACTGTGGCCTACCAGGCCCCTCTGTCCATGGGATTTTCCAGGCAA
This sequence comes from Bison bison bison, assembly GCF_000754665.1. NCBI lineage: Eukaryota > Metazoa > Chordata > Mammalia > Artiodactyla > Bovidae > Bison > Bison bison. The sequence continues at coordinate 787,116 of NW_011494886.1, forward strand.
GAGTGCTGGAGTGGGGTTCCACTGCCTTCTTCTTTATTATATTGGGATAGTTTCCTCTGTACCAAATTTGTCGAGAGTTTATTGTAAATAGATGTTAAATTCTTTCAAATGTATATTTTGTGTCTATTGAGATGACCATGTGCTTTTTTATCCTTTGTTTTGTTAATGTGGTGTATCACATTGATTGATGTGCAGATATTGGACCATCCTTCCATTGTGGAGTACTTCTTGATCATGATAATGTGATTCTTTCTGTGTATTGTTGAATTGTTTGCTAATATATTTTTTAAATGTATTTACTTTTAATTGAAGGATAATTGCTTTACAGTGTTGTGTTGGTTTCTGCCATGTATCAACATGAATCAGAGGTATACATATGTCCTCTCCCTCATGAACCTCCCTCCCACCTCCCTCCACATCCCACCCCACTAGGTTGTTACAGAGCCCAGGTTTGAGTTTCCTGAATCATACAGCAAATTCTCATTGGCTATCTGTTTTGCATAGGATAGTGTATGTTTCCATGTTATTCTCTCCAGTCGTCCCACTGTCTGCTTCCTCCCCCCACCCTGTGTCCATAAGTCTGTTCTTTATGTCTGCATTTCAGTTACTGCCCTGCACATAGGTTCATCAGTACCGTCTTTCTGGATTCCATATGTATGTATTAATATATTGTATGTTTTTCTGTTTCTGACTTACTTAGCAATATTGATTCTTACAACCCATAAACGTGGAATATCTCTCCATCTGTTTATGTCATTTTTGATTTCTTTCATCAGTATCTTACAGTTTTCTGTATATAGCTCTTTTGTCTCCCTAGGTAGGTTTATTCCTTGGTATTTATTTTGTTTGAGAATATTTGCATCTATGTTCATCAGAGATACTGGCGTGCAGTTTTCGTTCGTTCTTTTTTCTGTAGTGTCTTTTTCTGACTTTGGTATCAAGGGAAAGCTGACCTTGCAGAATTTTAGGATGTTCTCTGCTCTTCAACTTTTTGGAATAGTTTAAGAAGGATAGATATTGACTCTTCTTTAAATGTTTGGTAGAGTTTCCCTGTGAAGCTGTCTGGCCCTGGACTTCTGTTTTCTTGGAGGATTCGGATTACGGATTCCGTTTAATTACTAGTAATTACAGGGACTCAGCGGACATGAGTGTGAGCAAGCTCCAGGAGTTGGTGATGGATAGGGAAGCCTGGCGTGCTGCAGTTCCTAGGGTCGCAGAGTCAGACGTGACTTGAGCGACTGAATTGAGCTGAATTAGTCTGTACAGATTTTCTATTTATTTGTTCCTGCTTCAGTCTTAGTAGATTATAATGTCTAGGAATTTATCCATTTCAGAGAGGGTTTCAATTTGTTGTCATATAACTAGCATTGTGATTGTTTGTTGTACTTCTGTGATGGTGGTGAAATGAACTTCTCTTTCATTTCTAACTTTATTTGGGCCCTCTTTTATACTTGAAGATTGTGGCTAAAGGTTTATAAATTTTGTTTATCTCTTCAGAAACCCAGCTCTTGGTTTCATTGATCCTTTCTATTGGTGGGTTTTTTTTGGTGGGGGGCTCTCTATTTTACTTATTTCTGCTCTGATTTTTATGATTTCCCTCCTACTACCTTTGGGCTTTGTTCTTTTTTAATTCCTTTAGGTGGAAAGTTATGTTGTTTGTGATTTTTTGTTTCTTGAGGTAGACTTATATATCTATAAACTTCCCTCTTGGAACTGCTTTTATTGTGTCCCATAGATGTGGGAAAGTTGTGTTTCTATTTTCATTTGTCTCAAGGTATTTCTTTTTTAATTTCTTCTTTCATTTCTTCATAGATGCATTTTTTGTTTTGTTTTTAATAGCATATTGTTTAGTGTCCACATTTCTATTTTTTCATTTTTATTCCCATAATTAATTTCTGGTTTCATACCATTGTGGTTAGAAAGGACGCTTGATATAATTTCAATTTGTTGAATTTATTGAGATATTTTTGTGGCCTAGCATGTGACCTGTCCTGCAGAAAGTTCCATATGCATTTTAAAAGAATGTGTATTTTGCTGCTTTGGATGAGATAACTATTCTGTAGATACTTATTAAGTCCATCTTGTCTGCATTTTAGACCAGTATTTCCTTATTGGTTTTCTGTCTGGATGATTTATCCACTGATAGAAGTAGAGCATTATAGTCCTCTACTATTACCATATTATTGTCAATTCTTTCCTTTATGTCTATTATTATTTGCTTTATATATTTAGGTACTCATCTATTCAGTTCAGTTCAGTCGCTCACTCATGTCCGACTCTTTGAAACCTGATGAACCACAGCACACAAGGCCTTCCTGTCCATCACCGTCTCCCGGAGTCCATTGTGTTGGTGATGCCATCCAACCACCTCATCTTCTGCCATCCCCTTCTCCTTCAGCTCTCATCTTTCCCAGCATCAGGGTCTTTTCAAATGAGTCAGCTCTCCACGTCAGATGGCCAGAGTATTGGAGTTTCAGCTTCAACATCAGTCCCTCCAGTGAACACCCAGGACTGATCTCTTTTAGGATGAACTGGTTGGATCTCCTTGCAGTCCAAGGGACTCTCAAGAGTCTTCTCCAACACCACAGTTCAAAAGCATCAATTCTTGGGCGCTCAGCTTTCTTTATAGTCTAACTCTCACATCCATACATGACTACTGGAAAAACCATAGCCTTGACTAGATGGACCTTTGTTGGCAAAATAATGTCTCTGCTTTTTAATATGCTATCTAGGTTGGTCATAACTTTCCTTCCAAGGACCAAGCGTCTTTTAATTTCATGGCTGCAGTCACCATCTGCAGTGATTTTGGAGCCCAGAAAAATAAAGTCAGCCACTGTTTCCCCATCTATTTCCTATGGAGTGATGGGACCAGATGCCATGATCTTAGTGTTCTGAATGTTGAGCTTTAAGCCAACTTTTTCACTCTCCTCTTTCACTTTCATCAAGAGGCTTTTTAATTCTTCTTCACTTTCTGCCATAAGGATGGTGTCATCTGCCTATCTGAGGTTATTGATATTTCTCCCAGCAATCTTGATTCCAGCTTGTGCTTCTTCCAGCCCAGCGTTTCTCATGATGCACTCTGCATATAAGTTAAATAAGCAGGGTGACAATATACAGCCTTGACGTATTCCTTTTCCTATATGGAATCAGTCTGTTGTTCCATGTCCAGTTCTAACTGTTGCTTCCTGACCTGTATACAGGTTTCTCAAGAGGCAGGTCAGGTGGTCTGGTATTCCCATCTCCTTCAGATTTGTGGATCAAAGTTTATTGTGATCCACACAGTCAAAGGCTTTGGCATAGTCAAGAAAGCAGAGATAGATGTTTTTCTGGAACTCTCTTGCTTTTTTGATGATCCAGCGGATGTTGGCAATTTGATCTCTGGTTCCTCTGCCTTTTCTAAAACCAGCTTGAACATCTGGAATTTCACAGTTCATGTTGCTGAAGCCTGGCTTGGAGAATTTTGAGCATTACTTGACTAGTGTGTGAGATGAGTGCAATTGTGTGGTAGTTTGAGCATTCTCTGACATTGCCTTTCTTTAGGATTAGAATGCAAACTGACCTTTCCAGTCCTGTGGCCACTGCTGAGTTTTCCAAATGTGCTGGCATATTGAGTGCAGCACTTTCACAGTATCATCTTTTAAGATTTGAAAGAGCTCAACTGGAATTCCATCACCTCCACCAGCTTTGTTCATAGTGATGCTTCCTAAGGCCCACCTGACTTCACATTCCAGGATGTCTGGCTGTAGGTGAGTGTGAGTGATCACACCTTTGTGATTATCTGGGTCATGAAGATCTTTTTTGTGCAGTTTTTCTGTGTATTCTTGCCACCTCTTCTTAATATCTTCTGGTTCTGTTAGGTCCATACCATTTCTGTCCTTTATTGAGCCCATCTTTGCATGAAATATTCCCTTGGTATCTCTAATTTTCTTGAAGAGATCTCTATTAGGTACACATATGTTTACAAATGTTATATCTGCTTCTTGGATTGACTCTTTTGTCATTATATGATATCCTCTTTGTCGTTTGTCTATTCTGTGTGAACATTGCTACCCCATAAGCCATTATTCTTAAGGTTGTAAGGAGATATCCTTAGCGCTATCCTTTCCAGTTTATTTTGATGTCTTTGTCAGGTGAGCCTGCTATAAAAAACACTATAGACTGGTTGACTTAAATATCTGACATTTATTTCTCAAAGTTCTAGAGTTTGATAAATCCAAGATCAAGGTGTGAGCAGATTCAGTTCCTGTTGAAGACCCTTTCCTGACTTGTAGACAGCCACCTTCTTGCTTTGTCAGGGTAGACAGAAAGAGAGAGCTCTTTTCTCTCTTCCTCTTTTTAAATGAGGACACTAATGCCAGCATGTGGGCCTGCCTTCATACAAATATCATTATCCCAAGAGGCCCCACCTCCAGTTAGTATTCAATATATATATTTTGGAGGGACACAAACATTCATTCCATTATCCTATGCCTTCTGTATCTCTACCTGAGGAGGATGAATATGTTTATTTGCTTTTATTATGAACATTACTTATTGTAAGTGATTCTGACATCAAAGAAGAACACAAAGTGACAACTAAAAGTTATTTCTTTAATCTTTAGTAATTTCACTCCTTACAGTAACTAATGTTTATCTTCAGAACATACAAAAAATTATTGTCAGTATATATAGCATATGTGACTAATTTTTTTGCATTTAGATCTTCATTCCATTTGGTTTTGTGTGTGTATGTGTGTTTAATGTAAAGCAGGGATCTCTGTTTCCAAATATTTAGCTCTTGTCCTTTCATCATATCTTCACTAATTCATTATTTACATTCATAGAACATATTACATACCATATGCCATTATATATGTTGATCTGTTTATATATTTTAAGTTGCTTTAAGATACTAAGCTTTTTATTGTTTTTACTTTAGTATCAACCCCCTCCTTACTGTGCAGTTGTGTGTATGTATGTCATGGTTTTCATTGCAGTTACATTGAATTTGTGTGCTAATATGGGGAGATTTGCCATCTATGTAGCATTATATTTTCCTTCTCATGACTATGACACGTCTTCCAATTATGCAGGTCAGTTGCTCAGGTCTGCAGGTTCTTTACAACATTATTTAAATAGTTTAAATATTAATATTTTTACTAATACTGTTTTTTTCTACAGTAAGTTTGTAAAGATTATCATATATTATAACATGTTGAATATATATTTTGTATACAGTTTGCATTCTTTATAAGCAGCTATGTTATTTGTTCTAATAGTGGTTTCCTTGGCCGCCTTCAGTTTTTCTAATAATAGATTTTCAAGATAATAATTTTGTGTGTTCTTTTTCTATTCATCCCTGTTTCCTTTTCTTGTCTCATTGCATGAGAATTTCCATTCTAAGTTGAATGATGATGATAGTGTACCGTCTTGTCTTCATCGTTCCTTAATAACATGCCCCCCCTTTAATTTTAGCATTGTGATGTCCATTGATTTAGAAGAATGTATTATTAAGAATTCTTTTTTCAATTGTTAACTTTTTAAAAATCCAGATAATGAACATTAAATTCTATTAAATATCCTTTTGGCTTCCAATGAGAAAGCCATGTGACCTTTCAATGTGATAAATAGTCTAAAAATTCCTTACATTTTTTAATATCTTACTTAATCATTGTGTCTTTTTCTTTAAATACAGAGCTATATGTTATTTTATAATATTATATGAAATTTTTAATATTTATAAATTGCTTTTTCATTTGTGTATCTTCAGGTTTAGTATTAGGCTTATGATATCTTGCTAAAATACGTTTGAATATTTTCATGTTTTATACTAATTACATTAAATTTTAAAAGCTTTGTAATTATCATATGGTTGAAAGTACATTTTTTGGACTTGATTTTTTTTTTTGGTGGAGTGGTTAAAAAAAAGACAACTTTTCTTCCATAGCTGTTAAGTATGATCAGTGTGAATTGTCAGTCCTTTTCTGTAATATCCTCAGTCATCTCTTGGATAAGAAAGTTAACTCTATTATCTATTTAATGTATTCATTTGTGGTTTGTTTGTTTGTTTCTTCAAAAAAAAGTTCATGGAAATATTGTATTAAGTTTTTATTGTTGTTTAGAGCCGTTTGAACATGTTTAAACATTTTTCTTAATCATCTTTTAAATGATACCCCCAATGTATTTGCTATAAATGTTCTAATATACTTGTTAGTGAAGAGTGTCTTGCTTGAATTTAGTATTAATGAGCATTAATCCTGTGTTTCGTAAAATGATTTATATTTGGCCCATTGCTTTTAGGAAGGAATCAGTATCATAAGGGTGAAGTTAGATGATTTTAACTTTCGTTTTTATGTTTTCTTGAAAAACATAAATTTGATTTATGAGATAGAAAATTTTGATTTCACGTTTATATGTTTGTTTGGGTTTTTTTTGATTTATGTTTTCTGGCAGTTGATCTGTATTTACCAGTGTGTTTTATACAGATTTTTGGTAGAGAAACCCTCCGAAGGAAGATACTTTTAGGATTTGGTTATCTGTCACTGAGTAACAAAATATCCTAAAGTTTGGTAGTTTTAAAACAGCATACTTTTATTATATGTCGGTTTCTTTGGGTCAGGAATCCAAGCATGACTCAGCTGAGTTCTTTGTTTCAGAGTCTCTCACTAGGCTACAGTCAGGGTGTCAGCTAGGGCTGGGACCTTACCTAGTGGCTTGACTGGGGAAGGACCTTCTTAGGAAGGACCTAAGCTTACTGTTGGCCCAGTGTAGTGCTTTATCCACTGCAACACATATAGGTGATTATTTGATTCATTTAAGAAGCATTCTTTGGGTCTTAAATCCAGCCCTGGAAGCATCTAACTCTTTTCAGTTCTTCCTGTTTACTCAGTCATTAGTGTCTATGTGTGTGTGTGTAGAAAACAGGAAGGGAGGGAATTTGATCATATGTTAGCATAACTTAGATTCATTTTTAAGAACTATGCTTTTCTATTTTCCTTAGGTGCCTTAGCTGGACCAATTATTGTGGAGCCACATGTCACAGCAGTATGGGGAAAGAATGTTTCGTTGAAGTGTTTAATTGAAGTAAATGAAACTATAACACAAATTTCATGGGAGAAGATACATGGCAAAAGTTCACAGACTGTTGCAGTTCATCATCCTCAACATGGATTCTCTGTTCAAGGAGAATATCAGGGAAGAGTCTTGTTTAAAAACTATTCAATTAATGATGCAACAATTACTCTACATAACATAGGATTCTCTGATTCTGGAAAATACATATGCAAAGCTGTTACATTCCCACTTGGAAATGCTGAGTCCTCTACAACTGTAACTGTATTAGGTACGTGTACTTGAATTGTATATTTTGGTGGTAGTGGTGAGGATTATAGTAAAAATATTTTCAAAAACTTAAAATGCTTGAAATTACATATAAATGTAAATTTTAAATGAAAGAATTCAAATATGATTTTTCAATTTCTGTCATAAAACTCTGATTCTAGACTCTGTTTAAACAAAATCTTGTCCCTATCTACCTGTCCGTATAGTGCTGTGTAGTTCATAGCTATTTTACTTTGTTCAGGAAAGATTGTTTTTTATTTACAATGCTAAGTGCTAATGTTTTTTATTTATAATACTAAGTGCTAATATTCTTTGATGTTTATTTCCCCTCAAACTTCAACCTTTAATTAAATTATCATCTTTAAGCTTTTCCATTTTGTTTTAATGACTGTGGTCTTAGAGCTATTGATGTCTTATGTTTGTTTTTCAAATCAGATTTTTATTTCTGCTGTTGTGGATTTGTGTAGCTATTTGAATCATGGGCTGTTGCTTCCATTGAAGGATCTTCTGCCTTTTACTGTGTGATAACTGTTAAAATTTATGGTGAACTTTAGAAAGAGCTTATTAGCATTAAAGTAGCCACCCGAAGTGAAAGGTAAACCAATCTGGAATAGCTGGTGAGTACTCATAGAATACTAGTATGAGGACCAAGGACTACTAGCAACCTTAGCCATTTCCACCTAAAGTGGAACGCCTTTAATGGATGGTCTTTGCTCTGAATCCACCTGTTTGCCTGTCAGGGATTTTGTTAGGTCTGCTAATAGCTTTCCCTACTCAATCCTCCTTATCTTTTCTCCTTTATAAACTTGTTGCACTCCTCACTTGATCTCACTGTCTGCTTCAAGAGAACCAAACAGTTACACAGCCTCTAATATTTAATGGTGTGATTTCAGGATCTCTGAAGTTCAGGAAAGAAATTTTGTCCAAATTTGTTATATATTTTTTCATGTTGAGAAAAACTATTTAAAAATAAAAATAAAATTAAATATTTGAAGACTTTGTGTTTAAGACCCTGTCCTAAGGGCTGTGGGGAAAATATAACTTAGGTTTACAAAATTGATACTTTTGAGAACAGTTTTAACTGGAAGACAAGGTATTAATATCTAAAAAGTCAAGTGCAAACCATTGGGGTAAAAAATTTAAAAAAAAATAAGTGTCAAGAAAAAAAGATAGTTTGTATGTAGAAGAGAGAACTCATGAGAATAAGATTTTTTACTTTAAATTTTAGTAATCCTTCCTAAATTAATAAACATTCAGTGGTTTAAAACTCAGGATTATTTAAAGTATAAGACCAGTCATGATTTTACCTGTGTCTGCTTCTCTAATTTCATCTATTCCATTCCTTGCTCTACTTCTCCCAACAGCCTGAATTTTATAATCATAATGAACTATTTGTGGTATGTTAACACTTATGTTTTTATATGTATTTTTTGTTATGCCTCTCTTCTCAAGAGATTGGCACCTTTCCCCTCCTGTCTTTTTCTTCCTGCATTTCTTCTATTTAACTGTTACTCATCAAACTACATCCTTTTGGTAGCCATTTTAAAAATACCTAGCCCTCTGCTGCTTGATAGGGATTTTATTTTGCTCTTTTGCCATTGTATCTTGAGCTCATCTTTGTTGCAGCAGTTAATTTAGCACTATGTCTTTTTCACTATAAACCTGTGGTGGACTGCAACTGTGCACTTTAAAATTTGACTTTGTATCCGTAAAGCTTATAAGAGTTTCTGGCATATAGCAATAATACACTGTTATTTAAGTAGGGTATGGAAATAGCTAAGTTAACTCTAGTTCAGAAATGTTTTGTTGAAAAATAGTTGAGCCAGTCCTTGAATGGTGTAAACATACAGAGGGGGAATAAGTGAGCCAATGCAAGGAAGCAGAAAACAACATACATTAGGGCAGAGTTTCTTCACCATGGCATTGTTGAAGTTTGGGCCTGGAAATTTTTGCTGGGGTAAACTGTCCTGTCCATTACAGACTGTTCAGCAGCCTTCATGCCATCTACCCACTAGATACTAGTAGCAGTTCCTTAGAAGTTGTGCCAAGTTAGAATGTCTCCCAGCATTGCCAAGTGTCCTCTGAGGGACCACTGAATAATCTGTTGATTGTTCAAAGGATTTATATAAAGTCAAGAATTAAAGGCTAGAAATGTAGAGTAGGACCACTTTAAAGTAACTCGAATATCAAGATTGGGAATTTGAACCTTATATTACTTGAAATGCAAACTGAGCATGTTGTATTTCTCCCGTCTCTTATTCTCAAGTTCTTTCTGTTTATTTATTTTATTTTTTATTATTTTTGACTGTACCACGTGACACATGGGATCTTAGTTCTCTGACCAGGAATTGAACCCATGCCTTTAGTGAAAAGTGTATAGCTGTAACCACTGTACCACCAGGGAAGTCCCAGATTCTTGTTGTTTAAAGTGTGATTCATGAGCCAGCAGCAGTGGTATCATTTGGGAGATTGTTAGAAATACAGAATTCAGATCCTCCCCAGACTTGTTGAATGATAAATCTATTATAGCAAGGTCCCCAAGTAATTTTTATGCAGAGTAGGTAAAGTTTGAAAAACACTACTTTGACCATCTTCTCACCTTGCTTAGAGGAGTGTCTAACTCATAGACTTGATTTGTAAGTAATGTGATGAAAGTTGTCATTTAGGAAGATCAGTCAGGTGTTTTTGATGGATTACAATGAAGAGTCCTGAAATCATAATGCCTAAGATAGGAGGCCATGAAAGCTTGACGTTAATTTTCTAATTTATGCCACTTGAGTGAAGAAGGGAGCTATTAGGAAGGAGAAACTAACAGAACGTTGTAACTGACTATATATAAGAAACCAAGAAGGTTTGAACAGTAACAGGTTTTGAGCCTTAGTGGTTGAGTAAATTATGTTGCCATTAATTTAAATTGGCATGTCTGCATGAAAATCAAGTTGGGGATTGGGAGGATGAGATGATGAATTCAACCTTTGGCTTACTGAGTTGGAGGATACATAGACAAATGATACCACATTTTGTATCAAAAGTGAATAAAATTAGGGATCATTCAGGTAGTAATGTTTATCAGATAAAAGTTTTTAAGAGACATACAGAAAGTAACGGAAGTTTTATTAGGGCAGGGATTAGAAGAAATAGAGATGAACAATTCAAAAACATAGCTTTGCAAAAAAACTGTTAAAGTAATATTATTTACATCAAGAGAAGATAAAGTTTTTAAGATTGCTCTAGCACATTTTTCCCACGGTGAGAATCAAGCCCTACAGAAATGATTTCAGTGACCCATTTTTTTCAGTGCTCCTGTGGTTGGCACATCCAACTTCTCAGGTGGCGCTGGCAGTAAAGAGCCCACCTGCCAATGCAGCAGACATGAGAGATGCAGGTTCAATTCCTGGGCTAGAAAGATCCCATGAAGGAGGGCATGACAACCCACTCCAGTGTTCTTGCCTGGAGAATCCCATGGACAGAGGAGCCCGGTGGGCTACAGTCTAGTGTCACAGTTGGACACGACTGAAGCGACCTAGCATGCATGGTTGGCACATAGCTACTATCATTCTAAATGCATATCCCAGAAGTTAATCTATTACTTAGAGCAGATACCTGAAGGCATTAGAACTTAATTCTTTTGGAACTGATTGGGAAGAACTGCTCTAAGTATCAGATTTCTACCAAGTCAGTCAAAGAAAATAGGGACACGACTGAAGCGACCTAGCATGCATGGTTGGCACATAGCTACTATCATTCTAAATGCATATCCCAGAAGTTAATCTATTACTTAGAGCAGATACCTGAAGGCATTAGAACTTAATTCTTTTGGAACTGATTGGGAAGAACTGCTCTAAGTATCAGATTTCTACCAAGTCAGTCAAAGAAAATAGACAAAGAAAAGCATTGAGTGTGTAGATTAGGCAGAGTTAGTGACATTAGAGTTTCAAAGGAATGATAGTAATAGACCTGAATAAGGGAATGTAATATAGCAAAACACTTTTAAGAAAATTGAACAACAAATGTCCCATAGGAGAAGAGTTATTGTATAATTGATTGCTTCTTCTTGATATATGAGATATTATATAGTGATTAAAATTGTAGTTAATAGAAGTATTGCTGCTTGAAAATAAAATGAGCCAAAAAACTGTAGGAATACCATGATTACATCTATATAGACACTGGAAACAAAAATAAAGAGAAAGAAGTGGAAGTATATGATAATGACTATATTAGTATATTATAGTTGTGGATATTTTTCTTTTTTTTTTTCTAATTTTTAGTAATACTTTTATAATAATAATTAAAAAAAAAAAAAGACTTCTACTGCCAGACATAATGGAGTAACAGGGATTGGATTTACCCTTTCTCTCTCTAACAAGAAAACTAACCAACTAGTTTTTAGTCATTGGGCAATAGGCATGATAGGATTATGATCCCTGAAAGAAGAAAGATAGGCAAGAATTATGCAGTTGCTCCAGCCTCCTCTTTAATCAGTCTCCAGTGGCAACTCAGTGACAAGGGCTTCAAGTAAAGAATACTGGTCTCACTGAGCTTAAGAGATGGGTTGGACAGATGTTTAGAATTTGTGGAGCAGAAAGTAGAAAGGGAGTATCCAAGAGAAAGAATGTGTGTGCTTTAGAGACCTACAGAAGGGCCCTCTGAAGTCTTTGGTTTAGAACTTGCTGTGTACATGTGGAAGACACTTTGGAGATGGGGGAAAGAACCAGCAGAAAGAAGTGGTCTTAACAATCCTGGTGTTAATATAGGGCTGGGAAAACGTCATATTCCTACAAATCAGAGTATAGAGGGCACTGGGTAGGAGAGGGAGTGACAGCGAAACCTCCAGGGACGAAGTGCAGAGAAGCTAACTAAAATGTTGGGAAATACGAGAAAAGTAACTTTAGAAAGCCATTGTAGTCTACAACCAGGGGTTTGAGTCCCTTCAGAAGAAACAAATAATATAATTTAAAATTAACTTTAAAATAATTTTTATATTTCCTCAAAGATAAAAACCTCTATTGATGGCACAGGTTATTCACACTGACTCTGCCATGGTTGGGGGATGGGCACGTGAAACATTAAAAACCATTGAAAACTTCAAAGAAATAATAATATAGTAAGGAATATACACTAAAATCTAAGAAAAAGTAGAAACATAGAAATAAACCTAGCTCTGAAAGCTGAAATCTGTATTCAACCTTGAGGACATTCAGCAATTCAGAAGAGATACCTAAGATGATGAACTAAGATTTTGAGAGCCTTGAGAAGTGAGAGAGACAAATACCTAAGTGTATGTCTGCTCAAGATGGGATATCTAATAACTTTTCTTATATTCTCCTGGTACCCAACGACTTAACATTTTCAGAAGAGTAGTTCACCCACAGTAAACTAGCCTTATTACAGACTTTGAGGCTTGGTTTATATCACTTGAGTAATCTGAAATTGAGACCCTGGGCTGGATAGTGTTCTTAGAAGCTAGCTTAGCAGAAGAAAAGAAAGATCCTTTCTGGAAGAAAGGTACTGTATTCTAAGCCTCAAATTATTTCTACCTTAATTATTCAAATTCAAGCATATGATCTGCTTGAATGACCAGGCATATAAGTAAAGAAGACCCCAGAAGCACCCAGTGCAAAAAGAAGAGAAAAAGACCTGTGTAAGGTGTTGGAATTATCTGACATAGACTATTAAACAGTGCTTACCATTTGAAGGGATAGGTCAATCTATTGAATTTCTGCAGAGAATAAGAAACTGTCAGTCGTGTCCATCTCTGTGCCTGCATGGACTATATATATATAGCCTGTCAGGCTCCTCTGTCCATGGGATTCTCCAGGCAAGAAACCTGGAGAATTCCCTTCTCCAGGGACTCTTCTCCATCCAGAGACTGAACCCAGGTCTTCATTGCAGGCAGATTTTTTACCATCTGAGCCACCAGCAAAGCCCATATATGTATGTATGTGTGTGTATGTGTATAATGTCTATGTATATATATATAATGTATATGTATATATAATGTATATGTGTGTGTGTATATAAGTATTTATATATATATTTATCTCACATAGTAATTTGTCCTCGAAGTACAGAGGTAATTCTTAGTACAAGCATATCTCGGAGATAACGTGGGTTCGGTTCCAGACCAATAAAGTAAATATCACAGTAAAACAGTCACATGAATTTTTTGGTTTCACAGTGTTATAAAGATTATGTTTATACTACACTGTAGTCTGTTAAGTGTGCAATAGCATTGTCTTAACAATGTATATAATTTAGGTAAAAAATCATTGTATTGCTAAAAAATACTTACCATCATCTGAGTCTTCAGCCAGTTTTAATCTTTTTACAGTAGTAACATCCAAGATTACAGATCATCATAACAAATATAATAATAATGAAAAAGCTTGAAATATTCTGAGAATTACCAAAATATGACAGAGAGATAGGAAGTGAGAAAATGCTGTTGGAAAAATGATGCTAATAGATTTGCTCAATACAGGGTTACCAGAAGTCTTCAATTTGTGAATAATGCAATATCTGTGAAGCACAATGGAGTGAGGTGTGCCTGTATATAAAAAACAGTTAACTGATGAATTTTATACATTTGAATTAAAAACTTCTCATCAAAACACACTATAAAGAGAGAAGCCCTAAATGGTAGAAGATATTGCACATATAATCAGAAATGGACTCTCCCCAATCAGTAAAAAAAAA
>NW_011494886.1:801234-803432 GCF_000754665.1 Bison bison bison
AAAAAAAAAAAAAAAAAAAAGGACTTTAATAGGTATTTTCAGAAAAATCCCAAATGGCTCATGAACAAGACAAGATTCTTAGTGTCATTTATAACTGAGAAATTAAAAACAGGGTCTCTATTATATGCTGTTATATACTTACAAGATTGTCAGACACTGAAAAGTCTGACAGTGTCAACTGTAGTGGGTATGTTGGGACCAGTCAGAGTGCTAAGACTGAGAGTAAATTGGTACTTTGGAAAGCTTTTTGGCCTTACTTGGTAAAGTTGGAAATAAACATAGAAGCAAGAGAAAAACTAGAGAAACATTTTTAAAAATATACCAAGATACATGAGTGAAAATGTTTCTTAAAAAATCGTTTTTTTCCAAAGAGGAAGCAGCACCAATATTCAACAGTAAATGAACCATACAGTAGTTAAGACTAATTATTGATACAATTGTATGCAAATCTAAATGATCTAAAAGTAAAACAAAGAATTGCAAAATAATAATTGAAGGCTAAATGATCCTACATGAATAAACCTCAGGAACAGAAAATTGAGACAAAAATATATTTTAAAAATGACCCAATTAAAAATTTTGGAAATAAGTCTTTTAGGTTAAAAACTTAATGGACACAGTAAACTATAGGCTGGAGCCAAAGAACACATGAAGTGAGTACTAAGGAATTTATGCAGAAAGGAGCATATTAAATTTACTGGAAAATCTGAAGAGACTGCTAGCATGTATGTGGAGGGTAGATTAAAAGGATCTCACACTAAGGTTACTTCTGCTGAGGATCTTTCTTATATCAGATAAAGGTAGGTAGCATGTACATTTCAGTAAGCATAACTGTTAATGCTATATATTTTAACAGTTGTAATTTAAATATAAACATTTTTGCCACAGCTTGAAGCATTATATATTAAAACTGCTTTTTTATTTTTCATTTCAGAATAATAGTACCTTGAATCTCCTAATGGAAATTATGATTAAGTTTGCAGATTTTTTTTTATATGTTAACTTTGGAAGAAACTCATTTGTCCCGATAAAAAAAGGTGTATCTCTATCAGGGCAGGGAGAACTATCTTTGTGATGGTTATATAAAGTCTTGCTTCTAGATTGGCCTGACTCAATCTTCTCTTGTTCTAAGAATCCATTTGGTGTTGGCATTTAGTGTGTGTGTATCTTATATTCAGTTGTCCTTAAGTTTATGAAATGTGGCTAGATGTGGCTTGGAAGGAGTAAATATGCTCTTAATTGAAATGTAACTAATTTTTTAAAATTTAAACAGTTGAACCTACTGTGAGCCTGATAAAAGGGCCAGATTCTTTAATTGATGGAGGAAATGAAACAGTAGCAGCCATTTGTATCGCAGCCACTGGAAAACCAGTTGCACATATTGATTGGGAAGGTGATCTTGGAGAAATGGAATCCACTACAACTTCTTTTCCAAATGAAACAGCAACAATTGTCAGCCAATACAAGCTCTTTCCTACCAGATTTGCCAAAGGAAGGAGAATTACTTGTGTTGTAAAACATCCAGCCTTGGAAAAGGACATCCGATATTCCTTCATATTAGATATACAGTGTAAGTAAATGATAGTGTTTGCTTTTTAAACATTATGTGTTTTAATTTTATTCCTCTAACATAATTCTGTATCAAATTGTGTTTAGTTTGAATATGTAGTATTCCTATATTGTTGTAGATTTTCCTTGTTGACATTTTTTCTTAATTAAAAAAAATATTTTTATGGAAATTTCGTTTAACCAGAATATTATTGTCAGTTTGTAAAGACAATGATTAAAGTTGCTGTCTAACTTAAAATTATTTAGCCTTGTCTTTTTTAGACCTTAAAATAGGCTAGACTTGGGTAAATTGTGCACATTTGTATCTCAGAATGTTCAGTACTTGGAGAAAAACAGCTGCTTCTCCAATCCAATTAATTTAGCTGTTCATTTTTATGGATGCTACCCATGATATTTTCAGTAAGAATTTTTAATTTCCTAGATGCATTTTAATTAGCTGGAAAATTTGTTCTTTTAATATTATTTGTAGTCACATTTTGTTGATGACAGAAATTCTAAGATCCTCATAAAGGTAAAACAGTAAAGTGATCGTTGGGATAATAGTAATCTTAGATAAAGTTAAAAGCTGGCCCATCCTGTGCTGCTTTTTTTCCTAAGAGATGCTCTCTTATGTGTGTATTTATGTGGAG
>NW_011494886.1:803532-832926 GCF_000754665.1 Bison bison bison
ATATATGGATATCATATATATATATGTGGATATCATATATATATGATACATATGTGTATATACTTTCCCCTTTTATAAAGTTTCTCGCTTTTTATATATTCTTTGTGTAGCACTTTAAAATTTGAGCAAGAGAAATACAGATAGCTTATAGTAAAGATAATGAAAGTTAAGTAGGTTAAAGATAAAATTATGAAAAGTCTCTGGGTTCTTGTGTCATTTCCATCCATGCACAGATCATAAATCTAGATAGGTTTTTGAAGGAGATGTTCTGTTTTTTTGTTGTTTTGTTTTTTTGATACGACATGCATGGAATTTTAATTTACACATATTCATTACACTTCGTGTGATTGTTTTGAAAATTGTAAGGATCTTTTTCAACATTTATAGAGTTAAACTTGAGGAGCTATCTTATGTGGATTTTATTACCATTCATTGTATTCTTGAGTGCAAATACAGTCCTAGTAGTAGTCCCTTCTCGTTGTAATTTGTCAGTATCCATGAAGGGTTGGTTACAAGACTCCTGCTTATGCCAAAATCCAGGCATGCTCCAATCCTTTATATAAAATGGCATATATTTGCATGTAATCTATACATATCCTCCTATGTTCTTTAAATCATCTGTAGATTGCTTATAATACATACTGCAATGTAAATGTTATGTAAATAGCTTTAAATTCAATGTAAATACTATGTAAATAATTGCTGATATGCAGCAAATTCAAGTTTTTATTTTTGAACTTTTCTAGAATTTTTTTTTCCTGAATATTTTTCATTTATAGTTGGTTGAATCCACAGAAGCTGAACCCATAAAGATGGCTGGCTGTACCTTCTTTTCTCCTCATTTTTCTATCTTGTACATACTTTTAAGTTTTTCTTTTTTCTTATAAAATTTAGATTCAGTTGTAAGTCCATTAATATTTTTCTCATATGTATTTTCTCTTCCCTGTGTCTAATAATGACTGAAATTTTCATCAATTATGTATACTATTATTTTTTGTTTGCTTAAATGCAATTTTAAAATATAAAAATATTTCTCCTGATGTAAGACTTTATGGCTTAGACTTATTGGCCTACACCTAAAATATTCTTATTCTTTCTTGCTGTTGTTAATTAGGCCCTATAAAACATGTAAACAAAGTTTGAGGAGATAAAATCTTACATGCAAAATTCATATCTCAAAATTTAGAGGTATTCTTTGAGGATACTTTAATATCTATCTTATCCTTCGTTGAAAATAAACACACAGATATCTGTACTGTTCTTTCAGCAACATTAATTACTACCAATTTTAAATTAGAAAAAAATGTTAATTCTTGGTATTTATGAGGCAGGCCTTTTAAAATTATTAAGGTAATTGTACCTTAGTTTGAAGAAGTTTAACTTTTTACCACTGTTTTTTGTAAACCTTACTTGACTTCAGGCTTCCCTGCGTAGTTAAAAGATTGACCTGGTTTCTCTAACTTCCCGTCTGGCCTGCTTTTTGTCTAGTTTACTTGTGTACCTCACAGAAGGTTGGAGGGTCTCTGCACCATACTTAAGTATCATTTCTTTACCTTCTCTCATATCATTCTATATTTTTCCTTGTTAGCCCTCATAATGGATTTTCGTTAAATTTTTAAAAATGTTATCTTCCCTGTTACCATTAGAATATAAGTATTATAAATACAGAATATCTATACTAAATATCTAAAACAGTGCCTGTCACTTAATAGGAGCTAAACGAATAATGGTTCAGTGAATGATTAGTATTGGAATTCACAGTTTGAAAGTTTAGATGTAGATAATTACTCATTTAATTATATAGTACGTAAGCTAAAAGACCTTTGGATACATTAAATGGATAAAAGTTCACGTTTTGGAACAGTTGAGGCCTCAGAAAATTTATTTTAGTTGTAATTATAGTCTTAGAAAGTTTGTCATATCTCTCATGCCCTATGGATATTAAGTGTATGATATTATTATATTAATTATAATTTATCTTAATATATAATATTAATTTTAACATAATACTGTAATATAAAACTTATATTAATTAAATGTATGAATATTATAATATATTTTATAATTTTTTATAATTAACTTGATATCTCTTAGGGCATATTTCCTTTCACATTAAACATTTCTTTAAAGACAGTTTTAGGTAGTGACTTTGTGCCTAAATGCCATCTCTCATCAAATTATTGTATTTTCTTTGTTTATATACTTCTGTATATTTCATAATAGGGCTCATATTTTGCTTTTGGTGATTATAAGTTTATGAATATTCTTACATTGTGTCCAGAACAACTAGAACATGCTTATAGTTGTCTAGTGTTTGGTGCTTATTGTCTACTCATTCATTTATTTTAGTTACCCAGAATTTATTGAGTTTGTTGTTCAATTGCTGAGTCATGTCTGACTCTTTGCAACCCCATGGACTATAGCCTGCTGGGCTCCTCTGTCCATGAGGTAGGTTTTCCAGGCAAAAATACTGCAGTGGGTTGCCATTTCCTTCCCCAGGGGATCTTTCCGATCTCGTAATCGAACACCCGTCTCCTGCTTTACTGAGCCACTTGGGATTGAATACTATATTCCTTATTTCTTATGTGTATGAGTGAAGGAAAGTACACAGCTTCTAAAGTTATAAAGTTGTTAATACTTTATCATTGTATATTGCATCTATTGTTTACAAAAGATAATCTGCTGAATAATGCATTTATTTTATAGATGCTCCTGAGGTTTCAGTAACAGGCTATGATGGAAACTGGTTCGTAGGAAGAAAAGGTGTTAATCTCAAATGTAATGCTGATGCAAATCCACCACCCTTCAAATCCGTGTGGAGCAGGTAATAATGTTGATAGTTCTAAAGAGGAATTATTTAAAAGTCAGAAGTGTTCTTCAGTGCATATTTGAACTTGTTTTTATCAATGTAATATACAGTGACCGTAATAGCTGGAAATCTTGCACGTGTTTTTGTGTTTCACCTCTCCCTGCCTTCCAGTCTCCTCAATTCTGTTTCTCAGGGGCTACCTTGGCAACTTTAGTAATTCCTCCTGGCACTTATCATCATAGGTCTTAAACTTACTTCTTAAACTACTAATTTTTAACACTGTCTATTGGCTTATTATGAAAATGAAAATTTAGTTTTATATCTACCTCTTCACAAACATACCCATATACATATTCCTGCCCTTTGTCATCCCAGTGAAATTAAGCTAGTCTCAGTGACATTCAGTTCAGTTCAGTTCAGTCGCTCAGTCATGTCTGACTCTTTGTGACCCCATGAACTGCAGCACACCAGACCTCCCTGTCCAACACCAACTTCTGCAGTGACATTAAGCAGCCTTTAAATTGTGTAATCATTGCCTCCCTATAATAGATAAATATTATTTACTGAGACTGAGTAGTATACTAGACCATTCACGTATGACCTAAATCAAATCCCTTATGATTATACAGTGGAAGTGAGAAATAGATTTAAGGGCCTAGATCTGATAGATAGAGTGCCTGATGAACTATGGACAGAGGTTCGTGACATTGTACAGGAGACAGGGATCAAGACCATCCCCATGGAAAAGAAATACAAAAAAGCAAAATGGCTCTCTGGGGAGGCCTTACAAATAGCTGTGAAAAGAAGAGAAGCAAAAAGCAAAGGAGAAAAGGAAAGATATAAACATCTGAATGCAGAGTTCCAAAGAATAGCAAGGAGAGATAAGAAAGCCTTCCTCAGCGATCAATGCAAAGAAATAGAGGAAAACAACAGAATGGGAAAGACTAGAGATCTCTTCAAGAAAATTAGAGATACCAGGGGAACATTTCATGCAAAGATGGGCACAATAAAGGACAGAAATGGTATGGACCTAACAGCAGCAGAAAATATTAAGAAGAGATGGCAAAAATACACAGAAGAACTGTACAAAAAAGATCGTCACGACCCAGATAATCATGATGGTGTGATCACTCATCTAGAGCCAGACATCCTAGAATATGAAGTCAAGTGGGCCTTAGAAAGCATCACTACAAACAAACTAGTGGAGGTGATCGAATTCCAGTTGAGCTATTTCAAATCCTGAAAGATGATGCTGTGAAAGTGCTGCACTCAATATGCCAGCAAATGTGGAAAACTCAGCAGTGGCCACAGGACTGGAAAAGGTCAGTTTTCATTCCAATCCCAAAGAAAGGCAATGCCAAAGAATGCTCACACTACCACACAACTGCACTCATTTCACATGCTAGTAAAGTAATGCTCAAAATTCTCCAAGCCAGGCTTCAGCAATACGTGAACCGTGAACTTCCTGATGTTCAGGCTGGTTTTAGAAAAGGCAGAGGAACCAGAGATCAAATTGCCAACATCCGCTGGATCATGGAAAAAGCAAGAGAGTTCCAGAAAAACATCTATTTCTGCTTTATTGACTATGCCAAAGCCTTTGACTGTGTGGATCACAATAAACTGTGGAAAATTCTGAAAGAGATGGGAATACCAGACCACCTGACCTGCCTCTTGAGAAATCTGTATGCAGGTCAGGAAGCAACAGTTAGAACTGGACATGGAACAACAGACTGGTTCCAAATAGGAAAAGGAGTAGTCAAGGTAGTATATTGTCACCCTGCTTATTGAACTTCTATGCAGAATACATCATGAGAAACGCTGGACTGGAAGAAACACAAGCTGGAATCAAGATTGCCAGGAGAAATATCAATAACCTCAGATATGCATTTGACACCACCCTTATGGCAGAAAGTGGAGAGGAACTCAAAAGCCTCTTGATGAAAGTGAAAGAGGAGAGTGAAAAAGTTGGCTTAAAGCTCAACATTCAGAAAACGAAGATCATGGCATCCAGTCCCATCACTTCATGGGAAATAGATGGGGAAACAGTGGAAACAGTGTCAGACTTTATTTTTCTGGGCTCTAAAATCACTGCAGATGGTGACTGCAGCCATGAAATTAAAAGACGCTTACTCCTTGGAAGGAAAGTTATGACCAACCTAGATAGCATATTCAAAAGCAGAGACATTACTTTGCCAACAAAGGTCTGTCTGGTCAAGGCTATGGTTTTTCCTGTGGTCATGTATGGATGTGAGAGTTGGACTGTGAAGAAAGCTGAGCGCCGAAGAATTGATTCTTTTGAGCTGTGGTGTTGGAGAAGACTCTTGAGAGTCCCTTGGACTGCAAGGAGGTCCAACCAGTCCATTCTGAAGGAGATCAGCCCTGGGATTTGTTTGGAAGGAATGATGCTAAAGCTGAAACTCCAGTACTTTGGCCACCTCATGCAAAGAGTTGACTCATTGGAAAAGACTATGATGCTGTGAGGGATTGGGGGCAGGAGGAGAAGGGGACGACAGAGGATGAGATGGCTGGATGGCATCACTGACTGGATGGCCGTGAGTCTGAATGAACTCCGGGAGTTGGTGATGGACAGGGAGGCCTGGTGAGCTGCAGTTCATGGGGTCGCAAAGAGTCAGACATGACTGAGCGACTGAACTGAACTGAAGTAGTATACTAGAATTCTGCTTTATTTTTTAAAGCTGTTTGTTTTTCCTGAGGTTAATTATTCCTTCTTTTTACTTGTGTAGTTTACTGACAAGCCTTAATTATCTTTATTTGTGAAATTTCAGACTGTTCTGCTGAGATTTCATTCTTATTTCTCAGTATTTGCAACTTCCACCCATCCCCCCACCCCCCTCCACCCCCCCGCAACAACAACCCCACCTTTTCAATCTAGACAATTTTATCTGTTACCTGTGAATTCTTCTTTTCTTGTCTCTCTCTCTCTCTCTTTTTCTTCCTTCATTGTTTGGGTCATTTCCCCTTACTTTTTTTTTTCTGTTTGCTCATACTAGAATTCCTATTTATTGTATACTAAACAGTCTTTCTTTTTCAGTTTTCAAATAATTTTTGTTGTTCTCCCAAGATTTCTTTGATTTTTTCCCACCATTGATTGAAAATTTTCTTTTTGAGATATTTTCAATGTTTCTGAGAGTGTTTTCTTATTCTTTGTTGTTTTTCATAGCATCCTTTTCATCTTTTATGGATGTATCTTCTGGTTTCTAAATTGGGATACTAGAGTTATTTCCTTAGCAGAGTTTTTCTGTTTCTTATATATTGTTTCTTTTTTCTTCCAGGTTCTTTTATTGTTGTTGTTTGGTCTTATTTTGTAGATATTTTTTCTCAGTTGTCCATTCATTTCACAGTGATGCATTAAAATGCTGAGTGGAAACTCTATAGTGGGGAGTACTTATTGGGTAGATTCTACTATAGAGGAGGTTATTTCCCTGGAGAAGCTTTAGATACCACTTATTGAAGAGTGGAGTTCTTTTTTTCATGAATTAACCTTCATTATTTTGCCTAAAGCATGAATACCTGGTATCCGTGCAGAGTTGAGTGGACTCTGTTGTTTTGTTTTTTCAACTTTCAACTAATCTCCTATTTTTCGCCCTCTGCCTTACTGGCCTTCTGCAGTACAGTGGGTCAGACTCTGGATCTTTGGCTTCTTTGGGCCAAATTGGCTGCATTCTTATTCATGTGCCTCCTGCAAGGACTTCTTCAGCCAAAAGCAGAGCTTTTCACCCTTGTCACTCCTGACATTTTGGGCTCGATAAATCTTTGTTGTTGGAGGCAGTCTTGTGGACTATTAGGATATTTTAGTGGCATCCCTGGCCTTGCTTCTCTAGAGTCAGTAGCACACACTTTCCCCTACTCTCAGCTATGACCACCAAAACTGTTTCAAGGTATACAAGATATGTCCCCTGGAGACAGAATCACTTCTGTCTTTTTATCTGTCTTCTGTCTGGGAAACACTGGCTTAATGCATGTATTGTTTTCCCTATCTATTTTCTGTCTTCTAAAAGTTTTTGATACATCTTGTATGATGAATTCTGCCTCCTTTTCTCTTTCTCTTTGTTGGTCTTTAATAGTTTTTTTATTCCTTTGCTCCTGTTTTAGGTGGTATTTTGTGGGATCAGAAAAAGAATATATTTGGTTAACCTGTTGTCTTTAAGGAAAGATAAAGTTTAAAAGTAGTGAAGGCCTTCTATTTACATTTTCTTCAAAGTGGGAAGCAGGCATTGGTTAAGTTGTGTGATAGGGCCTGGTGCACTGGGATGACCCAGAGGGATGGTATGGGGAGGGAGGAGGGAGGAGGGTTCAGGATGGGGAACACATGTATACCTGTGGCAGATTCATTTTGATATATGGCAAAACCAATACAATATTGTAAGTTAAAAAAAAAAAAAAAAAAAGATGTGTGACAGGGTATTTCTGAAAGTCATACACTTCTGAGTTCTCATTCTAGTGTCTGTACTTGGAGCAGTTGTTTGAATAAATCATTTAACCTTTCTAATCCTTTGTTTCCTCATTGATAATAGTACTCCATAGAGTTTTTGTGAGGGTAAAGCTGATCAATCTAAACCATGTAGTGTAGGTACAAGAGCCTGTGAGGTGTTTAGCTTGTCCTTTGTTGTGAGTTTAATATGGTATTTATATTTTTCTAGCTTATTTGAATAAGCACTTTTAAAGGATTATAAGCCATTTTTATATTTCTCAGAATTAAAGGGATTAGAATTTAGGGCCCAAAGTACAGAGCTAATTGGTAAGATACCTAGACTTCATATTCATTCTTGTACCTAGAGAAAGAGTTCACCTTTTGAAAACTGATGTTTGTAAAAGTGTTCTTTCCAAGGTCCTCTTAAGAAGAAGATAGGAAGTTTTTGTTTTTTAAATAATTTAAGAATATTACCTTTACCCTTCAGTGCTAAATTAAGTCATAGCAACTCTAAAAGGTTTTATTGATTGTTTGGATCACAGAACAAAATCCTGTCTCTAGTGTTGATTTGTTTCTTTGTACCTTTTCAGTGTTCTTTGTTCTTACTCCCTTTGTAATTAGTTGGTCTACTAATGTGCTTAGATCACGGAAAACAAGGACCGAATCTTTCTTACTTGTGCATTTCAGCAACACTAGCAGAGCAGAGTATGGTAGATGGTTAAGTTCTTAATAATTTAAATAATGGATGACTGAGTGAATGAGTAAATGAACTTTTTGAAAATCTGCTTAACTCAAACTATAGTACTAGTTGAGTACCTGGGTTTACTTCACTTTTTATCCTCTTATCTTAATAAAAATAATTTATGGGCTGAAAAAACACTTT
Source organism: Bison bison bison (assembly GCF_000754665.1). Taxonomy (NCBI): domain Eukaryota; kingdom Metazoa; phylum Chordata; class Mammalia; order Artiodactyla; family Bovidae; genus Bison; species Bison bison. The sequence continues at coordinate 811,657 of NW_011494886.1, forward strand.
CAAAATAAAGACTTAATTGGTTCCTCCTCCCTCCACAGTGGGATATACCCTAACATGGAAAAATGATGTAAAACAGTTTACATTTAGTTCCATTGCAATGAATAGCTTTAGAGTTCTTACATTGAAATTTTATTCCTATTATACTTCATAGAGTAATGTGTACACCAGATAGAACCTTCTAGCCTAATTAGTATAAAAATCATTTTAAAAGAGTTATTATTGATAGCAAAGGTGCCTTGGTTTTTACTGTCACAGATACCTACTTTATGAATAAAATTATTTTTAAGAAGACCCTTGGTGCTTTAGAAGTTAACCATCTTTGGAATATAGTGCAGTATAAATTTATTTGCTCAATATTAAATGTTACTCTTTAAATATGTTACAGAGGTGCTAAAATATTAACATGTGCTAAAATGATGACTTTCACTATGAAAATTATAGATACATCATGTATGGATTCATAATTCACTGAGAATTATTTTAATTCTTTTAAGACTATGGGTATGTTTTTAAATACTTCTAATTTTCCAGTTTTCTGAATATAATTTTTTAAAAATCAATAATTTTTTCTCTCCTCTCCTATTCCCTCTAATATGTTAGCCTAGCTTCACTTATATGAATTGATATTTTGAAAGAATGGGTGTTTAAATGGGTGTTCTTTATCTGTTGGTTCATCTCTACTAAAATGAAAATTCATAACTTACATGCTTTTATTTCATAGTGAATTTTACCTAAAGGATGCTGATTCTTTCTCTAACAACTGGAAAGTGTAATATCTTACTTAAATAGTTGTGTCAGTGAATAGAATCTGAAGGTATTTAATTTCATGCTTTTTAAAATCTAGGTTAGATGGACAGTGGCCTGATGGTTTATTGGCTTCAGACAATACTCTTCATTTTGTCCATCCACTGACTTTCAATTATTCTGGTGTTTATGTCTGTAAAGTGACCAATTCGCTTGGCCAAAGAAGTGATCAAAAGGTCATCTATATTTCAGGTAAGTTACTATCTACTCACAAAATGAATTATGTAGATTATTTCTATAACAACAGTAATAACAATAGCACTATGATGGAGGCAGTAATTTGTACTTGTGAAGATACATATTCCTCAGTGTGAGGTTTTCCAAATAATCTAAAAGAGATGTGATAAAGTAACTCTACCTGAAATTCATATAATAAAGTAGCATTCCATGACTTAAAAATTGTCAAAATGTCTACACAGTAACTTCATATACGTTTTAAGACCTATGTGTATAGCTGATTTTTTAGTTATAATATTGCATATAGTCTGTACCTTTCTAGATTCTTTTGTATTTATACCAAAAATGAATAGTGGATTTTTTGTTTGCTTTTGGCAGCTATTCTGCACACAAGTGTCTTTAATAAATAAAATATCCATTTTGATGACCTTTCTTATTAAATATCATCGTCACTCAATATGAGATTATGCCTTATTGAGTTACTAAGAGGTGAAGTGGGCATGCTACTGAAAATGTGCCGATGAAATAAAATTTAAGATGTTTTTTCTGGTTGGTCCATAAGCCACTAAGAACTTAGATTTTATGCATTTCATTTGTTTCGCTGTGAATGTTTTCATCAGTTTGAGTATAAATTTGGGTTTTTACAAAACATAGTTGGAGCTAAAACTATATTTTTCCTGGGTGTGGCTATAAATAAATTATCAGTGGGATGCTTATTTATAAAGATGATATAAATATTTTAAGCATCTCCTTCTTGACTATAAGAATGTAGTAATCTTTATTCTAACAAATGGAAAATGAGAGGAAAAAGGAAGAGAACCTTGAGAAATATAGGTTTGTATAGTAATTTGATAATAGATATTAAGAGTTTTATCTCTGTTCAGTCTAAAACTAAATTTTTTAAAATTGAACTATACTTAATTTACATGTTTTGGGTGTACAGCAAAGTGATTCAGTTTTATATATGTACATATATATATTCTTTTTCAGATTCTTTTGCATGATTTTAGAGAAATTTTAAGCTTGCATTAATGTCACATTCTTTGTGCTCTGTGATCTCTTAATCTAAGAACAGTTCCCCATATTATTTTGCATGGTATTTATCACAGTTTGTAGTTGTATACTTACCTGTTTACCTATTATCTTTCTTCATATTTAAACAATGTGTATTTGCTTTATTATTGTATTCTTAGCACTTAGTGCCTGGCACATGGTAGGGACACAAGTTTTTTTTTTTTTTTTTCTTGCATGTATCAGATTAGAGTTTTGTGCATCTCTACCTAGTCTTTCCTGCCAGTAGCAGTGCTTTGATATAAATGTATTAGTATATTAGTCTACTTTTCTTCCCATAGAGGTTTTTTGTTAGAAAAGAACTTTGAAGCCACAGGAAATCCATATTTAAAATGTAGTTACCTAAGGACTGCATACTTATTATTTCTGTTGTACAAAATTTGGTATGGAATATTACTTATAAATCCTAGGCTCAATGTATTCCAATTTGGTAATCTTTTAAATATCAAGGCTCAATTTTAGCATCTTATCAATTGGTGATTTGCCAAATTTATATCATTGGTATTCTGGGTCCATTTCCCAGTACTGGTTACTTGTGTGTCCCACTGTCTATTAGTGACCCTTAACTCCTTATGGGGGCTTCAATGGTGCCACTAGTGGTAAAGAACACGCCTGCTAATGCAGGAGACATAAGAGATGTGGGTTCGATCGCTGGATTGGGAGGATCACTTGTAGGAGGACATGGCAACCCATTCCAGTTTCTTGCCTGGAAAATCCTGTGGTCAGAGTAACCTGGCAGGGTATAGTCCATAGGGTCACAGCGTCTTACACGACTGAAGCAACTTAGCATGCACACACAACCCCTTATATATAGAAGTATAATTTGCATTCAAAACTGAGTTCCTCATCTTTCTTATGCCTTTTGCCATGAAATCTCTTCCTCTAGTAGTCTTTGTTTATCTTTTAGTCATTGGTATCTCTGTCAGTACGTTTGCTCAGGGCATGAAATCCTTGATACTTATTCTTGATTTTGATTTTTTTTCTCATACCACACCCCATCCATCAACAAATTGGTCTGAACTTTCTCATTATGTTACATACAAAACCTTACCAATTCTCTACTTCCTTTGCCAGTATTCTGGCACAAACCATCAGCAACCCTTGCTTCTCTATAGAACAGTCATTTAATATTCCTACTCTTCAGCCTGTCATCAATTGAGCAGCCAGATTAACCCTTTTAAAGGACGTGCCGGATCACGTCAGTCGTCTACTCCAGACTTTTCATGGACTTCCCATTTTGCCCACGATGAAAACCAGATGTTTACAGTGATTTGTGAGCTCTATACATGTTCTGGTGCTAGATTATCTTTTTGAGCTCACCTCTTATTAATAGCTCTTGCTTGCTTGGCTTCAGTCATACTGGCCAGTTTGCTGTTTTTGAACACAATAGGTACATTTCAGAGTCATTGCCTTTGCTGTTTCCACTGCTGAGAATACTCTTCAGATGTCTTCATACCTCTTTCCCTCACTTCCTTTAAGTGTTTGCTCATGTATCACCTTCACACACACACACACACACACACACACACACACACACACACACACTCACACACACTCAAGTCGCTCAGTCGTGTCCGACTCTTTGTGACCCCATGGATTGTAGCCCACCAGGCTCTTCGGTTCATGGGATTTTCCAGGCATGAATACTGGAGTGGGTTGCCATTTCCTTCTTCAATCACCTTCACAACTGTATTTAAGATTGAAACTCCTCTCTTCTCACCCCTTTACTACTGTCTGTCTTTCATCTCTCTGTCTTATTTTTTTCTCTGTGGTACATATTACCATGTGATAGACTACATATTTGGTTTTATTTATATGTGTGCCTGTTTTTATCCCCACTGGAACATATGTTCTTGAAGGCAGGATTTTTGTCTGCTTTAATCAATACTATATTCTGACCAATTGCAGCAATATTTAACACATAACAAGTGTTCAGGAAACTTTTGTTGCATGCATGAATACATTTAAGAAGAAAACAGTCAAGAAAGAATAAAAAATTGTGAATCTGCCTTTATGTAATTTTATTTTTCTTGACAAAAGTCCTAATGTAACACTGATGATAAACTTTACACATTTTAAAATCAGCTTCTACCAAGTCTTATAAGAGTGGATATGACATTTTGAGTAAATATGAAAAATCAAATTAATTATCATTAAATACTTCAGAAAAAGATGGCATTATATGAGATGGTTTTCTTTAAGTAATCATCAGGAATTAGACTTTACTTTTTTATCCATAGTCTTTAATACAGTATACCATGCTGAGTTTAGTTAACTCCGCTAAGAGCTTCTTAGTTATATCTAATATCTTAGATATAAATTGCCTTTCCAAAATGGCTAGTAAGGTCTACTTAGTAGGCTTTTATCATAATAAAAGGCCATAACTTACACAGTGAATGATCAGAAAGTTAGTCTTTTTTCATTGTGAGTTATATATTCTTGTTTTTCTCCAGGACAACATTTTTATCTGAAAAATAAAATTTATATTTTAAAATTTCAGTACTGATTTTTAGAAATATTTGTAAAATGAGTATATCATATGACTGGAGACTAAAAGGTAACCCAGAACAGAATAGAATTATTAGCTCTGAGAGAGGTTATTTGAAATTTTGTTATACATTTTCCCACATTGGCATAATTTTTATATATTCAGGATCCAAGATTGCAATATACAACTTTAGTTATTGCTCATCATGGTACAATGACTCTGTCCAATACTAACTGACTGCATGAAATTGTGTTTTTCTAGTTGCTTTTGATGTGGGTTTTTTCTCCTGATACCTCTTACTTCTCTGAGAAGAGAGAAGCAAATTTTCATGTATCACATAAGTTCCCTCATGCCTTAAAAAATCAAAGTATATTCCTTTGCAGATCTTGAATTTCAAATCAAATTGATTTGATCCAGACATATTAAACACACTTAACTTAGCAGTCCTTAAATTTTAATGTTTATAGATTTTGTTTATTAACAACTTATATAGTCTGAAAGAAAAAGGAACCAATTCATTCCATTTTTAACATAATAATTATTAGGCTAAAACATAGCTACAGAGGTTTTGCTGGACTATTTGTTTTCCTATTTGGCAGGACTCAGTTCGTTTGAAAAGGGAAGTTGAGAAGTTGGATATGGAGAACTCAGAATCTACTAGCTTATTACATTTGTTATGTATTTATTTACCACATTTAGCAAAGAATATTAAAAAAAACTGCATTAATACAGAATGCTGCTGGGAAGGATTTCTAAATCTTGATAAATAAGTAGCTGTTAGTTGCCTCATTTCACAAATATGACTCTCACAGTAATTATTTTGGAGTAGAGCAAAATTGGAAAGCAGGAATAAATGTCTCATGTGAATCATCATATGTCTGTCTGTTGCTTAAGATACAAAATACAAAGTTAAAGTCCCTTTTTCATGGAATTTATTGATAGTGAGGCTATTCTGTTTTTTCGTTTCTTTTTTTTTTTTTAATAGTTAAGGAGATGGTAGGTTAAAAAAAATTCTAAAACCACTGACTAAATAGAGTTTTAAAATTTTTTTGGGGGGGTTATTGTTTTTTTTTGTAGTTAGATTTTCTGAAAGCTGTATTTTGTTAAATCTCAGTTAAATAAACAGATGTCCATTTGTGTTTACATAAAGAACATTGCAAGTAGAAATAAATGTTGGTGATTTTTTAAAGAATACTTCATAAAAATGTACAGTTACGTATCTTATGTTTGGTGAGAACGCAGGTGTACTATTCTGAGAAGAATACCATTTCATTAAGAGCTATCACAAACTTAGAATTTTAAATCATTAATTAGGTAATTTGTGTTTTTGTTTAAACATGCTGATGCCCGTTTATTATAATACTTTTTCTTTGGTAATCATTATAAAGACGACATTGAATACGTAAAACTTTTCCATTAGTCCTTCTTAGAAAATACATGAGTTATCTTATAAACGATTAATTTTTACTATCCTGGTTCTGTGAGGTTGGATTGGATTATATGAGGTTTTACTACTTTTATAGTGCAAATGATCCTACTGTTCCACAATTTTAAGATTGAATTTATTCAGCTAGTGATTATGTTCTCACAAATTGAAACTCTTTGTTGATTCACTTACATATACTATGATAAATAATATTCACTTCAAGGTACTTGACTGGATTGCCTGTTACATTGGTTTACACTCATAGGAAATTACTTATAATGTACTTGTTACATTTTATACTGTACTTGCTAAATTTTTACCACATTCTGTACATATGGCATTCCGTGATGAAACCTGTTTCAGTAAGTATTTTTCTTTAGCTTGTAATTTTAGAATAACTTACCCCATGTAGATTTAGTATTTTTCTAACAATCACTTTTTAAAAGCTCTGTCAGTACCACTCATTTAAAAAATAATTATAGGAGATTATCATTTGGATCATTTTTTTATCAGTGAAGAAATTCAAGAATTTAAAACTCATCCTTTCTTCAAACTCTAGAATTTTGTGTAACATGATCTGCAAATACCACTTAATTGATAATTAACCAATCTTTATTTTTTACTATTTATGTTTAGTTGCTTTTTAATATTAATGGCTATTTACTCTATAATCTAATGGCAATACACAGGGTCATTTGCATCTAATATTTAAGTATCATTAGAATGTTCTCTCTAAAATATTAGCTGCTCTTTTTAAGACTCCATCCTAAAGCAATGTGACATTGAATTCTGCAGATGTGGTTGAAATTTCTTAAATTTCCTTAATGTTCAGATATCTTACCCGTGGGATATAGACATGATGATGATATTTTTATAACACTTTATAACATGCTTTTTCTTTGTCTGTTAGTCTCATTTGATAAAAGCCCATGATTGGCTAACATAGTATAAATATGTACTTTTTATTTCTTTAATCACTAAATAATGGTATATACTGCATACATGCTTTCTAAAATTTAAAGCATTTTCTTTATTTAAGGAAAATATTTTTGAGAGAATTATTAAGCCAACAGCTTATACTATGGCCACTTAACAATCTATAGTTTTTCATTCTTTTAAAGATAAGTTCACCTCTTAATAAAGATTAACTTTATTAGGTAAAGGTGGATATTAAGAAAATACATGAAAATGAAAAAATGAATTTTTTTCATTCTTTTACTTTATTATTCTGTTACTTCTTTTTGCTACTGTACTGGCTAAGAAAATGTACATTTGAATGATTTGATTTAATTTTTTGATAATGATAATTCTTAAGCCAGCTGTATAGTATATATATAACATTTAAATAATAGTCTTCATTAAAAAAATATTTTTCTTAGAGTACAGTATTGTGCTTAACTTGGAATAGAAAATTTAGGATTTACACCATGCATAATTTTTCATTTCCTTTATGTGATTGGTAACTGACTTAGTGTCAGTTTTGTTATTAAAATACGTATATATATATAAGTATCACTACCCTCTGATCTTAAATTAAGAATGAAAAACTATTGTTACTATGAATATTTATTTTCATTAACTGTGCTGTCTTTTCAACTTGCTGCTGAATCAGCCTGCATTGACATTCTTTGCCTTCTGTGTCTTGTCTATCTTTACTTTTTCCATTAGATCCTCCTACTACTACCACCCTTCAGCCTACAATTCAGTGGCATCCCTCAACTGCTGACTTCAAGGATCTAGCAACAGAACCAAAAAAATTGCCCTTCCCATTGTCAACTTTGGCAACAATTAAGGATGACACGATCGGCACGATCATTGCTAGTGTAGTGGGTGGGGCTCTCTTCATAGTACTTGTAAGTGTTTTGGCTGGAATATTCTGCTATAGGAGAAGACGGACGTTTCGTGGAGACTACTTTGCCAAGAACTACATTCCACCATCAGATATGCAAAAAGAATCACAAATAGATGTTCTTCAACAAGATGAGCTTGATTCTTACCCAGACAGTGTAAAAAAAGAAAACAAAAATCCAGTGAACAATCTAATACGCAAAGACTATTTAGAAGAGCCTGAAAAAACGCAGTGGAACAATGTAGAAAATCTCAATAGGTTTGAAAGACCAATGGATTATTATGAAGATCTAAAAATGGGAATGAAGTTCGTCAGTGATGAACAGTATGACGAAAATGAAGATGACTTAGTTTCACATGTAGATGGTTCCGTAATTTCCAGGAGGGAGTGGTATGTTTAGCAACCACTAAATATGACTTAATGTACAATGTTTCATTCATACTAGTTGATCATTTTCAGATTGTTCATACTTTTTCTTGGGGGAAGAATAAGCTTTTTCAACTTGATTTTCAGGCTTACTTTTTATATTCTGATTTGACAAATGGAAATGTAAAATCTGGGTTCAATGTATCTGAGCTGCTTTACAATTTTTTTTCAATGCTATACTACTGTCTCAAGATTTAAATTTTAATGCAGAGTACTTTATTGGTCTGAGGCACACAGGTAAGAAGAAATGTCCATTAAATGTATGACTTTTTGGTACAAAAATTAAAAGAAACAAAAAAAAAAGGAAACTACCTTGGCATTGTATATTAAATGTTTACCTAAGACTATATAATCTCAAGTATAATGTTTATTGAACATATACCTCTCAAAATTTATCACCACTAAATGATACTACATCTAAATTGACTATAAAACTAATTCAAGAAATGTTTATATATATTTTTAGTATACAAAAAATTCAGCCTGATGAAACACCTTTTCTTTTCAAACATTGTTTTCTATGTTTCTATACAAATGGAATCTTACCTCTGCATTTTAATGAGCCTTGCCATAATGACTGTAGAGTGGCTTTTCAAAGGTATTTTGTTGCACTAAAAACTGTGGTAGTAAACTCAGTGAACATGATGTGTGGAAGAGCATAATTAGCTGATCAATATTTTTGTCCAAAATACATTTAAGAGTAATAAAAACATGCCTTTTAAACATGATAATTATTACAATTTTTTTTCATCTCTGGAAGACAATGCTTATATTGTCATGCGAACGTTGGTACATGAAGTGGTAGTTTTGTTTTAATGCTTTATGTGCTAAATATAATAATAATGAGAAGATGGTACATAGTTTAATAGAGTGTAGAGAGGACATTTCACTATATGGAAAACCATGTAAACAAGCAAACAAGCATTGGAGTACCATTTTTTAAAAAATAAGACAGATGTTTCAGACAAGAATCTGTGCAAAGAATGTGGTAGACCATCTTGTTTTAGTCATTTATTGATGTTGTTCAAACGGGTAAATATATATAGGAAAAAATAGAATAAACTTGGAAATTTGAGATTTAACAAGAAAAAAAATCTTAGTTATAGAACCAGTCACTAACACTTGCTGATGGATGTTGTCAAACCATCCCTTCTTTTCTCCTAAATGTTTGTATGTGTTTCAAGATTTTTGTTTTCCCAATTAAAACTGGAAACACCATGAGGTTTTTTGTTTTGATTTTTACATAATTAAGTTTATTCTTTCCAAAAATCATGCATCTTTTGCAAAAGAAATCTTTCCTGAATCTTCAAATGTGGATCTTCTTTGTGACGTACTTAAATTAATTCTGCAGTGGGAATCTATACAACTATAATAATGACAACTATTTTGTAGCCCATAGAATATGTTTTTCCTGTTGATGATTCATTTGAAAAAAGGCCTGTAGAATTGCCTTTAGGTGTTTTGCCATGGAATTAAAATAGAAGTTTGTAGGAGAACCCTAAATTGACTTATTTTGTTAATAAAGACAAAGTACTTTTTTTTTTTTTTGCCTTGTCAACCTACCCCTTCTCAATCTTCATCAGATCTAAAAAAAAATATTTTTATAAGGCAAAGTTCTAACATGTTCATAGAATTTTGCAAGTAGTGAAGGCTTTAATCTCAATGATTATAACTTAGTTTATTTTAACCAGCAGTATTTTGTGGAAGTTTGAAATCTGTTTTCTTTCTCTCCCTCAAAAGCTTAGTATAACAGTAAAGTATTGGTTAAGGATACAATTACGTAAAATTCGCTGATGTCTTGTTGAAAATATTTGTTCTAAATATAGCTTACCACTGAAAAATATTAAGACTCTTTGATCCAAATCATTGGAAGAAAAACTTTCTTGTAATACTCTATGATTGAAGTGACTTTTAATTTAAATTTTAGCAATGATATGGCCATAAAAAGATGAGTCTAAAGCTTTTTTTCTTTGGAAGATGTAAACTTGTGCCTTTTTTTAAAATCAAAATCTCATCTTTGGAACAGTGCTTTGAAGTGCTGTATGAATTTGAGAAGAGTAATCCCATTTAGAATATCATACAAATCTCTATTTGATCTGAAGGAAGTTAGCAGTGTTTCAGGAGCTGTATTTTAAAAGTATAAATATCTACTTAGTGATCGTGAATTTCCTTTTAAATTGTGGTCATTGTGTAGTTAGGGCTTTTTGTTTGTTTAGTTTTTGCTGGTTTGTTTTGTTTTTGGCAGTAGAGGGTGACATGGAAAACTGCAAGTGAGTATTTGATATATTCTCTATCCTTAATCCAAAGCATTTAGCAAACTAAAAGACTTCAGAATTTTAAGAATCTGCTACTAATGCTTAAGACTTTCTGAAGCATTGCACTGTTGTTTATTAGAACTTTATGTATGTTTACTGTACATAGAGACTTGTTTGTAAGCATAGTCATATTAATAAACATTTTGTTAAATTAATTTTGAATATCAGTAATGTACACAGCTGACTGATGAGTTGAACTCCTACTCTCTTCTTGGAAAAGATGGCAGAATAGTTTTACTATATTTTGGCCATGTTTATATTTATTACTTTTATGTTTGGGCCGGCCGGTTTTTCATTTTTGTATTCACTTTAGAGTTTTCTTTCACACTGGTTAAAATACTTGTACAGTGAAGATTAATTCAACTCTTTCCCTTTTTTTTCCATTTTTATTGAAATGTCTTGAAACTTTAATAGGATAGGGGTTAACTTTAAAAGTGATATTTGAGAAGTACTTTATAGTTGAAAGATTTAGTATTTTACCATGTGCCTGAAAGGTTTCCATTTGATAAGTCTAACATTAAAGAAATCGTTGAGCTTTTTCAGTAGTAGTATTGCTTCTGATAGCCATAAATAGGAAAGTTTTATAATGGTATCCCTGGCTGAATGTTTAGCACAAGAGGCTGTAGGAAGTATAATGTATACGTGCAAAAATTGAGAGAAATGTAGCAATATTAGATGTGAAAACATCTGATTTGAGTTTGATTTTGCTTTTGGTAAATACTGCTAAAAACAAAAGTATGAACAAGAATTTATTAATGTGTGGAAGTAATCAATGTAAAGTATAAGAAAGAAATGGTACCCATATTGATTTTTTAATTTTAACGGGAATTATTTACAGATTGAATTGTTTTTCTTATTTACTTGTTGATGTACCATCCATAAAAAGCTCCTTTCTCAAATTTTTGGTATGTTGGGATATATTTAATTTTGATTTGTACCAGGGATTTTTTTTTTTTTATCAAGTTACTTATCCAGTGGTAGCCCCAATAGCTGCGCAACAAATCTTTAAATAAAAGTTTTTTTAAAAAAATTCTTTAGAGGCATATTTCTGTAACAAGCCTATGGTTATGGATTACCTTCTTTGTCCCGAGAGAGAGCGAGTTTGTGTTTGTGTGTGTGTGTCTCTGTAACCTGCTGCTGCTGCTAAGTCACTTCAGTCGTGTCTGACTCTGTTCGACCCCAGAGACGGCAGCCCACCAGGTTCCTCCGTCCATGGGATTTTCCAGGCAAGAGTACTGGAGTGGGGTGCCATTGCCTTCTCCCTCTGTAACCTAGTTCCCTTTAATTAATGATGTTTTGTGGAATTAGAAATGAATTAATTTCTCTTTCCAAACAAAACCATACCAGGTTAAGGATACAGTTAAATAAAATTTGAGGAACCATTTGGGTATGTTAACCATTATAAAATTTACTTCTAATTAATCATAGAATTCTATCTCATATATACATATAATCAGTAACATTCCCCACAGTCATAAATTGTCTTATCTCTTTAGCCCTAGCAGTTAAAATGTTTTAAGTGTTTTGCTGTGACTTTGACATCAGTTTTTTATATATTAACTTTCAGTTTGGAATTAACAAATTCCATAAGATATTTTTTAAGTTGACATTTAGTGTTTTTACTTATAGCTTATGAGCTGCTTCAAGTAGGAATAACATTGATTCTTATTCTCCTTGTTCCTTATTTCTGACCTTTAAAATTATAATACAGGGACTCCCTGGCAAGCCAGTGATTTAGACTCTGTGCTTCTACTTCAGAGGGCTTGAGTTCAGTCCGTGGTCAGAGAACTAAGATCACACATGCCCTCACATGCTGCATGGTGTAGACAAAAAAAATAAAAATTAAAAACTAAAAACTTGAAAACCTAAAATACTTAAACCAAAATAAAATTATGATACACTTTTCCTCTAAACTTTAAACTATTTTAGAGCAAGCAGCACAGTTTTTTTTCCCCCCAAATAACATACAATTTGACTGAATTAATTTTGATTTCATTCTTATACCAATAAAAATTCATGCACAAAAGAATCATTGAATAGTGTACAAAATATACCAACTTTTCTGTTTTTAGATTGTTTCTATTAATGCATTTGTTTTCTTCTGTTATACTCCAATAAGCACTGTTTTTTAAAAAACGTGTTATCTTCTTTGAATTGAGTAGTGATAGATTTCCATCAAGAGCTTAAAACCAAGATTGCTTTCAAAAGCTTTTGCTATATACCTATGCTTGGAATCATTTCTTTTCTTGAACCTTGATAATAGTTTTATCATGTTCACTTCAATTTCTAAAGATAAAACGATTCAGTTTTCTGATGTTTTATTTCACTTGCCTTGGGTTGGCCACAAAGTTGATTTATATTTTTCCATAAGATGTTGCAGAAAAAATGAGAATGAACTTTTTGGCCAACCAAATAGCTTTTATTCTGGCTGGGCACTGTGGATGAAACCTAGTGAAAGTTGAGTAAAGTATAAGTTATTCTCAAAACTTGAGACTAATTCAAGACCTCATTCCCTTTCATGCATAATATTTCTATGTAGACATGATATCCTAATTTTCATAGTCTCAGTTATGAGAAATATCTCAAGAAAAACCTAGTCTTAAAGGGACAGTTTTATCTAAAAGTTAGAGGTAACAAAACCTAGAGGCTTTGACTTTTTAAAAAAATTATTTAAAAATATGCAAAAGTAAGACAGAATAATGAAAGGAATGTTCATGTACCTGCTTCAGTTATTGTCCATTCATGGTCAGTCTTGTTTCATTCAAACTCCGGTCTGCATAGTCCCTCCTGCCATTATTATTAGTTCATCTGTAAGTATGTCAGTCTGTAACTTGAAAGATAAGGAACATTTAGAAAAAGTAATCACAGATTCATTACTCTGCCGAAATGAATCATTCCTAATATCAAGTATCCAGCTACTGTTTAAATTTCTAATCATCTCTTTTTACAGTTTTAGCTAGTAACCAAATATGATCCACACATTGGTTGGTTGAAATGTCTTTTAATCTGTGTGTTCTTTATGTGCTGTTTCCCACTCCCACACTTCTCCCATGCAACATTGTGGGAAGAAACAGCTTCATTTGTCTTGCACTTTTCCAGTTTGGATTGTGCCAGTTGCCTGCTCCTTTTGCTTGCATCTCTTGACAGATCTAGAGCCTTGATAAGATTAATGCTTAATTTTGGGGAGCAAGGTTACTTCTTAAGTGGTGGTGTTTCTCCATCAGGCACATAATACCTGGTTTTCTTGCAATATTAGCAGCAATTGATGCTCAAAGCCTAAACTTAGTGACAGGGAACCTATATAACATCTAGATCTATTAATTCTGTTTTTTACCATACCATGTACTTTGATGTCTTAGTGACTATATTCATGCTGCTCCCTTGACCTGAAATTCCATTTCCTCCCTTTGCTGTACTGGGAAATCAGTCTGTATTCAAGGTCCAGTTCAAATTACAGCTCAGTGAAACTTTTCCCTTCATAAGTTAATAACTGCTCTTCATAATCCTTTTTTATCAACCTATATCTCCTCTACTGTAATACCACATTATTCTGGTTATTAACTATCTTCTCTAGGTTAGTGGTCTTCAATGGAACTTGACTGTACCTATCAGTTAAGAATTCGTATGTACTCCTCATATGTAGAGTTTATAAATTATATGTGTGCTACCATAGAAGTTTGCTATATGCATTATAAAATATTCAAAAGTGAAAATTTTTAAATTTGATAAAGTAACATTTTTAAAAGATTATTTTCACTAAAAGAGGAATCTTTGAGTAAATAATATAATCGTACTTCATTTTAAAAAGTTGGCTTTTTCCTCACTAAAACATTTTTGAGAAAAACCATACGATTGAATGTGCTTCATTTGTCTTTTCGTCTTGGTTTTACACTTTTTGATTCAGTGATTAAAAGTTGTAAGTCCATGTTGAGTATATTTTGACACTGGTTTTTATATATGAAAGCTCAGTTACCTCTCAGAAACAAGTAGATTCAATGAAAGATGTATATTTTTAGGGACCTTAACAGTTTTCATCCCAACTACTGTTTTTAGCGCTAGTCTTCATGTTCATGGTGTTTGGTTTTTCAGTGTCAATGCTAATCACCCTCATATTAGCTATTTCAGCCCATTATGGGTTTAGTGTGAGGTTTGTTAAAGAGGAGTGAATATAAATTTATATTTTATTTGGTTTCTAATTATTTTATCTGAGGGGGACTTGATTTGTCACATCTAATTAGGTTGCCATGGTTTTATTTCATAATGTAACATGCAGTTTAGGTATTAGGAGTAAGATATTTGCATTGCCATTTTGGAGGATTTTGTTTTATTATTTGTTCCTATGTTACTGGTGTTCATTCTGTCAATTCTTTGCAGGAATGACATTTACCAAGAATAAATGCTTACTAGTATTTAACATGGGTTAGCACTGATACCCTCACTTGGTTTATGAGTCAGATGTTCACTTGTCACATAGAGCACCCGTGTCATGCCTCCTTTACATTTTTTATTTTTCATTAAATCTAGATAAATTTTTAGTTCAGCTGAGCTCCCATATGTCATAATACATCTGTCACAAGATGCGGACTATGATGAGGAGGACAACCAAGTGAAGATGTAATTGTCTGCTTTAATTCGGGACTGTCCAACTCCACACTCCCCATAGGATATCTTGGGTGCCCTGTGTGGCAGGGTGCCACCTGATGCATGGACCTATTAGGGCTACCAGTGCCAATCCATATTAGTACAATGCTAATTTTTATTAAATGCTTTCTCCCTCTCTTTTATTTTTAGATAAGTGATCATTTCTTTCTATACTTTATTAAAAATAATAATTTTATGGATTCTCCAACACTGTTATGAGGATTTTGTTTGCTATTGCGAGGAGAGGGGCTGTAAATGTTACCTTTGCATTGCTAGCACTTAGAACAAGACATGACACACCTTAGGTTACTATTGGTAATTTGTTGGATGAAAATCTAAGGAGACCCTCCTGATCCAAATAGAGGACCTTCATTAAAAAGTAGTGACATAAATATATGGATGGATGTAGAGGCTTAGATGTCATATTGATAAGTGTTAAAAGGACTTTTTATGAAAAGTGAGAGTGGGGCATATTTATGGGGAAAATTGGTAATACGGTGACATGTAGTGTGGGAATATTTATGTATTTTAACCCAAATAAAAGTTAGGAAGATAAATTTGTATAGTATATTAAGCTGTGAATTAGTTGATGGATTATATTAGTTTTGGTAAAGGAAATGAAGAAAAAGGGATGAAACTTAATGTTTCAGTTAATTGTTAAGATTTGGTGTTTTAACATAAGTATAATAAGGGACTATAAATTTCTATACTCAATTTAAAATGGTTTTAGCAAATTGCCAGAAACACATATTTTAGTCTATAGAATAGTATTTAACTTTTCAAAACTATAAAAGTGCCTCAGTTTCAGGTGTGAGCACATATTTGAATAGCTTTTATGTAGTTTTATTCACTTATATCAGAGTGATAACATGGACTTTAGTTCAATTTAATATCTGTAATATTTATGTATATTTTTCAAAAAATAATGAAAGTTATTTGTAACTGATGTTTGATAGTTTTCTCCATAATCACCAAAATCTATGGTGTCTATATTTCTATGGATAGGGTATTTTGGTTGTACTGAGGAATGCTATTTTTCTGTTTTTGGAGGTGGTTTCCAATGTATATGGATTCATAAGCTGCCATGATAACAGGAATATGTTCTTTGGGGAGACATGCATCAGTCCTTTAATGCTAAATATTTGAATGTTTGTGTTTTTGTTTTCTGCTGCTTATAAACGTAAAATTAGATTTAGTAGAACATCTCCTTAAGTGATGGTAAGGTAATGTTGCTTCATGTCAATCACTCAGTAAACTAGCTTGATGTTTAAAAATGCCAAATTTTTATACATTTGCTTGCTTAATTTTTTTTTCTTCTGGTTTTGTTGGAATATAGAGACTATGTAGATTATGTGGGCAGGGATACAGGGAGGCAGTGTTGGGGCTAAATTCTCAAATTTTGTCAAAAATCTTTGACTTGAATGCAAGAAACTTTAGCTTTTCATTTACATTTCATACTGGTGTTCATCACCCGTTAATACCTTTAAAATCTTAATGCTCTTAAATGTATTATTTCTTTTCTTAATTAAATTTTGAAGAATTGAAAAATCAAAAAGCAAACATGAAATTATGGCATGTATGTACTTGACATAATTAGTTTACCTGTGTGGAGTATGATATCCAGTTGGTAAATGGATTCATACCTAAAATCTTAATTTGGACTAATTACATTCAAAAAGTAACCTGAGTGTTTGAAAAATAATTTCAGAAATATTACTATAAATATGGTATAACTTTGTCATTATCATCAAAATAAGAACACTCAAATTTAAATTCTCCATACATAGGGTCACTTGACTCCTTAGGAAAAGAAAAACTTCTCTTAAAGGGAAACTTTCGACTAGTGTGAAATAGGTAGCATACTTGACACACGGAGATTTTTAAAAAATTTTGCCTCTGACAAGGTGTATCATGTTGGTCAGATAACTTTTGCATTGTAACCTTAAAAGGTTTCAATTGGCCTATTGTTAAAACCTGAATACGAAACTAATTTATATGGTGGGAAAAAGTGATAGTATAGATGAGAAGATTAGCCCTATATCATCCCAAGTCTCTTCTACATTTATAAAAGCAGAGTATATTTGGCTTGGTTTTCAATTTTTTTTCTCATGTAGCACATATTCAAATGGAGTTAGTACTGGTTAGAGATACGTGCAACAATGAATGATGAACCAGGTATGTATTAGCAAATGAGGGTAACCTTTTGAATGATGAAGCAGGTTATATTGTTTACAATAATTGTGTATCTTTAGATTCTATTCAGTATTTGAGTTATTGTTGAAATTGGTTACTTGGCACTCACAGGTATGAGATTTTTAGTCTAGAATAAAACTAATAAAATGACACATTAACAAACCCAAGATGTTAGTTTGCTAGGAAATTGGTAAAGAAGTGAAACATTCTTTTTAGCAATCTAAAACACCGCATGACTCACATTTGAATAAAAACAGTTGAAAAATACTCTTAAATACAGTATATTTGGAAATTCTATGATGGTAAGTAGATGAAATATTTCAAAACTGATATTGCTTTGATTCTATTTAAATTTGTCATGTCTGGAGTCCAGTAGTAACTATTTAAGGATGTATGTGAGCATCAGTTTAATTGAAGACAAAAGAGCTCTTTATTTCCAAATAGGGGACCCAAAAGAAGAGATTATATTAGATATTACAAAAACCATTCTTTCCCCAAAAAGGCGTACGTAGGGTAGGGTAGAGGTTTGTGTCATGTCCTAACCTAGCTTTATTTCCTATTCATTGACTGAATGACCTTGGGCAGAACATTTAACTTTAGAACAAAAGTATCTTCATTTATAGAATGTTACCTTAAATATCTTATTGGTTAGATAAATTGAGTATATTGAAGGTTTTTTGTAACTGATGGGTCATTCCTCAAAATTTAGCTATTGGGTGTAATATGGCTGAAATTGTCAAAATAATACCTATACATAAGGATTGATGGTTTTGTAATATCCATAATACTTATATTTGAAAATAACTTTAGTAAGTTCTTTTACTTGGGAATTCATAAAATAGGGTGGCTTTAAAAAAAAATGTGTGAAATGCTAACTAAAATACGTTTTTAAAATCCTTTCTTATAAAATTTTTATGATACAGGCTGGAAATGAGAAATTGATATTCAGAAATTATATAGTGTGTAGCCAGGAGATAGGGAAGAATTTACATAATTTTGTAGTAGAGACACTATCTTAAAGTGTACTATGTATTAAATGTGTGTTAATTAAGGGAAGTTATCTGCAACACGTACTGTTTTAGTCACATTTCTGTTTTAAAAACTTAAATTTTGCAATGTCAGCTTTTGGCTGTTTATTACTAGAGAGCTAGGGTATTTTCTGTTTTTTAGTGTTATTTTTCTTTTTCTTGAAGATTTTTGGTTTCTTCAATAGGATTTCTTTTAATATAATAAAAGCTGAATATGGTGTTGGCTAACTCCATTAAAGCATACTGAATAGTTTTTGTTTATCATCTTTTAGAATAAGAAATTAGTTTTCATCTTTTCTTCTTAAGACAAGCTTTCCCCATAGACTGTAGATTCAGTCATTCATACGTGACAAGGGATATTCTTTTCATAACTTTAAAAAAGTAAAGTTGGGAGTACTAAGGTTACATCTTGCAAAGAGTGTGTGAGCATTAAAAAGTAACATCAAGTTTGGGGTCTTCTTACCTTGTGGCTGGATAACATTCTTGCACATTGTAGAAATCAGAGGACAGGAATTCAAGAATTCTTTGTAAAATTGCTTGAAAAACCTAATTTTTGTTACTTTTCAGATGTTCCATTTAAGCAGACTTCTTCTATAGCCGTAGCTGGAGCTGTAATTGGAGCTGTCCTTGCCCTCTTCATCATTGCTATCTTTGTGACTGTGCTGTTGACTCCTCGAAAAAAGAGACCATCCTACCTTGACAAAGTGTAGGTAACTTTTTTGCTGGTGTTTAAGTCAGTCTTTATCATTACAGCTACTCATATGAAAAGTGTCTGAGGGATAGAAATAAAGATACTGTTAGGTATCTGTAAGATGGCTAGTTTTATCAGAAAGTCTCAAACTACATCTTGGTAAATAAACAGTTGCAAGTTGCATATTTGGCTATTAGAGACAAATACATTCTTTTTTTTTTTTTTTCCTACAGTATATTATACATCTTTCCAAATGGTAGCATAATGACCCTTTATGTTGTCCTGCCTTCTGAATAAAGATGCAAGTCTTCAATGAAGTAGTTGAAAGACAGATAAAAAGTCTTAGAAGTTTACTTATTTAGATTGTATATGCCTGTCTTATGTATAGATATAACTTAACTTGCAGCTGCCAAGTCATTAAATGTGTTGAGTTTTAAAGTTTTTATCTTAAAGAAATTTGATTTTGGTGAATTACAAAATGTGCATCTTTTTTTATTTAAAGAGAAAGGAATGTTTTGGACCTAATCATTAGATAGAGTTATAAAAAAGAAATTACATTTTGTTGAATAGTCAAAAGACTGATGTCCCAGTTCACTTAATTCCATCAGCAGCTTTTGTTACTTTACCTGTGAAATGTAAATAATACTTTTCCTGCTTACTTCACATGGCTTTAATAAGAGTAGAATAAGATGATGTTGTTTATGAACTGTGAAGTTCTATACAAATGGCATTATTTCTTGTGTGGTTATTAATGGTTTTATATGAAGATATAAGGCTAGCTCTCAAAGAATGTATTCTGTCTTCATAAATGCTTTGTGTATGTCTTTGCCTCTCTGGCACAGAGCACAAATCTTTTTGGGTTAAAAGCACCTGGGTGACCTGCTTACCTCACACAGCTGTGATAAGAGTAGAATAAGATGATGTTGTTTATGAACTGTGAAGTTCTGTACAAATGGCATTATTTCTTTAGTGTTTTTACATGAAGATATAAGGCTCTCAGAGTACTTCTTCTGTCTTCATAAATGCTTTCTATATGTCTTTGCCTCTCTAATCTGGCACAGTTAAAGCATGAATCTTTGGGGGTTAAAAGCACCTGGGTATTAGTCTCAGGTCTATTATGATCGAGTTAATAGTATGACCATGAATGAATCACCTCCATGAACCTTGGTTTTCTCACCTAAATGACATATGGCACCTTGGAGCTATATATTTGCTGTAATTTTTATTACATTAAGGGAAATAATTACTTTAAATAAAAGAAATAAAGTACTCTTTCAGTCTGTTACCTGCGAGACTGAATTTCTTTAATATTTCAAGAGTAATTAACTGGTTTGTGGTTAAATTCATATTAGTTGCTGAATTATCTCAAGCTTTTCTATAATTTCAAAAACATACTTTACTAGTAGGCTAGTAATACATGTAATGTATTTTATTAATTGTTTGAATTCTAATCATTTAAAATATTATTTCATGACCACATTGATAAGTTATTAGACTACTGAGAATTTGTAATTTGGCCTCTATAGCTTTCATGTTCTTTATCTTTTAATATAGGTAAAGTTTTTTTTATTTACTAATCTTAATTACTGAAAATTAGTTATCTGTGATCTTCAAAAGTAAGAGTCTATATAAAAAGCTGCTTTCTAAAATGCAGAAAGCTACAAGATATTTTTAATTCTATTTTTGTTGTAATATAACAATTAAAAAATATATGAAAATACTTTTGTTAGTTGATTAGGTCATTTTGGCAAAGGTAAATGCATTCCCCAAGGATATAATAGCCTGTGTTTGTTTCAGGTGGCAAGATTTATAATGGTTTGTAGATTGAAAATCTTAATTTACATGATCAATGTTCTAAGGGTGACCATGGCTTTTGAAAACTAATTTTAGAAGTATTTCCAAAATGTAGTATAAACTCATTTTTTCATTACCATTTTAAGATACGGTCTTTTGCTAAGCCGCTTCAATCATGCTCTCCTCTTTGTGACCCTATGGACTGTAGCCTGCCAGGCTCCTGTGTCCATGGAATTCTCCAGGCAAGGATACTGGAGTGGCTTGTCATGCCCTCCTGCATGGGATCTTCACAACCCAGGGATCCAACCCATGTCTCTTATGTCTCCTGTATTGGCAGGCGGTTTTTTACCAGTAGCATCACCTGGGA
>NW_011494886.1:833026-845665 GCF_000754665.1 Bison bison bison
CATCTCCTGGGAAGCCCTAAGTCTTTCAAATCACTATTATGACACTTTGGAGGAAAGTGTTTTCCATCACACAGTTGACTATTTTAAAATGTTGGTATGCATGGTCACATGTAAAAAATATACAATACTTAATTAGTCATATACTAGTGCTATGCTTAGTTGCTCAGTTATGTTCAACTCTTTGTGACCCCATGCACTGTAGCCTGCCAGGCTTCTCTGTCCATGGGGATTCTCCAGGCAAGAATATTGGAGGGGTTGCCATGCCCTCCTCCAGGGGATCTTCCCAACCCAGGCATCGAACCCAGGTCTCCCGCATTGCAGGTGAATTCTTTACCGACTGAGCCACCAGGGAAGCCTAGTTACATACTAGATTGCTTGCTTAATAACAGTTTTCAAAAAATGATTCTGTATGGGTTGCTTCTTTTTTTAAATTTTTGAAGAATTGTTTATTTCAGATTACTCCTAAACATTAGAACCTGTAAAGCTCATTTACTTTTTTCCAAATATGATTAATGGAAATGTAAGAATTGAATTAAACATGTATACTAATACAACTATTAGTATGAGGAAAATATTCTCAAAACTTAAGAGAATCTTGATGGTTCCCCACTCCCCTTTTTTTTGTTGTTGTTTTGTCTTTTGTGAAATGTGGTAATCATATTTTTTAAACTTTTTCATGCAGGATCGACCTTCCACCCACACAGAAACCACCTCCTAAGTATGAAGAACAGTCTCCCCCTTTGCCTCAGAAAGACCTTCTATATCAAGTAAGTATCCTTGAGTACACTTAAAATAAAATGAAATAAAAAATACGAAGTAGTGTTTGTTTCAAATTTTTCAATATTTATTTCTAAATATTATTTAGTCATTATACATTAAGTATTTTACAATAATTTCTGTGAAACATTCAAGGAATCAAATTTAGTCTACAAATTGATTAAAAGAATTTATGGCTGGTATAGATAAAACAAATCAACACTGTATTAGGAGTACAAATTTTTGCTTAAAGCCTATGACTGAAGACTTATTATTAATACAGTTTTATTGACATACAGATCTATTATATGCATTTTCCTATAAAATAAAAGAAAAATTGAATTTTAAGGTTTAATATGTGATGGAGCAGTTTTTCTCCTTGGCATATGTATTTTGTTTCTTTTCAGTATATGCAAGGTCTAAGTTTTTGCTTTTATTTAGCAACAAAAGGTTTATATTCCAATTTAAAATATTGGGTATGAATATTGGGCCCCATTTTACACTGATGATAATTTAAATTTTCTCTTAGAATCAGTTTACAGAAATTCATGTGAAAATACTGATTCAATCATTCTGTCTTAGATTCCATATCTAAACTAATATGCTCTACTTGGGAAAGTTTAAGCCAATGGAATGTTTGAATACTTTTATTCTTAAGTTTTGGAGAAGGAAATCGCAACCCACTCCAGTATTCTTGCCTAGAGACTCTTTTAGACAGAGGAGCCTGGTGGTCTGCTGTCCATGGGGTCGCACAGAGTCGGACATGACTGAAGCGACTTAGCATGCATGCATTCTTAATTTTAATTTTTTTTGTTTCTTTCCTCTATCACCCATGGGACTCTAACCCCATATTGGAGTTTTATTACCTGAGAAACTATTCTGGAATATTTTTGTTCTAAAATATGTCCTGTATCTTCAGCTTGAATAAGGCAAATCAGTTGCCCACCAACTAATTAATTAACTTGGAGGGAAACCTTAAAAGGAATATATCTGTTTCAATGTTCTCAGCTTCTGTTCCTTAGTTGACTGTCTAGTTGATCTACTGCCTGCGTAGGGCAGGGAGGAGCATTTCACAGAATGTGCACTCATTGACAGTGGGTACCAGCTTGTCATCTTGCACAACTTTGGTGTCCTAGAGATGAAGGTGACCTATCTTTTCAGAATTGTTGTTTTAACACACAGTACAGCCTCACATCTCCTTTGGCAAATGAATTAAATTGATAAGCAGTGTGAAATGTCAGCAAAGGATTTAGCTAGAGGTGTTGTTAACTGCTGCAGATGGATAGGATAGCTGCCTTCTTCCCTCTACAAAGCTGGAAGTTAACTGGAGGATTTCTAGATTCAGGTGAGGGGATAGTTTAAGAATGTTGTTAGTAATTTTTAGTACAACCTTAACTGCATATAATTTTATTCTTGTCCATAAAATCAACTTATTATGTTACTTTTTATTTAATATTTTCAAACTAAATATTTATAAAAGTTTATAAATTGAAAAAAATTACTTGGCACAGATGATGGGACCTGGTTTTAGTTAAGAAAATATAATTTCTATATATGTAAGTGCTGCTAAATAAACACAAAAGGAAGATTTTTCTTGGATGATTTGATAATGGTACAGACTGAAATTTTTATCCTTGGAGTCAGAAAAAGCTTCCTGGATGGATCAGTTTGGAAGTAGGATTTTTGATGCACGTGATAAAATTACTCAGTTGTTGATTAGAATAAATTTCATAATCACAGGCATAAATCTAGGTGGAAATGAACAGTTATGTGAAAGAGTAGTGGAAATTTTAGAAAGGGAATTGGTGGGACAGCATCTGCAGTGGATAACACTAGACCTTTGGAGTTAGAGACCACCTAGGATCACTGTGACTTTTTCCTCATCTATAAAATTAAGCAGGTGAGGATTGATTGTTTCCCTCTTCTAGCTATTAAATTGAGTCTATAAGATACTGCTAAAGGTCAGCTGGTTGCATCATTTTGCTTAGGAGAGTCAAAACGAGTTATAAATGAAATAATTCTTAATTCTATAAAGATTTTAAGAATAATTCAGGCTAAAATTATTATCCATCAGTAAGATAATTTGTTGTGATTCATGCATTATAATGTCATATGTTAATTATATGGCTGTTTGTGTTTTAATTAATGTTGTGATACCAAAATGCAAAATACACAGAACTGTTTCCTAGTTACCTAGAAATCTGTAAGTGTGTAATTACTATCTAATTAGCTTCATGCAATGATAACCACGCCGCAATAGTAAATGCCATCATAATGTTCTGCTTCAGTAGATAACTTGTCAACTTTAGACTTATGAGGTAATTCCTAATTGAAGTCAATAGTCCTTAGTCCTCACACCAGGCCATGCTCCCAAATACTGTCATGGCTTTAAGGAAGAGAGTCCCACTTGTTCTACCCATTGGTGTTCTACCCTTGGGAAACCACACAAAGAAAAAGATCCTTACTACTTATATTTGTTTCCATCTGAGCCACAGGGAAGCCCATTAGTTATTCAGTTGCATCCAGCTCTTTACAACCCCATGGACTGTAGCCCACTAGGCTCCTCTGTCCTTGGAATTCTCCAGGTAAGAAAACTAGAGGGGGTTAGCCATTTCCTTCCTCAGGGAATCTTGCCAACCCAGGGATCAAAGCCAGGTCTTCTGAATTGCAGGCAGATTCTTCACTGTCTGAGCCACCAGGGAATATTACCAAACTCATAGCTGAGAATTTTCACTCTAAATATAAGCTGGAAAATGAGGCCTAGTATTGTGAAGACGTAATTTCCTTTAGTGGGAAGGGAACTATTACCACACTACAGAGAAGATGTGTGGAGGCCCACAAAAATATAAAAAGAAGGAAATAAAAAGAGGAATTTCTCGCCTGGTGGTAAAGAGTAATTAAGAAATACTATGGCTGATTCACGTTGATGTTTGACAGAAAACAACAAAATTCTGTAAAGCTGTTATCCTTCAATTAAAGAATAAATGAATATGAAAAAAAAATACCACCAGCTTGTTATATTATTAGTTGATAATCCTACAAAAGTGAGTCTCCATTTAGGAAACTAATATTAACTCATGACATTAAAATATATTTTACCTTTTTATTATGGCTTATTTTCTTAACATTTTAAGTAATATATAAGTATATTTTTGGTACAAAAATGCAAATAGTACAGATATTTATAGAGTTAACTATTAAAGTTTTCTTTCATCCCCCTATTCCCAAATACATTATTTCTTTCACAGAGGTCACTGTTGTTACAAATTTAAATATCCTCCCAGACTTTTTCCCACCTGTTTACTTTGAAGTATACATCATCCTTGTCTATAGCTACAAGTAGTTTAATTTTTAAAAAACGTAAATGTGATCATAGAATACATATTGTTCTAGAAACTGCTTTTTCCACTATTACAAACCAATATTTTTCATAATGACTAGTGTTGCCACCTTAATCAAAATCCTCTGTGTTCCTAAAAAGGAAGATACTGGAGCACAGTTTCAGTTTTACTGAATCAGAATCCCAGGGGTTGGAGACAGTGGGCATTTTACCTAGCTCACCAGGTGAATTTGGACTTCGCTGGTGGCTCAGATGGTAAAGCATCTTGTTTACAATGCAAGAGACCCAGGTTCGATCCCTAGGTCAGGAAGATCCTCTGGAGCAGGAAATGGCAATCTACTCCAGTATTCTTGCCTGGGAAATCCCATGGACAGAGAGCATGGTAGGCTGCAGTCCATGGGGTCGCAAAGAGTCAGACAGGACTGAGCGACTTCACTTTCACTTTCTTTCCAGGTAAATTTTAATGCACATTCATGCTTGAGAACTGTTGCTATTTGTCTATGTCATTCTTAATGGCTGTAATTATATTCTACTGTGTTGATACACCACAAATTGCCTAATGATTTTCCTAGGTGGTTTTCTTTTTTTTTTGTTGTTACATTAATTGTTGCATTGAGCATAGTTTTTTATACTTTATTATACACATGTGTTTATAAAATATATGCAAAAAATAGAACTGCTATGAATATTTTTTATATTTAAATAGGTGTCAGATGGCTGGCCAAACTAGATGTATTAATTTATATTCCTATAAATAGTATCAATTCAGTAACTGAGGCGTGTCTGACTCTTGGCGACCCCGTGGACTGCAGCGCTCAAGGCTTCTCTGTCCATCACCAACTCCCGGAGCTTACTCAAACTCTTGTCCATCAAGTCGGTGATGCCATCCAACCATCTCATCCTCTGTCATCCCCTGCTCCTCCTGCCTTTAGTCTTTCCCAGCATCAGTTCAGTTTAGTTCAATTCAGTTGCCCAGTCATGTCCCACTCTTTGCGACCCCATGAACAGGAGCATACCATGCCTTCCTGTCCATCACCAACTGCTGGAGTCTGCCTAAACCTATGTCCATTGAGTCGGTGATGCCATCCAACCATCTCATCCTCTGTCATCCCCTTCTCTTCCTGCCCTCAGTCTTTCCCAGCATCAGGGTCTTTACAAATGAGTCAGTTCTTCATATCAGGTGGCCAAAGAATAGGAGTTTCAGCTTCAACATCAGACCTTCCAATGAATATTCAGGACTGATTTCCTTTAGGATGGACTGGTTGGATCTCCTTGCACTCCAAGGGACTCTCAAGAGTCTTCTTCAACACCACAGTTCGAAAGCATCAATTCTTCAGTGCTCAGCTTTCTTTATAGTCCAACTGTCACATCCATACATGACTACTGGAAAAATCATACTTTTGACTAGACAGATTTCATTGGCGAAGTAATTCCTCTGCTTTTTAATACGCTGTCTAGGTTGGTCATAACTTTTCTTCCACGGAACAAGCGTCTTTTAATTTCATGGCTTCAGTCAACATTTGCAGTGATTTTGAAGCCCAAGAAAATAAAGTCTCTCACTGTTTGCATTGTTTCCCCATCTATTTGCCATGAGGTGATGGGATCAGATGCCATGATCTTAGTTTTCCAAATGTTGAGCTTTAAGCCAACTTTTTCACTCTCCTCTTTCACTTTCATTAAGAGGCTCTTAAGTTCTTCTTCCCTTTCGGCCATAAGGATGGTGTCATCTGCGTATCTGAGGTTATTGACATGTCTCCCAGCAGTCTTGATTCCAGCTTGTGTTTCTTCCAGCCCGGCATTTTGCATGATGTACTCTTGCATATAAGTTAAATAAGCAGGTTGACAATATACAGTCTTAACACACTCCTTTCCTGATTTGGAACCAGTCTGTTGTTCTATGTCCGGTTGTAACTGTTGCTTCGTGACCTGCATACAGATTTCTCAGGAGGCAGGTTAGGTGGTCTGGTATTCCCATCTCTTGAAGAATTTTCCTCAGTTTGTTGTGATCTACACAAAGGCTTTGGCAGTCAATAAAGCAAAAGTAGAAGTTTTTCTGGAAGTCTCTTGCTTTTCTATGAGCCAGCAAATGTTGCAATTTGATCTGTGGTTCCTCTGCCTTTTCTCAATCAAGCTTGAACATCCAGAAGTTCACAGTTCTCATAATGTTGAAGCCTGGCTTGGAGAGTTTTGAGCATTACTTTGCTAGCATGTGAGATGAGTGTGGTGCAATTGTGTGGTAGTTTGAGCATTCTTTGGCATTGCCTTTCTTTGGGATTGGAATGAAAACTGACCTTTTCCAGTCCAGTGGCCATTGCTGAGTTTTCCAAATTTACTGGCATGTTGATTGTAGCACTTTCACAGCATCATCATTTAGGATTTGTAATAGCTCAACTGGAATTCCAATACCTTCACTAGTTTTGTTCATAGTGATACTTCCTAAGGCCCACTTGACTTTGCATTGCAGGATGTCTGGTTCTAGGTGAGTGATTACACCATCGTGATTATCTGGGTCGTGAAGATCTTTTTTGTATACTACTTCTGTGTATTCTTGCCCCCTTTTCTTAATATCTTCTGCTTCTGTAGGTCCATACCATTTCTGTCCTTTATTGTGCACATCTTTGCATTAAATGTTCCCTTGGTATCTAATTTTCTTGAAGAGGTCTCTAGTCTTTCCCATTCTATTGTTTTCCTCTATTTCTTTGCATTGATCTCTGAGGAAGGCTTTCTTATATCTTCTTGCTATTCTTTGGAATTCTGCATTCAAATGGTTGTATCTTTCCTTTTCTCCTTTGCCCTTCGCTTCTCTTCTTTTCTCAGCTATTTGTAAGGCCTCCTTAGACAATCATTTTGCCTTTTTTGCATTTCTTTTTCTTGGGGATGGTCTTGATCACTGCCTCCTTTACAATGTCAGGGACCTCTGTCCATAGTTCTTCAGGGACTCTGTCTATCAGATCTAATCCTCTGGATCTATTTGTCACATCCACTGTACAATCATAAGGGATTTGATTTAAGTCATACCTGAATGGTCTAGTGGTTTTCCCTACTTTTTCAATTTAAGTCTGAATTTGGCAATAAGGAGTTCATGATCTGAGCCACAGTCAGCTCCCTGTCTTGTTTTTGATGACTGTATAGAGCTTCTCCATCTTCAGCTGCGGAGAATATAATCATACTGATTTTGGTGTTGACCATCTGGTGATGTCCATGTGTAGAGTCTTCTCCTGTGTGTTGGAAGTGGGTGTTTGCTATGACCAGTGCGTTCTCTTGGCAAAACTCTATTAGCCTTTGCCCTGTTTCATTCCATACTCCAAGGCCAAATTTGCCTGTTACTCCAGGTATCTCTTGACTTCCTACTTTTGCATTTTAGTCCCCTGTAATAAAAAGGATATCTTTTTTGGGTGTTAGTTCCAGAAGGTTTTAGGTCTTCATAGAACCGTTCAACTTCATTTTCTTCAGCTTTACTGGTTGAGGCATAGACTTGGATTTCTGTAATATTGAATGGTTTGCCTTAGAAATGAACAGAGATCATTCTGTCATTTTTGAAAGATTGCATCCAAGTACTGCATTTTGGACTTTTGTTGACTATGATGGCTACGCCATTTCTTTGTGCTGGTTCTGGCTGAGGAAATGGCAAAGAAGAGGGATGTGCAAGACTTTGAGTCTGAGTGAACTCTGGGAGTTGGTGATGGACAGGGAGGCCTGGTGTGCTGCGATTCATGGGGTCGCAAAGAGTCGGACCCTACTGAGTGACTGAACTGAACTGAACTGTACTACATCAAATAGTAAATGTGTTTATGTGTTTTATAGATACTGTCAAATTGTCCTCTATACATATTTTACTATTTTGCACATGTATGAATAATGCTTGAAAGTGCCTCTTTGTCCACATTCTCACCAACAATATATGTATTCCACCTGATTCCACTTGATTACTGGTGATAGGTGAAAAATAGTAAATATATAATTGCAGTTTTGTAATCTCATCATTAGTGAGTCTCAGCATGTCTTCAGATGTTTAAAGGGTCATTTCTTTTCCTGCAAGCCATCATTCTTTTGTGTGTTATTTAAATATGTTATAAGTAGATACGAAATTTTTTTGAGTTGATTTCAGCATGAGCAGTATGTACATTGTTCATCAGTATCCAAACATGTGGTATACAGTGTTAAGTAAGATGAATCTTATATTCCCATAGATTTATGTGATAATATAAGGAGATTAAGAACTTGTTCAGTTCAGTCGTTTAGTCATGTCCAACTGTTTGTGACCCCATGAATCGCAGCACGCTAGCCCTCCCTGTCCATCACCAACTCCCAGAGTTTACTCAAACTCAGGTCCATCGAGTCAGTGATGCCATCCAGCTATCTCATCCTCTGTCGTCCCCTTTTCCTCCTACCCCCAATCCCTCCCAGCATCAGAGTCTTTTCCAATGAGTCAACTCTTCGTATGAGGTGGCCAAAGTTTTGGAGTTTCAGCTTTAGCATCAGTCCTTCCAATGAACAACCAGGACTGATCTCCTTTAGGATGGACTGGTTGGATCTCCTTGCAGTCCAAGGGACTCTCAAGAGTCTTCTCCAAGACCACAGTTCAAAAGCATCAATTCTTCGGCGCTCAGCTTTCTTCACAGTCCAACTCTCACATCCATACACGACCACTGGAAAAACCATAGCGTTGACTAGACAGACCTTTGTTGGCAAAGTAATGTCTCTTCTTTTGAATATGCTATCTAGGTTGGTCATAACTTTCCTTCCAAGGAGTAAGCGTCTTTTAATTTCATGGCTGCAGTCACCATCTGCAGTGATTTTGGAGCCCCAAAAAATAAAGTCTGACACTGTTTCCACTGTTGCCCATCTATTTCCCATGAAGTGATGGGAACAGATGCCATGATCTTCGTTTTCTGAATGTTGAGCTTTAAGCCAACTTTTTCACTCTCCTCTTTCACTTTCATCAAGAGGCTTTTGAGTTCCTCTTCACTTTGCCGTAATGGTGGTGTCATCTGCATATCTGAGGTTATTGATATTTCTCCCGGCAATCTTGATTCCAGCTTGTGCTTCTTCCAGCCCAGTGTTTCTCATGATGTACTCTGCATAGAAGTTAAATAAGCAGGGTGACAATATACAGCCTTGACGTACTCCTTTTCCTATTCGGAACCAGTGTGTTGCTCAATGTCCAGATCCTAACTGTTGCTTCCTGACCTACATATAGGTTTCTCAAGAGGCAGGTCAGGTGGTCTGATATTCCCATCTCTTTCAGAATTTTCCACAGTTTATTGTGATCCACATAGTCAAAGGCTTTGGCATAGTCAGTAAAGCAGAAATAGATGTTTTTCTGAAACTCTCTTGCTTTTTCCATGATCCAGCGAATGTTGGCAATTTGATCTCTGGTTCCTCTGCCTTTTCTAAAACCAGCTTGAACATCTAGAAGTTCATGGTTCATGTATTGCTGAAACCTGGCTTGGAGAATTTTAAGCATTATTTTACTATTCTGTTTTACTATTACATTATTTTACTGTTTTACCGCAATTGTGCAGTAGTTTGAGCATTCTTTGGCATTGCCTTTCTTTGGGATTGGAATGAAAACTGACCTTTTCAGTCCTGTGGCCACTGCTGAGTTTTCCAAATGTGCTGGCATATTGACTGCAACACTTTCACAGCATATTCTTCTAGGATTTGAAATAGCTCAACTTGGATTCCATCACCTCCACTAGCTTTGTTCATAGTAATGCTTTCTAAGGCCCACTTGACTTCACATTCCAGGATGTCTGGCTCTAGGTCAGTGATCACACTATCGTGATTATCTGGGTTATGAAGATCTTTTTTGTACAGTTTTTCTGTGTATTCTTGCCACCTCTTCTTAATATCTTCTGCTTCTGTTAGGTCCATACCATTTCTGTCCTTTATCGAGCCCATCTTTGCATGAAATGTCCCCTTGTTATCTCTAATTTTCTTGAAGAGATCTCTAGTCTCCCATTCTGTTGTTTTCCTCTATTTCTTTGCATTGATTGCTGAGGAAGGCTTTCTTATCTCTCCTTGCTATTCTTTGGAACTCTGCATTCAGATGGGAATATCTTTCCTTTTCTCCTTTGCTTTTTGCTTCTCTTCTTTCACAGCTATTTGTAAGGCCTCCCCAGACAGCCATTTTGCTTTTTTGCATTTCTTTTCCCTGGGGATGGTCTTGATCCCTGTCTCCTGTACAATGTCACGAACCTCCGTCCATAGTTCATCAGGCACTCTCTATCAGATCTAGTCCCTTAAATCTATTTCTCACTTCCACTGTATAATCATAAGGGATTTGATTTAGGTCATACCTGAATGGTCTAGTGGTTTTCCCTACTTTCTTCAATTTAAGTCTGAATTTGGCAATAAGGAGTTCATGATCTGAGCTGCAGTCAGTTCCCAGTCTTGTTTTTGCTGACTGTATAGAGCTTCTCCTTCTTTGGCTGCAAAGGATATAATCATACTGATTTTGGTGTTGACCATCTGGTGATGTCCATGTGTAGAGTCTTCTCTTGTGTTGTTGGAAGAGGGTGTTTGCTATGACCAGTGCGTCCTGTTGGCAAAAGTCTATTAGTCTTTGACCTGCTTCATTCTGTATTCCAAGGCCAAATTTGCCTGTAGCACCAGGTGTTTCTTGACTTCCTACTTTTTCATTCCAGTCCCATGTAATGAAAAAGATGTCTTTTTTGGGTGTTAGCTCTAAAAGGTCTTGTAGGTCTTCATAGAACCGTCAACCTCAGCTTCTTCAGCGTTACTGGTTGGGGCATAGACTTGGATTATTGTGATAGTGAATGGTTTGCCTTGGAAACGACAGCAGTCATTCCATTGTTTTTGAGATTGCATCCAAGTACTGCATTTCTGACTTTTTTCTTGACCATGATGGCTACTCCATTTCTCCTAAGGGATTCCTGCCCACAGTAGTAGATATAATATTCATCTGAGTTAAATTCTCCCATTCCAGTCCATTTTAGTTCGCTGATTCTTACAATGTTGACATTCACTCTTGCCATTTCCTGTTGGACCACGTCCAATTTGCCTTAATTTATGGACCTAACATTCCAGGTTCCTATGCAATATTGCTCTTTACAGCATCCGACCTTGCTTCTGTCACCACTCACATCCACAACTGGGTATTGTTTTTGTTTTGGCTCCATCCCTTCATTCTTTCTGGAGATATTTCTCCACTGATCTCCAGTAGCATATTGGGCACCTACCGACCTGGGGAGTTCCTCTTTCAGTATCCTATCATTTTGCCTTTTCATACTGTTCATGGGGTTCTCTAGGCAAGAATACTGAAGTGGTTTGCCATTCCCTTCTCCAGTGGACCACATTCTGTCAGACCTCTCCACCATGACCCATCTGTCTTGGGTGGCCCCACATGGCCTGGATTAGTTTCACTGAGTTAGACAAGGCTGTGGTCCATGTGATCAGATTGGCTAGTTTTCTGTGTTATGGTTTCAGTGTGTCTGCCCTCTGATGCCCTCTCGCAACACCTACCATCTTGCTTGGATTTCTCTTACCTTGGATGTGGGGTATCTCTTCATGGCTGCTCCAGCAAAGCCCAGCTACTGCTCCTTACCTTGGGTGAGGGGTATCTCCTCAAGGCTGCCCGTTCTGACCCTGAACGTGGAGTAGTTCCTCTCGGCCCTCCTGGGCCCACACAGCCACCACTCCTTGCAAGTGGTGGTGTTCCTCTGGGAGGCTGCCCCTGACCTCGGGCGTGGTTAGCTCCTCTAGGCCACTGCCCCTGACCTCGGGCATGGGGTAGCTCCTCTTGCCCGCTCCTGCGCTGTCACAGCCTGGCGCTCTTAGTCGCCACCCCTGACCTTGGACAAGGGGTAGCTCCTCCTGGCCACTCTTCTGCAGGATCCGTCGGAGCAGGCATGCTTCTGTACGGCCCGTTGCAGCCAGCACGCTTGACTAGAGTGCTAATGTTATCAAATTGTGTGGTTGATAATATTAGCATAACAGGTCCTATCAAGTTTTAGATTTAGAGATGTGTGCTCCAGGTATCTTAATTTCAGCTACTAATCATACCATATTTTATTTAAGACTTACTTGAACCTGTTCCCCTTTCTACTTTTTATAGTTTTGTAGATTCTCATTATCTTTCCTCAAAACTCATCTTTACAATGTATCACTGCCATTTTACAATACTATTTTTAGATAATCTGTTTTTGTTAATTGTCAATGATCTGGTTTTCTCCCTGGATCTAAATACTTTAACATATTTCCAGATACTGGTTATCAGTAGTTACAGGCTTTGGGATTAGGAAGAAGGGAGAGAGGAAACTTATAAGAGAATTAACATTTTCTTCCAAATTCATGGAAATTAAATGACTGAGTGGAATATTTGAGTAAATGGGTCCTGAGTATTTCTAGGATAGTTTTGCCCTTGAGTAGCAAAATGTTTTCATCTTGCATATTTCCTCCAGTTAATAGGTAGTGATAATTATTGAACTCAGTACCGAAAGATTGTAGGGCCTCGTTCTGGTCTGAGGAAGGAAAAGTTTTGGGCTCAGCAAATTTGGATGAAATACTGATTTATTTTA
>NW_011494886.1:845765-847359 GCF_000754665.1 Bison bison bison
TATATATAATATCTAAATAACGCTGCTGCTAAGTCACTTCAGTCGTGTCTGACTCTGTGTGGCCCCACAGAGGGCAGCCCACCAGGCTCCCCCATCCCTGGGATTCTCCAGGCAAGAACACTGGAGTGGGTTGCCATTTCCTTCTCCAATGCGTGAAAGTGAAGTCGCTCAGTCGTGTCCAACCCTCAGCGACCCCATGGACTGCAGCCTACCAGGCTCCTCCTTCCATGGAATTTTCCAGGCAGGAGTACTGGAGTGGGATGCCATTGCCTTCTCTGATCTAAATAATATATTCAAATAAAATAGTGAAGCTTCTAAAGTATAAAGGATTGGTATTTTTAAATTACTAAGTCAAAGCTCTTACTAATCAGTCTTATAAATAAAAAGATAAACCTGCTTGATAAGATTTTATAAAGATTAATAAATTACCATCTGTTATATCCTTATAATAGTGCCTGACACATAGTAAATGCTATGTGTTTGCTGTAATTGTTGTTAGTTTAAAAGAAGTTTTGTTATTCTTAGAACATTTTTAAGAGACCATGCAGTGAAATTATTTCAGTAGAAGGAAAAAACTAATACCACTTTAACTCATGTAAGTAAACTCAGCATATATTTCTTTCAGAAATTATTGATATTTTTATTATAAGCTAAATTAGTAGTGCTTGAAATGAAATTAAATGGAGTTTTCCTCTTTTGATTCATAGTTCTATTTTGACTTTTCTCTGTCTTCCATTTATCAAACATATTTAAGTATGTAAGTATTGGGAATACATAGTTAATAAAACAGACTTTAAAAATGTTGTCTTTATGGAGCTTACATGCTAGTGACAAATGGATGAATGCCTAGGATGACTTTTTTCTTCTTTTTTTTTGGAAAGAATTTTATTGAAGTATAATTGGCATACAACAAATAAACAGACAAAAAAATATACATACATACCTTAGAAACATCACCACAATCAAGATAATGTGCATATTCATCATTTGCAAAAGTTTCCTGGTGCCCCTTTGCAATCTCCCTCTCTTGTCATTTCTCTGCTCCCCTTCTACATCCCCAGAGAACCGACTACTAATCTGTTCTCTATCTATATACATGAGTTTAACTGTTCTTGAATTTTAAGTAACAGCCATACAGTAAGTTCTTTTTTTGGTCTCACTTCTTTAACTCCACATAATGATTTTGAGATTTTTTTATGCTGTTTTGGTCTATAGTTCATTCCTTTTAAATAGGTATACTTTATAGATATATTCAGTTCAGTTCACTTCAGTCACTCAGTCGTATCCAACTATTTGCGACCCCATGAACCATAGCACGCCAGGCCTCCCTGTCCGTCACCAGCTCCCAGAGTCAACCCAAACCCATGTCCATTGAGTCGGTGATGCCATCCAACCATCTCATTCTCTGTCGTCCCCTTTTCCTCCTGCCTTCAATCTTTCCCAGCATCAGGGTCTTTTCAAATGAGTCATCTCTTCGCATCAGGGGGCCTAAGTATTGGAGTTTCAGCTTCAACATCAGTCCTTCCAATGAACACCCAGGACTGATCTCCTTTAGGATGGACTCTGGGATCTCCTTGCAGTCCGAGGGACTCTC
>NW_011494886.1:847459-877623 GCF_000754665.1 Bison bison bison
CCCAGCATCAGAGTCTTTTCCAATGAGTCACCTCTTCGCATGAGGTGGCCGAAGTACTGGAGTTTCAGCCTTAGCATCATTCCTTCCAAAGAAATCCCAGGGCTGATCTCCTTCAGAATGGACTGGTGGGATCTCCTTGCAGTCCGAGGGACTCTCAAGAGTCTTACTCCAACACCACAGTTCAAAAGCATCAGTTCTTTGGCACTCAGCTTTCTTTATAGTCCAGCTGTCACGTCCATACATGACCACTGGAAAAACCATAGCCTTGACTAGACGGACCTTTGTCGACAAAATAATGTCTCTGCTTTTTAATATGCTGTCTAGTTTGGACATAACTTTCATTCCAAGAAGTAAGCGTCTTTTAATTTCATGGCTACAGTCACCATCTGCAGTGATTTTGGAGCCCAGAAAAATAGTCAGCCACTGTTTCCCGTTTCCCCATCTATTTGCCATGAAGTGATGGGACCGGATGCCATGATCTTTGTTTTTTGAATGTTCGATATGTATTTTTATTACTTTGTCTTAATTTGGTTAATGCATTTCATGATATATCATTTTCTTTATTTTTCCTGTGTAAGCATCAACAATTAGGAAATTTAGTGAGTTAATTCAAAGACAGTAGTTTTTCTTGGTCACTAGCATTCCTTCAATATCTAGTATCCTCAGGAGATATAAATAATAGTATTTTGTAGTCCTTGGTACTGAAGTAGCCATTATCTCTCTATATGTTCTATTCATCTGTATCAAAAACAGTAATTAGTAGAGAGAAGATGCTTACTAAAAATTTTAAAGTAGAATAGTAGTAAGTGGTACATGAACAACAACATTTGAGTCATGTTGTTACCTCTTGTTTTCAGTAGAATCAAATGGGATTTAACAATCTTGTTATAATAAAAAGATTCAAATTCACTCATTTTGACTTGAACTCAGGGAGTTGGTGACGAACAGGGAGGCCTGGCATGCTGCCATTCGTGGGGTCGCAAAGAGTCAGACATGACTGAGTGACTGAACTGAACTGAACTGAACTGATAAATTATAGAAATACCCTAAGAAACTTTATTTCAGACTTATTGTATACATGTAAACCAGCATGAATCTGGGGAACCTGGAGAGATGATTTCTAAAGATTCTGAGTTTAATTGCATTTTTTTAGTATTTTTAATTATACTACCAGCATAAGTGCATTTATTATGTGATTTTTCAGAAAGGAGTTGAAATCTTACCTTGATTCTGATTGTTTCTGATTTGTAGCTGAACTGAGTGGGAATGTTTGGACCATCTTAAAAAAGAAAAAAAGAAGAATAACACAATAGTTCCCTCAGAACTATTTCTAAAAAATATTGAATTATTTTATGTAGATTAAATAACAGAAAAGAGCTGGCTTCATCCCAGTCACCAATACTTATTACCAAAAAAAGAAAAAATAAGTAGATGATTAAAGTAAAAGAACTAAATGTTGGCCTTTTAAGATGTTCTGAGCAATCCAGAGAGAACATCTAATTGACACCTTTTTTGTAAGACTTTTTATAGTAAAATTCTTTGTGGTTCTGTCTGTGATAAACATCTCATTTTCTTTCATCCTTTTAAACCTATAAATAAGTTGTAAGAACTGATTTATTATAAATATTACATACTCATTATTCTTAATAGATATGTATTTGTGAGTCTTCTGTTTTTCTATTTTCTTAATTATAAAATCTTCAGAAAGAGAAACTGTGACTTACTACTGCCTTTGTAACCTTTCTTTGTATCTAATAAACTTCACTGTACAAAGCTACTCAGTAATTGTTGTTGAGTTACAGTGGTAGTGAAATTAATTGTTTGCAAAGTCACAGTTTCCTGAGCTAGTTGAGGATTATTTCAGGAATTTGGGGGAAAAAAGAAGACATCAAAGTCTTCAGTAGTGTCACCTCATCCTTCTACTTGTGTAATACCTAGGAAGTTTATTTTAAGCTTCTTGGACTTTTATAGCCAGTCCATCAGTAATTTTGAGTAAGATGATGTAAGTGAAGTAAAGTGAAGTGAAATAGCTCAGTCATGTCTGACTCTGCGACCCCATAGCCTGTAGCCTACCAGGTTCCTCCATCCATGGGATTTTGCAGGCAGGAGTACTGGAGTAGGTTGCCATTTCCTTCTCCAGGGGATCTTCCTGATCCAGAGATCGAACCGGGGTGTCCTGCATTGTAGGCAGACGCTTTACCGTATGAGCCACCAGGGAAGCCCAAGATGATGTCAAGGTGCCAATCTATAATATCTTTTCCCAAGATTTAATCACTGTCAGCTCCTAATAACTGGAAATGAGCATCCACTTTTTGACATAACGACCAGAATACTTTTCAGCCACCTCATCAGATCAGATCAGTCGCTCAGTCATATCTGACTCTTTGCGACCCCATGAATCGCAGCACGCCAGGCCTCCCTGTCCATTATCAGCTCCCAGAGTTACCCAAACTTATGTCCATTGAGTCAGTGATGCCATCCAACCATCTCATCCTCTGTCGTCCCCTTCTCCTCTTGCCCCCAATCCCTCCCAGCATCAGAGTCTTTTCCAATGAGTCAACTCTTCGCATGAGGTGGCCGAAGTACTGGAGTTTCAGCCTTAGCATCATTCCTTCCAAAGAAATCCCAGGGCTGATCTCCTTCAGAATGGACTGGTTGGATCCTGCTTGCAGTCCAAGGGACTCTCAAGAGTCTTCTCCAAGACCACAGTTCAAAAGCATCAATTCTTCAGCACTCAGCCTTCTTCACAGTCCAACTCTGACATCCGTACATGACCACAGGAAAAACCATAGCCTTGACTAGACGAACCTTTGTTGGCAAAGTAATGTCTCTACTTTTCAATATGCTATCTAGGTTGGTCATAACTTTCCTTCCAAGGAGTAAGCGTCTTTTAATTTCATGGCTCAAGTCACCATCCGTAGTGATTTTGGAGCCCAGAAAAATAAAGTCTGACACTGTTTCCACTGTTTCCCCATCTATTTCCCATGAAGTGATGGGACCGGATGCCATGATCTTCATTTTCTGAATGTTGAGCTTTAAGCCAACTTTTTCACTCTCCTCTTTCACTTCTCATCAAGAGCCATGGTAAAGTGTCAAATATTAACTCAGATGTAATGCTAAATTTTGGAAGACTAAAACTGTTTTAATGCCTCAATACTACTTGGGAACTCCTGGAAAAAAGTATTATCCTAACCATTAATTTACTTAAATTGTAGTTTTTGCCTTGATTTTTAAAGAATTTAGACTATTCATACTTCAAGTGCAGTCAGTATTAAATTTTGAGTGGTTTATTTGAGATCTACATTAAATTCATACTGCCATCAAGGAATTATAAGTCTTAATTAAAGGTGACTCTTGATTGACTGATGAGTAATGAGGAGTAAAAGATCTATTGAAATTAAATACAGTAAGCTAAGTACAATGAAATTTTCATCCAAATTTTAGGGGACCTAATAGCATTCTTAAAAGCAGGCATGGTTTTCTTAGTTGGGAGAGGTTCCTTTTCAGTTATGGAGAAATCTGAGACAGCTGTTATTTTAAATGTTCAGAACAAACTAACACTGTTGTTTTCAAAGAACAGACTACTTATTAGTGAATTTAATTTTATATGGACATTAAAAATCAAACTTTACTTTGAATTTGGTTATTTAGTTTTAATTTTCATCTCGGCAGATTCTTGAAGTTATTTTGATATGTTAAATATAAAAAATTAGTAAACACCACACATGAACTTTTGAGAGAGTAATGTAAATGATTTATTATTTTAGATAAATGTTACCCATATGTTTGAATTTACAGTGTTAATTTATTCATTCAGTAAATTAGAGTAAATCATGCTGAGTGATTTTTTTTTTTTTTTTTTTAGTCTCTTCCTAAGTAGATTCAATTATGGTTAAAAGAAGCTGACCTAAACGGAGTGTTGCTTTAGGTGGCTCTTTTCATATTGTGATGTGTGCAGTGTCAGTGAAGCCTCTATACCTACCACAATGCCTGACTTAGCATCAGAGAATAATAGTGATGAACAGAGATTAATAATAGAGATCAGTAGAGATTAATTTAGTACTATCTGTTACTGCCTGTTAACATGAAACCACTATGGAAAGACTAACTCAGGCTGTTGATTATTATCAAATGTTCCAAACATATTGGGACACCAGTCTTGTATCCCAGAATTTCCAGGACCATCCTGATTTTACATATTCATGCTTTAGTGTCAGAATATATTTTGGGCTCCAAAATCACTGCAGATGGTGACTGCAGCCATGAAATTAAGACACTTGCTCCTTGGAAGGAAAATTATGACCAACCTGCTGCTGCTAAGTCGCTTCAGTCGTGTCCGACTCTGTGCGACCCCATAGACGGAAGCCCACCAGGCTCCCCCGTCCCTGGGATTCTCCAGGCAAGAACACTGGAGTGGGTTGCCATTTCCTTCTCCAATGCATGAAAGTGAAAAGTGAAAGTGAAGTCGCTCAGTCACGTCCAACTCTTCGCGACCCCATGGACTACAGCCTACCAGGCTTCTCCATCCATGGGATTTTCCAGGCAAGAGAACTAGAGTGGGGTGCCATTGCCTTCTCATGACCAACCTAGACAGCATATTAAAAAGCAGAGACATTACTTTGCCAACAAAGGTCCGTCTAGTCAAAGCTATGGTTTTTCTAGTGGCCATGTATGGATGTGAGAGTTGGACTATAAAGAAAGCTGAGCGCCAAAGAATTGATGCTTTTGAACTGTGGTGTTGGAGAAGACTCTTGAGAGTCCCTTGGACTTCAAGGAGATCCAACCACTCTATCCTAAAGGAGATCAGTCCTGAATATTCATTGGAAAGACTGACGTTGAAGCTGAAAAACTCCAATACTTTGGCCCCCTGATGTGAAGAACTGACTCATTTGAAAAGACCCTGATGCTGAGAAAGATAGAGGGTGGGAGGACAAGGGGATGACAGAGGATAAGACAGTTGGATGGCATCATCGACTCGATAGACATGAATTTGAGTAAGCTCTAGGAGTTGGTGATGGACAGGAAGGCCTGGCATGCTGCAATTCATGGGGTCGCAGAGTCAGACATGACTGAACTGAACTGATCCCCCATTTGGGGGGCTTCCTTGGTAGCTCTTGTACCTGGGCATGATGGTAGACATGGTTACTGCTCTCTTTCCCCAGACACTTGCTGTCAGTACTGGCTAAGTTAGGTTGTGGCATGATTCCAGATTTATTTTGTTGATTCTTTGACACATCATCTAAACAAGATGTTTGTCCCCTCAGTTGTATGTACTCTCTTTGCTTACCTGCTGCTAAGTCACTTCGGTTGTATCTGACTCTTTGCAACCCTGTGGTTGCAGGGTTGTCTCTGCAACCCTGTGGTTGCAGAGGAGTCTGCCAGGCTCCTCTGTCCATGGGATTTTCCAGACAAAAATACTGGAGTGGGTTGCCATTTCCTTCTCCAGGGGATCTTCCCAACCCAGGGATCAAACCTGCGTCTCTGGTTTCTCTTGCATTAGCAGACGGATTCTTTACCACTAGCACCACCTTGGAAGCCCTTTGCTTTCCTGATACTTGCTTAATTAGAAATAGTGCAGGGCAAGCAGTTAGCCTGTTGTTCAGTGTTTTTAATGTATTGCTTGCTATTTGGGAATCTGATTCTGAAAAGAAGTAAGCCCCAAAGTGAAAAGTGTTTCTCTGGGTGTGTAAATTAAAAATTATTTTTGTAGTTTGGACTAAATGGTATTTTATTATTGAGGAATTAATAAGCCATTATGGGGGAGGGGAACTTATCTAGAGAGGTACTTTGGTTTGAATCATTGATGCTGCCATGCAAATATTTTTCAAAAATCATTAGCCTGTTAAAATCGTTTACATATTTACAAAAATGTACAGTTCTCTTTACCTCTGTGTGCTGATTACTAGCAAATATGTATGTAATATATTCAAGGTTATCTCTTGATGACTTGTTTCTTATCTTTCAAGAGACTGAGCTTAAGTTCATTTAGCGTTTCTATGATTACATAGTTACTTCTTTGGTTTTTCCTCAGAACTGAACTCCTTGATGATTTCGCATTGTTCTCTTGGTTGGGGGAGTATAATTTTTCTTTGTAACTTTAGAAAACAGAGCTAGGATCAGAAGATGAAGGGCATAGGAGCACAGATTTTAATACTCAGTGTAAAGAAAACCTATCCAATAGTTAGGGTCTGTCTGATAATGGGGCTGATATCTCAAAAGTAATACATATTTCCCAGTGGGCCTTGTTGGGAAAAGGACTCAGCTGATGTCTTTTATTGTATCTTACAAGAATCATTTCTAAATTAGGAGTAAAGTTAAATTTTAAGGCCCATTCTAGTCCTATCTGCTGATTTTTTTTTTCCCCCCTAAGTAAATAATATTGGTGTTAGGTTGAAAAACATCAGTGTAACTTGGGACCAATGTTCTACATAGATACTTCAGTTTGATTCTGAGCATATTATTTTACTATATGATTAGTTAGTTAATGAGTTACTAAAAGCAGTAACATTAGAGGTAACTATTTGTGTTTTTACTGAGTTTGATTTCAAGATCTATTTCCCTGTAGTTTTATTGTCTTAATTAAAAAAAGCAGTTTGACAAAGGAAAAATTACTTTAAATGTTTTCACCTTTTTTTAAGGAAGAAAAAGATTTTGTTCTTAAAATGCAAATTATACATTGTTTTATGGTTGGTTTTCAATTAATGACTGACTGCCCACATAGATTCTGAAGCTTAAAATACACTTTGAATGAAATCTTTACAGTGGTTTAACTGCAATGAATAAATGATGAAATATAAAACTTGGTAACTGCAGAATATTTCATGTACATAAGTAACTTCAGAAGAAAGAGCATTTAAAGGTCTTTGAAAGG
This sequence comes from Bison bison bison, assembly GCF_000754665.1. Lineage (NCBI taxonomy): Eukaryota > Metazoa > Chordata > Mammalia > Artiodactyla > Bovidae > Bison > Bison bison. Next base: position 854,331 of record NW_011494886.1, read on the forward strand.
GAATACTTAGCTTTATAATGATTCCTATTTTAAATTCATTGGCACTTTACAAAGGTAATAGTCTCAATTTCAAATGTTTGGTGGGCATTAATTATTTAGGCTGTCTATCCTGTTTATTAAAAGAAATGCCATGTGAATGTATTTGAAACATTTTAAATCCTTTATTGGTGGTACATGTATTCCCATGGAAACCACAAATACCTCTTTTGAAATATGATGTAAAATAATACCTTTACAAATGTAAAGTAGAACCTGAGAAATTATAGGCTATATCTGAGAAAAGGTAAGCTGCAAAGTTGAAAATTTTTGCTGTGGTTACTTCTTACTGAGATATGAATTGCATGTAAAACTGTAAAGCCATGTGTGTGTGTACATGCAGTTTACAAAACTAATTATACTAGATCACAAAAATGCAGAATAGAAAAGGAAAAAAAGTGATGAATTAGGCTTCATTAGAATTAAAAATGTTTGATCTTCGAAAGACATCAGTAAGAAAACAAAAGCAAACCAGAAATGGAAGAAAATATTTGCAACACATATATCAAACAAAAGAATTATATCCAGGATAAATAAAGAAATCTTGCAACTCAGTTATCCCTCAGTATGGGGGGTGGAGAGAAATTGGTTCCAGGACACCCTGCAGATACCAAAATCTGCATATGCTCAAGTCCCTTATTTAAGTTAGCATATCATTTGCATATAACCTATGTACAGTCTCTCATATATTTAAATCATCTGTCATTTACTTTATAATTACATTGTACTTAGTACAATACAAACACTTTGTAAGTATTTGTAAGTAAGAATTAATACTGTGTAAATAGTTACCAGTGTGTGGGAAAATTAAAATTTTTCATTTTGGAACTTTCTGGAAAACTTTTTCAAATTTCTATCTGTGGTTGGTTTAATCCTCATATGGGGAACTCACAGTTATGAAGGGCTGACTATATAGACATTTCATCAAAGAAGATGTGCTAATGGCTAATTGGAACTTTAAATTTTATAAGTCTACTTTTGTATTTGTTTAGTTTATATCAGTTCAGTTCAGTCGCTCAATCGTGTCCGACTCTTTGCGACCCCACCAACAGGGGTCCCTGCATACCAGGCCTCCCTATCCATCACCAACTGCTGGAATCTACCCAAACCCATATCCATTGAGTCGGTGATGCCATCCAACCATCTCATCCTCTGTCATCCCCTTCTCCTCCTGTCCTCAATCTTTCCCAGCATCAGGGTCTTTTCAAAGGAGTCAGCTCTTTGCATCAGGTGGCTAAAGTATTGGCGCTTCAGCTTCAACATCAGTGCTTCCAATGAACACCCAGGACTGATCTCCTTTTGGATAGCAAGGAGATCAAACCAGTCAATTCTAAAGGAAATCAGCCCTGAATATTTATTGGAAAGACTGATGCTGAAGCTGAAACTCCAGCACTTTGGCCACCTATTGCGAAGAGTGGACTCACTGAAAAAGATCATGATGCTGGGAAAGATTGATGGCAAGAGGAGAAGGGGACAGTAGAGGATGAGATGGTTGGATGGCATCATCGACTCAGTGGACATGAGTTTGAGCAAACACTGGGAGATAGTGAAGGACTGGGAAGCCTGGCGTGCTGCAGTCCTTGGCGTGCAAAGAGGTGACACAACTGAGTGACTGAAAAACAAATGATAAACTCTCCTTAACATTTTCAACAATATGTGAAACATGAACTTCCAGATGTTCAAGCTGCATTTAGAAAAGGCAGAGGAACCAGAGATCAAATTTCCAACATCTGCTGGATCATCGAAAAAGTAAGAGAGTTCCCGAAAAACATCTATTTCTGCTTTATTGACTATGCCAAAGCCTTTGCCTGTGTGGATCACAGTAAATTGTGGAAAATTCTGAAAGAGATGGGAATCTCTTTTGGGATGGAAATTCTCTGATAGGAATACCAGACCACTTGACCTGCCTCTTGAGAAATCTGTATGCAGGTCAGGAAGCAACAGTTAGAACTGGATAAAGAACAATGGACTGATTGCACATTGGGAAAGGAGTATGTCAAGGCTGTATACTGTAACCCTGCTTATTTAACCTATATGCAGAGTACATCATGAGAAACTCTGGGCTGGTGAAGCACAAGCTGGAATCAAGATTGCCAGGAGAAATATCAATAACCTCAGATATGCAGATGGCATCACCCTTATGGCAGAAAGTAAAGAACTAAAGAGCCTCTTAATGAAAGTGATAGAGGAGAGTGAAAAAGTTGACTTAAAGCTCAACATTCAGAAGACTAAGATCATGGCATCTGGTCCCATCACTTCATGACAAATAGATGGGGAAACAGTGGGAACAGTGGCTGACTTTATTTTTTTGCAAAATCACTGTAGATGGTGACTGCAACCATGAAATTAAAAGATGCTTACTCCTTGGAAGGAAAGTTATGACCAACCTAGACAGCATATTAAAAAGCAGAAACATTAATTTGCCAGCAAAAATCCGTCTAGTCAAGGCTGTGGTTTTTCCAGTGTTCATGTATGGATGTGAGAGTTGGACTATAAAGAAAGCTGAGGGCAGAAGAACTTATGCTTTTAAACTATGGTGTTGGATAAGACTCTTGAGAGTCCCTTGGACTACAAGGAGATCCAACCAGTTCATCCTAAAGGAGATCAGTCCTGGGTGTTCATTGGAAGGACTGATGCTGAAGCTAAAACTCCAGTACTTTGGCCACCTCATGCGAAGAGCTGACTCATTGGAAAAGACCCTGATTCTGGGAAGGATTGAAGGCAGGAGGAGAAGGGGATGACAGAGGATGAGATGGTTGGATGGCATCACTGACTCAATGGACATGAGTTTGAGTAAACTCTAGGAGTTGGTAATGGACAGGGAGGCCTGGCGTGCTGCAGTCCATGGAGTCACAGAATTGGATAGGACTGAACAACTGAACTGACCTGAACATTTGTTCTCCTTAAATCTGTGGGTATGTTCCACTATAGAGTGCAAGGAAATGCTAGAATTTTACCTTAATTTAATGTTGTCTATTTTGGGGCCTGAATTTCAGGCATCAGACTGTTACAGTTACTACCAGCTACTCAGTCTATTGAATCAAAAATACTGATTTAGTACTCTACTTATAAACATGTTCTGTTTGATTCAATATTATATTCCTTCTACCTGATTCAAAACTGTTAGTATCTTCTTCCGCCTAGGTTCTGAAATTTTTATCTCTATAAGCTGGCAAAAAAAAAAAAAACACCTAGAAAATCTTGCAATTTGGGAGGCCACACTTAGTAGTTTACCCTAGGTATATTGATGTAGAAAATGAAGCAATTCCTTAAAAAGGAAAAAAAAAAACAAAAAACAACTAACCAATGAAAAGAAAATAGTTGGCACTTACAGCATGTTACCTAGAAATCTCCTAAAGTAAATCTACCATTTCATTATGTATATTAATTTTTTCCCACATTATCACAGGCATCAGTGCTTCTAAAGTTTATCCTGCTGTGTAATAGGGTTCCCTGTTCTTCAACTTCAACAGCATTTTCCTTAACCTTCCTTAAATGTACACCAAAGTTTCCTTGAAATCCAGGAAGCTTCACTAGTTGTCTCTCGAGCACCCTGCCAACTGTTTTAAATTATTTCCTTGTCTTGGCAATTGTGAATTATGCTTCAGTGAACATTGGAATGACCAGGAGCTGACTGTGGCTCCGATCATGAACTCCTTATTGCCAAATTCAGACTTAAATTGAAGAAAGTAGGGAAAACCACTAGACCATTCAGTATGACCTAAATCAAATCCCTTATGATTTTACAGTGGAAGTGAGAAATAGATTTAAGGGCCTAGATCTGATAGATAGAGTGCCTGATGAGCTATGGAATGAGGTTTGTGACATTGTACAGGAGACAGGGATCAAGACCATCCCCAGGGAAAAGAAATGCAAAAAAGCAAAATGGCTGTCTGGGGAGGCCTTACAAATAGCTGTGAAAAGAAGAGAAGTGAAAAGCAAAGGAGAAAAGGAAAGATATAAGCATCTGAATGCAGAGTTCCAAAGAACAGCAAGAAGATATAAGAAAGACTTCCTCAGCGATCAATGCAAAGAAATAGAGGAAAACAACAGAATGGGAAAGACTAGAGATCTCTTCAAGAAAGTTAGAGATACCAAGGGGACATTTCATGCAAAGACAGGTTCGATAAAGGACAGAAATGGTATGGACCTAACAGAAGCCGAAGATATTAAGAAGAGGTGGCAAGAATACACAGAAGAACTGTGCAAAAAAGATCTTCACGACCCAGATAATCACGATGGTGTGATCACTCACCTAGAGCCAGACATCCTGGAATGTGAAGTCAAGTGGGCCTTGGAAAGCATCACAACAAACAAAGCTAGTGGAGGTGATGGAATTCCAGCGGAGCTATTCCAAATCCTGAAAGATGATGCTGTGAAAGTGCTGCACTCAATATGCCAGCACATTTGGAAAACTCAGCAGTGGCCACAGGACTGGGAAAGGTCAGTTTTCATTCCAGTCCCAAAGAAAGGCAATGCCAAGGAATGCTCAAACTACCACACAATTGCACTCATCTCACATGCTAGTAAAGTAATGCTCAAAATTCTCCAAGCCAGGCTTCAGCAATACGTGAACTGTGAACTTCCAGATGTTCAAGCTGGTTTTAGGAAAGGCAGAGGAGCCAGACACCAAATCGCCAACATTCGCTGGATCATGGAAAAAGCAAGAGAGTTTCAGAAAAGCATCTATTTCTGCTTTATTGACTATGCCAAAGCCTTTGACTGTGTATCACAATAAACTGTGGAAAATTCTGAAAGAGATGGGAATACCAGACCACCTGACCTGCCTCTTGAGAAATCTGTATGCAGGTCAGGAAGCAACAGTTAGAACTGGACATGGACCAACAGACTGGTTCCAAATAGGAAAAGGAGTACGTCAAGGCTGTATATTGTCATCCTGCTTATTTAACTTCTATGCAGAGTACATCATGAGAAACACTGGAAGAAGCACAAGCTGGAATCAAGATTGCCGGGAGAAATATCAATAACCTCAGATATGCAGATGATACCACCCTTATGGCAGAAAGTGAAGAGGAACTAAAAAGCCTCTTGATGAAGGTGAAAGAGGAGAGTGAAAAAGTTGGCTTAAAACTCAACATTCAGAAAACGAAGATCATGGCATCTGTTCCCATCACTTCATGGTAAATAGATGGGGAAACAGTGGAAACGGTGTCAGACTTTATTTTGGGGGGCTCCAAAATCACTGCAGATGGTGACTGCAGCCATGAAATTAAAAGATGCTTACTCGTTGGAAGAAAAGTTATGACCAACCTAGATAGCATATTGAAAAGCAGAGACATTACTTTGCCCACAAAGGTCCATATAGTCAAGGCTATGATTTTTCCAGTGGTCATGTATGGATGTGAGAATTGGACTGTGAAGAAAGCTGAGCACTGAAGAATTGATGCTTTTGAACAGTGTTGTTGGAGAAGACTCTTGAGAGTCCCTTGTACTGCAAGGTGATCCAACCAGTCCATTCTGATCTTCTTTGGAAGGAATGATGCTAAAGCTGAAACTCCAGTACTTTGGCCACCTCATGCGAAGAGTTGACTCATTGGAAAAGACTCTGATGCTGAGAGGGATTGGGGGCAGGAGGAGAAGGGGACGACAGAGGATGAGATGGCTGGATGGCATCACTGACTCGTGGACGTGAGTCTGAGTGAACTCCGGCAGTTGGTGATGGACAGGGAGGCCTGACGTGCTGCGATTCATGGGGTCGCAGTCAGACACAACTGAGCGAGTGAACTTAACTGAACATTGGAATGAGAGAGAGGTCACTCTGAGATTCATATTTCAATTCCTTTGGATATATACCCAGAAATGGGATTGCTGGATATTATGGTTGTTCTTTTTTAATTTTCAAATTGCATATTGTTTTCTGTAGTGCCTCTTACAGTTTACATTCCCACTAGCAGTATACATGAGTTCCCTTTTCTCCACATCCTCACAAGCATTTGTTATCTCTTGTCTTTTCTCTAAAAGCAGTCTTAACATATGTTATTTGTTTTTTGGTGTTGTGTGAGAACCTCTTACATTTTTTATATTAAGCCCTTATTGGAAATAGGTTTGTCAGTATTTTTTTTCATTTCATAGGTTGCCTTTTCAATTTCCATAGGTTGCCTTTTCATTTTCTTTACTGTGCAGAAGCTTTTTAGTTTTCTTTGCTGTGTAGAAACTACTTATTTTTGCTTTTGTGGCCTTTGCTTTCATTGTTAAATCTAAAAAGTCATTGCCAAGAATAATTGTTTCCTCTAGGAGTTTTTTTTAAGTCCTCATTAATTCATTTTGAGTTGATTTTTGTGTTTAAGATAGTGATCCAGTTTCATTCTTTTGCCTGTGGCTGTCCAGTTTTCCCAATACCATTTATTGAAGAAAATACAGTTCCCTCATTGTATATTCTTTGCTCCTTTGTCAAAATTAACTGACCATATATTGGCCATATAACTGGCCATATATTCATGAATTTATTTCTGGGGCTTTAGTTATATTCCCTTGATCTATGTGTCTATTCTTACATCATTACCATACTATTTTGATTATTATACCTTTGTAATATAGTTTGAAATCAGAAAGTTTGATGTTTCTGGCTTTATTGTTCATTGGCTATTCATGGTCTTCTGTAGTTTCATATAGATTTTAGAATTTTTAAAACATTTTTATGAAAAATGCCATTGGAATTTTGACAGGGATTGCATTAACTTTGTCGGTTGCTTTGGGTAGTTTCAATGCTTCAGCAGTAATAATTCTTCTGACCCATGAACACAGGACAACTTTCCATTCATTTGAGTCATCTTCATTTCTTTCATTAACATCTTGTAGTTTCAGTATATTCACTTCCTTGGCTAAGTTTATTCCTAAGTATTTTTTGGTTTTGATGCTATTGTAAATGGAATTTTCTTTATTTCTTTTTCAGATAGTTTCTTGTTATATAGAAATGCAACTGATTTTTGTATATTGAGTCTGTATCCTGAAACTATTGAATTCATTTATTAATTAAAACAGGTTTTTTTGGTGGAATCTTTAGGATTTTCTATATACAAGATCATGTCATCAGCAAACAGAGATGATTTTACTTATGTTTTCAAATTTGGACGCCTTTCTTTTCTTCCTTGTTACTCTGGCTAGGAGTTCTAGTCTACTACTCTATATGATTGGTGAGAATCGCCTTGTCTTTGTTCCTAATCTTGTGATTTTAATTAAAATATACTTCTTTTTTGTTGTGAATCCATTAAGAAATTATTGTAACTAAACTGTTTTTAATACTTTTGTCCCTTTTCTTTTAAACTAGAGTTAAATGTTAACATACCTCCATATTTCATTAGTATTAGAGTATTCTGAATACTATGTATACTTACTGTTACATGCATATATTTTTGTTTTATCTCGCCGTTTCTGGTGGACAGATTTGCTGGGTAAATTATTCTTGGTTGGCAGTTTTGTTTTGTTTTTTCCTTTTAGCACTTTGAATATATTATGCCACTTTCTTGGCCTGTAGAGTTTTTTCTACAAAACCCACTTCTGGCATTATAGGGGTTCCCTTTTGGAGAGAAATTTGTTTCTTGTTGATTTTTAAATTCTTTTTAATATTAGGTAGTTTTGTTATTATGTGACCAAGAGTAAATTGTTTTGGATTTAAATTATGGGGTGAACTATTATCTTCATGAACCTGTATGTCCAAATTTCTCCCCAGGTTTGGGATGTTCTCAGCCATTATTTATTTAACTAGGTTTTCTGCCTCTTTCTCCCTCTCTTTTCCTTATGGGACTCCAGTGGTTAAATCTGTAAGGGTTTTGTGACAGCTGTGATGATTGTTGGTTTCTTCAATGGCAAAAGTTGCTGGGTTCCTCTGCAGAGCAAGTTACTGGAAAGTGTGGTTACCCCCACTGTGTGCTGTCATTTGTTTCTCTTAATGGTATTCCACAAGTCCAGTAGGCTTTCTTGATTCCTATTCATCCTTTTTAGGTCCTCTGAGTGAATTAACTTCAGATGATCTGCCTTCATAAGAGTGGGACCATACTGTGGCCTTGGGACAGGCCAGGCATGATATCGCTTCGGCTCAGGTCACTTGAGTCACAGCATCAACTACTGTGTAGTCCTTGTTGAGCCCTGGGAGGGGATCTGCAGTGTTGTGGTTTGCAGCAGCACATCTAGGTACAGCAGCTAGGGACCAGGCAGTAGTGGTGGCCAGAGAAAGGAGTGTGCATACACTAGATTGCAGGGGACCAGCTATAGGTACCTGTGTAGCAGACACTGATTACAGACACATGTGTAATGATAGAGGCCAGGGCAGTCAGCAAGGGTGGAGTCAGCTGTGGACACACTGGCAGTTGGCTCCCAAAAATAACCGTGGGGCCCTTGACTGTCAGTGTGTACTTCTGTGATCGCAGGATCTTGCTCCAGGGCATACAGATGCATACATAGCAGTGCTGATGAGTGATGGGTGTGGACTGTCAGAACGCATGTGTTCAGTCAGAGTTTCTGGCCCCAAGAACGTACGTGTGATGGGAATCGGCCAAGGGAGTCTAGCCTGGTGTCTTCAGCTGTAGAGGCCTGGGTTGGCTTCCAGCAAGAATTCTGGACTACAGAAGAGACAGGGAGGGGAGGGAATTGAGAGGGACTCATGGACGGAGGAGCTTGGTTGGCTATGGTCCATGGGATCGAAAGGAGTCAGACACAACTGAAGCGACTTAGCATGCAGCACAGCAGCTGGTAGTCTGCAAATGCAGATACCTTGGGATGAAAAAAGGTTAAATCTGTAAGGATTTTGTGACAGCTGTGTTGACTGTTGGTTTCTTCAGTGGCAAAAGTTGCTGGGTTCCTCTGCAGAGCAAGTTACTGGAAAGTGTGGTTACCCCCACTGTGTGGCTCTCATTGGCAGCCCCTGTTCTTTTTCTTTGTTCCTAGCCCTTTCTATGCGTCTCAGCTGTGCAGGTCTCTGGGCGGAGTGAAATGGAGGTAGATCCTTCATGTGGTGCTCCAAAAGGTTAGGGAAGCTGGTCATTCACCAACCCCTCTCTTCCCCAGGGAGAGGAATGCTTTCTAGCTGAAAGTGTGCTCTTGGCGCTGAGCAGCGTAGGCCTGAGGGATGGGACGATGCAGGCAAAATGAAGTTTTGTTCTCCCTTCCTTTTCTTATAGTTTTTCTCAAGTTTTTTGTTCCGCTTTGTTGCTGAAGTTTTTTAAGTGGACTCCTGAGCTTTCTCAGAACTGTTTTTGTTTGTGATTAGTTGTGTAATTTTTTTTTATTTTTGTAGGGGGCTAGTAGCTGGGTTCTCCTACTGCACCATTTTGGTGAGAGCACTACCCAAAATGTTTGATGTTTTAAAAGCAATATTTGGCAAATACAGCTTGATACTGTGATATTATCAATGAGCATTTTTCCCCCTAGCAAACCTCACAAGGGTGTAAAATACACTATCATAGAAAAGTAATCGATTTCTAAACATGGTTACCAAAGCATATTTTAAAGTTGTTTATGATTATTCTATTTACTTAGCTTCTAGAGTCTAATGTGAAGATATTACTTTTCCCTTAAAATTCAATGATAGGTACATATGACTAGGTACTGGAGAGATATCTAGAATCTTGAACTAAGAATTAAGAAAATAGTTTTATATTCAGCTGCAATGATTAATTTGTAAATATAATTTTTGTATGTCTAAAACATATGTATTAGATGACTTCCTAAGAAGTCATCTAATTAATTAAGTCATCTAAGAAATTAATGGGTATGTGGGTTTTTATTTTGATGGTTATTGCCCACAGATTTGTACTTGACAGCAATGCACACTGCCACCAATAGTATATGAGAAGAAAACACATCTTTTAGTGCATTTATTAGCTTGTTCTGTATTTACATTACTACTGTACTTTATTAAGGCTCTAAATGATATGCTGGTGAGTTGAATATGTTCTTGTGCATACAATTTTTCCTTTCTCCAAAGTGTCAACTCTCATGTACTCATGTATTGGATAAATTAGGCTGTTTATATATATAAAAAAAATCCTTTTAAGCTTTTTTTCTTTATTTCCCTTATTTAATGTTGAAAAATATATCCCTTATTCTTCTTTGTTGGGCATAGATATGGAGAAAGTTGAAAGGTAGAAGGAGACAGTGTTAAGTAGGGAGGAAGTAGGTTGGTGATAAAGAGTTATAGTTTTCATTGAATTATTATTTGTGGATACTATCTGTTATTTGTAGAGCACTACTCATATGCCAGGCTCTGTTGTAAACATTCACATGAACCATCTCATTTAATCCTTATGGTCACCTTGAGGTAGGAAGTACTATTTTCCCATTTTATAGATGAGGAAACTAAGGCTTTGAGGGGTGAATTTACCAAGGTAATTTCTAGTGAAGGGCTTCTAGGTTAGGGCTCTTTTGTTCTTTGGTGCCTACCAACTGAGAGAACACATGTTAATACTGACTATAATAATTAGAGTTCACGTATAGTTTGCGTTTGTTAAATGCAAGGCATTGTCTTAACTGCTTTTGTATGTATGAATTCATGTACCCCTCATAACAACCTTGTGAGGCACTTGCTAGTATGATCCTCATCTTTCACATGAGCAAACTCAAGCTCAGAGCTTAAATAACTTTGCCAGTGCCCCCAGCTATGAAAGCCCGGATTAGAACCCAGCCAGGCTAGTGTGAGAGTCCACACTGTGTCACAAATACTGGAAAGATCACTGGCCTGGGAGTCAAGAAATACAGATCTGGATTTGTGTCCCAGTTGTATCATGGGTGAATCCTTGGGGAAATCCCTTTATCTCTCTGGCTCTCTCTACCCTCAAATGTGAAAGCAGGGCATTTGTTTCTGGATAATTCCTGAGGCTTTTCTTTCAGTAACATTTTAGAATTCTTCAAATGAAAAGTACTAAACCAGGCTGCTGCTTTGGATTCATCAACTATTAAGGACAGTCTTAGACTTTAGCAGCTATGTTATTCCACAGCCTCTGAGAATACACCTAGAAGAGGCGCGGCTGCTACAGTTGGACGCATTGTCTTCTTCCAGCACATCAGGTGCCTTTGCAACTGTACAGAACAGAGCTCCATACTCCAGTGCATGTTGCCATTTGAAGGCTATTTGTAAGAAGATATCATATGACCCACTTCACATATGGGTGGACCCTCATAAGGAAAAAAGCTCTTAAATTAAAAACAGTTGAGATATATATATATATATATATATATATATATATATATATAGTCATCCCCTGCTAAGAAAAAATGTTTGGCTACAATGTGACATGCATGCATTTTCTCAGAACAACTCACTTCCTCATCCAGCCCTGTTAAAGATCTGTTGCACAGATTTGTAGCCAAGTTCTTAAGGTAGATTTTTTTTTCAACATTTCACAAAATAGGGAAACATTCAGGCATTTACTGGTTATTAATCATCTAAATATTCTAAGCCATCTCTTCTTATTTTCAAGTGAATGCAGATTCAACCAAACTGACTTTTAAAAATATATGAGTTGAGGACTTTGTACTGTTACACCTCCTTTTTCTTTTGGATTCTTGACAAAATCTAGATGAGGAAGGATGAATATAAAAATAAGATCTTTTATATCTACTTCTCCACATATTTGGTGGCTGAAGTTAGCCTGGATTTTATTTCTTAGAAATTTGAATTACCTAGCTTCTTTATGTACTTACTTTTTGAAAAAGTGTATTTCTCCAAAGCATACTAAATATAAGATAATGCAGTATTCAAAACTGACTTTAGAAGGAGAAAATTAATGACTTTAGAAGGAGAAAATTAAAGTGAGTCTTTAGGATCAGTTATTGAACGTGATAAGAAGTAAAACTTGCATTCTTAATGGTGCGGTGATATCTGTTAGAAAATTCTCTACCCACAAATTGTTATCAGAGGCTGTTTTTCCTGTTGGCCTTTTTCTTTGACCTGCCAAACACCATGCACATTGGTTGGAGGCCTCATTTATTCTATGAACAGAGGAAAGCACCTCGACTTACTGTGAAATCCTGCATAATTCTCTCTGAGAACCTTTGTCTGTTCTAACCCTCACTGCTGAGTTTGCCCAAATCTTTTTGCAACTAAAAATGAGATTCTAGCAAAGCAGTCTGAGCTTCTTTGGAGGAAAAGTGATGGAAGATTTTTGGAGCTTTTAAGGCACTTACATTGACTATATTCTTTCTTCTGTTCCAAGCAACTTAGAAATGCAACATTTAAAAAAAACACACAAAACAGGCTATAGTCAGAAGCAAACATTATGCCTTTCCTTGAATACACAGATGGTGCTTACTCTCTTTGATGTGTTACCCATTCTGAGTCTGTTAGGAAAACATGACTCCTCTCCCAAGTGCATGCCACTGTTCTTTAATATAACATGCTTCAAGCAAGGAAGGGCTATTACAGAACCACCAGATGCTCTTCGCCTTCACATGAACAGTGGTGTTTTCCTCCATGTGATAACATTTAACCTCTCCTATTTTGTTGCGTCTTGTCAATTTCAGGCCAGCAGCATTCACCTCTTCTGGATCTTTCGCCTGCAAATCACGCATGATCCTTTTGATCAGAATTCTTTGAATCAGCTCTGATTCACCTTAATCTTTTATGGGGGCCGGTAAAATGTCACCCATCTTTTGGGGCACAGCAGCCTTTTCCCTTCTACTACTCCTCCCCAGCCTCACAATTGCTTCAATGTCTATAATATGAGCTGCTCACTCACCCCCCTGATACGCCTCCCCGGGGTATTTTACAGTCTTTGTGCGCTCTTTAAGAACTATCATTTTCCCCCTTAGCTGGCCTCTGTAATATACTCCTTCCTACAATTGAGTGAGTATTCATTTCTTCTTTCATTGTGCTATTGAAAAATCTATGTTGTTTTCCTGGATGGAATGTGATTTTTCTCGTGATTCAACTCAATCTGTAGTAATAATCTCTGCTATTAACCACATTGTTTTTGTTTTCATGGACAAATAGACTTTCTGCCCCATAAACCTTTAATGAAGTACATGACCTACATTTCTTCTTTTTTCCTCTTATTTTATCTTTTTTTCTACATGCTTGCAGCATCCACAGACTTGGTTTATAGCTGTAGGTCTGTTGATGTTTTCTGCCTCTCTTACTTCCCCTTCTCCACTCCCTGCTATTGGTCAAATCCCGGATTCTCCTGTGCTCTAAAAACCTAGCCACACTCACCATCAGCATGATAAGCATCATTGGTTAGATTGATGTTTCTCAGGCCCTGCTGTCTATAACTTAGAATCTGGGTGGCTCTGGAGGCTTGAGACTTTGTCTGGTGCTCTGTGGTCAGACCTCATACCCTCAGTGTGGTCAGATGCGCCCTCCAACCCCACCAATAACGTCTGGGTTCTCACTAGTAGTGTTTAGCCTTCACCTCTCCACAGCTTACCTTGATTGCTCTAGCCTCTGAACTTCCGACATTCTTACGATGTGTATTATAGGTCCACAATTGTTATCTACATTTGTAAAAATCTCTAGGCAGTTAACTTTTTTTAAACTCATTTTGCACCAAAATCTGACCTGAACTGCTGACTCTATACATAGAGCTATACATAATCACCACTTTCTTCACTTAAATGTGAATGTTCATATTTCCATTGCAAAAATATTTATATGCTTGATTATGGAGTTCTATAGCAAGCTCTTCAGGAGATGTTTTATAAATACATGGAATAAGTATATATCACCTTTCTAAACATCTGAAAAATTCTGAATTCTAAAATATGTATGCATGCTCAGTCGCTTCAGTCATGTCCAACTCTTTGTGACCCCATGGACTGTAGCCCCCCAGGCTTGTCTGTCAATGAGATTCTCTAGGCAATACTGGAGTGGGTTGCCATGCCCACCTCTAGGGGATCTTCCTGACCCAGGGAGTGAACCCAAGTCTTTATCTCTCCAACGTTTCAGGCAGATTCTTTACCACCTGGGAACCCCCAATCAAAAATATATCCATCCCTAAAACTTTCAGTTAAGAAATTGTGGCCCTGTAGTTATTTGAGGTTATAATCAGATCTGCTGCTGCTGCTAAGTCGCTTCAGTCGTGTCTGACTCTGTGAGACCCCATAGATGGCAGCCCACCAGGCTCCCCCATCCCTGGGATTCTCCAGTCAAGAGCACTGGAGTGGGTTGCCATTTCCTTCTCCAGTGCATGAAAGTGAAAAGTGAAAGTGAAGACACTCAGTCCTGTCCAACTCTTAGCGACCCCATGGACTGCAGCCCACCAGGCTCCCCGATCCCTGGGATTCTCCAGGCAAGAACACTGGAGTGGGTTGCCACTGCCTTCTCCTATAATCAGATCAGATGGTTATATATCTAAAGCATGATAGGCACTGTGATAGAAGAGAAAAAGTAGAAGCATGAGACAGGTTTCCTACTTTAAGTTAGTTTGCATTCAAACTGTCTTGCTTTGTTGTTTAACCACTTGGAAGACACATGAAACAAGGCTGTAAGTTCCTTGGGCAGGGGAACAGATAAGTTCTTTGGCATCCCTATCAGCAGAAAAATATCAATAACCTCAGATGTGCAGATGACACCACCCTTATGGCAGAAAGCAAAGAAGAACTAAAGAGCCTCTTGATGAAAGTGAAAGAGGAGAGTGAAAAAGTTGGCTTAAAACTCAACATTCAGAACACTAAGATCATCCCATCCAGCCCCATCACTTCATGACAAATAGATGGGCAAACAATGGAAACAGTGATAGACTTTATTTTGGGGGGCTCCAAAATCACTGCAGATGGTGACTGCAACCATGAATTAAAAAACGCTTGCTCCTTGGAAGAAAAGCTATGACCAACCTATGCTATGCTATGCTAAGTCACTTCAGTCGTGTCCGACTCTGTGCGACCCCATAGACGGCAGCCACCAGGCTCCCCCGTCCCTGGGATTCTCCAGGCAAGAACACTGGAGTGGGTTGCCATCTCCTTCTCCAATGCAGGAAAGTGAAAAGTGAAAGTGAAATCGCCCAGTCATGTCCGACTCCTAGCGACCCCATGGATTGCAGCCTACCAGGCTCCTCCATCCATGGGATTTTCCAGGCAAAAGTACTGGAGTGGGGTGCCATTGCCTTCTCCGATGACCAACCTAGACAGCATATTAAAAAATCAGAGAGATTACTTTGCCAACAAAGGTCCATCTTGTCAAGGCTGTGATTTTTCCAGTGGTCATGTATGGATGTGACAGTTGGACTATAAAGAAAGCTGAGTGCTCAATAATTGATGCTTTTGAACTGTGGTGTTGGAGAAGACTCTTGAGAGTCCCTTGGACTGAAGGAGATCTAACCAGTCCACCCTAAAGGAAATCAGTCCTGAATATTCATTGGAAGGGCTGATGCTGAAGCTGAAACTCCCAATACTTTGACCACCTGATGCAAAGAACTGACTGATCTGAAAAGACCCTGATGCTAGGAAAGATTGAGGGCAGGAGGAGAAGAGGATAAGATCGTTGGATGGCATCACTGACTCAATGGACATGAGTTTGAGTAAACTCCGGGAATTGGTGATGGACAGGGAAGCTTAGCATGCTGCAGTCCGTGGGATTGCAAAGAGTCCAACACGACTGAGTGCCTGAACTGAACTGAACTGATTGGCAGAATATTGCTAATGATGAGGGTATTTCAGTACAGACTGTTTATTTCCAGACCATTTAGAGAAGACTGAAGTTTATGTCTGTAGAGATCAGTTCTCATAAACAGTAGAACCAAAACTTCCAGCAGCTCTCAGGCTACGTAGATATCCCTAACATGATGGCACTTCTCAGGAGCCTTGTGTCTGAACTAACTGCCCAGAACCAAGAAAAGAGCTGCTGCTGCTTCAGTGGCCCCTGCTGATGGCTCCCAAGGAGGCCTCTCCAAGTAGGATCCATTCTGATCAGGGGCATCCACAGCCTATGGTCATTCCAGCTTGGGCAGGGATTAGATAATTCTGTCACTTTAAATGCCATGAATATGGAATTAATTTGAATATCTTATGAATTGATATTTTAAAAATGCTACTTCTGCTCTTTCCCCCAGAAGTTCACCTTTAGTTCTTAGTTTCAAATAATGGATTTCAAGCGATCATGTCCTAACAGACAACTCCTTTCAGTATCTGTGAAGGAATGTCAGTTGAAGTGGCATTTACAACAAATCCAGACTTGGTGGATGACGTGTTATTTGTAGTTGTTAGCCTGTTCTGGGGGCTAACAGAAAATACTTAAGGCTTTGTTTGGCCATTTAAATCATGTGTGCATGAAGACACAATGCTATGTCAACTGTTGTTTAACTGTTAGTAAGGAGTGTTTGGGCTTCCCCGGTGGCTCAGGTGGTAAAGAATCCGCCTGCAATGCTGGAAACCTGGGTTCAATCCCTGGGTTGGGAAGATCCACTGGAGAAGGGCATGGCAACCCACTCCAGTATTCTTGCCGAGAGAATCCCCACGGACAGAGGAGCCAGTGGGCTACAGTCCATGGGGTGGCAAGGAGTCAGACATGACTGAGCGACTAAGCACAGCACAGCACAAGCAGTGTTTCTTGCCTGATAAAGAAAGGCATCTCTTAACAGCGTATCTTAAACACTCAATTCTGAGTCTAGGGTAGTTTGAAGGTGTGCAAAAGATCCTTGACTCATTTTATGAGCTAAGCAGCCTTATCTCCACCAGAAGGATCCTCTTCCTGTGTCATTTCTACTGCACCCTCCTCCTTAAACCACTGGTGCTGTGAACTCTGTTGCTGTCACTGACAGTTCTGGTTGTGCTTAATCCAGGAGCTGGATTCCAGCTCAAGGAATCTTTGTGCAGGTTGCTCAACACATTAGTGCCAAACTAGGATTATATCTGCTTCTCTATTTCAAACAAAATGGCCTGCTTTGGGCTTTATATTTACAAAATTGCAGTCCCTGAAGGTTAATATTAGCTTTCCATAGCAGGTGATTTCTCTTCTGTCTTGGCCTTCTTTACTATTATTAGGTTATTTTCCTTTAGAAGAAGAAACAGTGTATGTTACCTATATATCTTTTTTTTATTTTCAGGAAAATTCACAATTCCTACATTCAATCAAATGTAAGACCCCAAAGGAAAAATACATGTAATTATTAACTAAATATATTCCAGGATCCTTTAGATTGTTCATAGGAGAGTAATCATTTAGTGAACAGATAAAGACTTATTTATATTTCATTTTCTTCCTTTTTATTACACTCTCAATAGAATTGTAGGTTATTGGTAAGGGAAATGATTCCTATATATTATTCTCACTTTTCTTCAGGAAGGAATATAAGAGTAGTGGTACTCTACATTTAATATATTATGTTTTGTTTCACAATCTAAAATATATTTGGTGTTAAAGATTTTTAGGAGGCTCTTTTTACTTTTTTAAATCTTTTTAAGGTAAGAATAGCATAACATTAACCACAGAAAAGTTCTTATTAGAGTATCTTTTTTCCAGTACCATGAGTTCAGAAATGATGAATTAAATGTAAGACTTGGGAAGGCCCATATTAGTAGTTTCTTGAGAGGAATTAGAATTTGGTTTGTCAAGATAATATTTCTGTACATAGTAACTTGGAGTACAGTACTGTGCCTGATACAGAGGAGGTAGTTAACCCCTTCTTTGAGGGCGTTTAGGTGCATAGATGAATGTATATCAGTAGCTCTGGATTGAAGGTTTACCCTGTGGGCAAATTTGGAGATAAAGTGGTATGCCTGAATAATTGGTACAGCATTAAGGCAAAGGGTTAAGAGCAAAGATGCCCACTGTGACAAGCACAGCATAGCATTCTGGTGTTAAAATGTGCAGGTATTTATTAGTTGTGGAAGTTAGCACATATGAATGCATAATCATTTGGTTTGTATCCTTCAATGAGTGGCATTAATGATGGGGGAGGAAATCTTAGTATTGTATGTGAATGTCTTTTTTGCCTGCAAATAATTTTCTATCATCTGTCTGCCTTAATTAGGTATTTGGCTTTGCATACATATTACAATTTAGGTGAAGTATCACTCTTTTGTGTAGTTTAAGGTAAGGATTATTAAGTAAGACCACAGTCAAGGCAAGAAATTTCATTAAAATGTGTCATATCAGATTAGAATGTATACTCAGTAAAAGTAATGCATTTGTTTACCAGTGATAAGAAGGAACACTGTCTTCCTTTTGGATAAGACAATGTTTTCAACAACTGCTAGGCTGTTATAATTCTGTGGGGACTTAAGAAAAACCCAAAGCTACCTTGTGGGATAAGACATCTAATATTCTCTCTTATAAAAAGCCTCATGATTTAAGTCTGCATTTGAAAAGTTTGCCATGAGGATGTTCTGTAGGCATTTCTGCTTGTAATTGCCTCATTACAATCTTTAACATTATAAATTAAGGGCCTAGACATTTCATTTTAAGGCACTAACCATATCACTGAAGGGTATAAACCATAAATCAGGAGGGAAAATGCCCTTAAGTTAATTTTATAAAGTATTATCCCACAGCAAATGACCATTATGTGTTCAGCCCTGGGCTGGGGCAGATGAAACTTCAGGACTCTGAGAGTCCTAGCTTGCTCAGGAAAAGCCCTGCCTTTCTTTTTCCTCAATAGAGGCTGAAGCCCGAGCAGGAAGTAAAGTAACTTAAGCCGTAGTTTGTATTTGACCATTTCAGACGAAGGTGACTCAGCAGGTGGCAAAACTCTCGAGTACTGAACATTACCAGTCCTTCCCCTCAGTTTTATGCCCTCTCCCCTTTCAAATGCCCATTGTATTCTTCCTTTTGGGGCCTCTTCTACAGTAAAATTAGGAAGAGACTGGATATACTCATAAGAGGAAGGTAGGCAGCTTTGTGTGATGGTTTAAGACACAGACTGAATTTGAATCTTAGCTCTTTGAACTTGGGAACATTGATTTAACTCTCTGAGCCTCAGCTTCCTCATCTCCATTATAGGAACAGTGATAAAATTCACCTTTAGGAGATGTACGTATAAGAATATAAGGACATTCAAAACTTATTGTACAATACTTGCCTTAAGGGGCGAGGAGTAGGGGAAATACCTTGTCGGTCCTTACAAGTTACACTTGTTCTTTTTACTGTGCAGAGCCTTTTTATCTTCCATTTACCTTAGACTCTCTTCTCCAGTCTGTCTTTATAAAATTTCTGAGTCCTAAGGATCTAGAATCTATTTTCATGGTGTTCACACTCTTTTTTTGAACCAGTTCAGACCTAACTGTGCCCTATTTTTGTAGTCGGGACTTTAGACCCAAGGCTTCTAGTCCAGGCACAGGTTTCTCAACATACTCTAGCACCCAAGACTTTTTTAGGGACTGCTGACTGAGAGTGAGAGTCAGAACAGATCCTGTGTATGGATAATACATCAGCAAGTGTTTGTTGAGCATGTACTCTGTTGAGCACCATGTAAGATTTGGGGGAAACCTCCCAGTCACCTTCTTAGAGTGTTAACAGGGAAGAATTTATACAATGGAGTTCATGGACAGAACATAGAAATGAGACTTCAGATCAGATCAGATCAGTCGCTCAGTCGTGTCCGACTCTTTGCGACCCCATGAATTGCAGCACGCCAAATGAAATGAGCCTTATTCTCCCAATAATTAGCAAAGAGGAGTTATAAGCAAATAAAATATCAAGTCTTAGGGCATAAGATCCAGAAAGTCTTTATGCATTCAATCTGTATAATGTATAGTGCATCGATCATAATTGATTCTAGATACTAGATACCTAAGAATTAACTAAAAATTAGTGAAAACAATTTCTCAATTTAAAAGGAAAAGGTTGATTAATATAGCACCCCTTGACATTCACTGAGGAAATGTCCACAGGCTTTTGAGAAACCCTACTTTCTTAAGTACCCCTGTCTTTTATAGAATTCGTAAATGAGTTGAGAATAACAAAGACACAGCTTAGCAGTTGCTGAGCTCATTAACTAGCTAAATAACTATTCCATAACACAAATCTCAGTCTGTATTCAAATCTGTTTCTCAACAAAGTTAGAAATTACAACCTGTCATAACCTTGTAAAATTCACTCATGAATGGTTAAAACCAGCAGTGTTAAATCTGTAAATGCCAAGGGTCTACTATACTAATAAGAGACATTCATGTGAATAGCTTGGGTAATTATTGCAGAGAACAGTAATAATTATATATCTCATTAAACAAGTGCCCAATTAATGTCGTAGTAAATTTTGCTTGATTGGAACACAATCTTTATAGTTGCTCATACAACATAGCCGGCCACTCTCACAACTATTAATAAAAGCGAAAGGGAAATTGACTTCTGGTTCACCGTTTTAGTCATGGTTTAAAGAGGTACTTGATAGCAAAGTAATATCCTTCGTGCCTTGAGGAATCCATACTTAGTGAATTATGTATGATAACCATTTCCTCATGTATTATTCCTTTAGTGTGGTAAAATCATATCTGTGGATTAGGAACTCAGTCACTAGAACACAAGTAAGCAATTGAATATTATAGTCGAGAAACTCCTGCATCAAGGATGATCTGGTATGAAGTATTTATTGAGAAGTTACTATGTTTTTGTATCACACCAGATTCCAGACTGTCAGTGAATTCCCATTCTGATTCCCTCCGTGTGCATACTCCTGCAAAACTGAACGACAATGATAAAATGGAAAGGCATAGTTTGTTTGCTTTTTTTAACCAACTTTATTGAGATATAATTGGCATAATACTTGACCCATTTTAAGTGTACAGTTTGATAAGCTTTGCCAAATGTATACATTCATGTATACTATCTCAATCAAGAACATTTCTATCACCTGAAAGACTTCTTACACATACCACGCACCACACCTACTGTGATTTCTATCACAGAATAATAGTTACATTTTTTATAAAGAATTTCACAGAGGAAGGAAGACAGCATGCTTTTGTGTGTCTAACTACTTTAGCATAATATTTTTGAGATTTATGTTGCATAAATAAATGTCCTTTCATTGCTGAGTAGTACTCCTCATTTTATGAATATGCCACGATTTGTTTAGTATTAAAATGTAGAGGACTGTTTTCATTTAAGATTTTGGGATGAAAGGAATAAAAACTTCTCTTTTTTTTTTTGTAATACCTTTTCCTGGTTTTGTTATTAGAATGATGCTAATTTCATAAAAGTAGTTACAAAATGTTCTCTTTTCTCTCATTTGCATAAAGAATTTATGAGTAGTATTAATTCTTTAAATGTTTGGTGGAATTTACTAGTGATCCCATTAGGGCTATGGAAAGAAGGATTTTGTGTCTTTCAAGACATTTCAGGCGGAATCATGACAGTTTATTAATAAGTTCATTATTCATGCATTCTTCACGTAATCTTTACTCTGAGATTCTCTGGTTTTATAAAAATAGTAAATATGAAAATATTTTGTTATGTCTGGTGTACTATAGGTGGTGGTATAAAGTTACCCAAAGAAGTAATGTGGAAGCTTAGCAGATGCTTGAATTGGGAAGGAAGCAATGGAGGAGATACTAGGTATTACATACCAGGTATGAAGTTGTAGAGTGCTTAGTTTATCAGTTCAGTTCAGTGGCTCAGTCGTGTCCGACACTTTTCAACCCCATGGACTGCAGCATGCCAGGCTTCTCTGTCCGTCACCAACTCCTGGAGTTTACCCATACTCATGTCCATTGAGTCAGTGATGCCATCCAACGGTCCCCTTCTCCTCCAGCCTTCAATCTTTGCCAGCATCAGGGTCTTTTCCAGTGAGTCAGTTCTTCATATCATGTGGCCAAGTATTGGAGTTTCAGCTTCAACATCAGTCCTTCAAATGAACACTCAGAACTGATCTCCTTTAGGATGGACTGGTTGGATCTCCTTGCAGTCCAAGGGACTCTCAAGAGTCTTCTCCAACAAAACAGTTCAAAAGCATCAATTCTTTGGCACTCAGCTTTCTTTATAGTCCAACTCTCACATCTATACATGACCACTGGAAAAACCATAGCCTGAACTAGACGGACCTTTGTTGGCCAAATAATGCCTCTGCTTTTTAATATGCTGTCTAGGTCATAACTTTCCTTCCAAGGAGTAAGCGTCTTTTAATTTCATGGTTGCAGTCACCATCTGCAGTGATTTTAGAGCCCAAAAAAATAAAGTCTGCCACTAATTACACTGTTTTTCCATCTATTTGCCATGAAGTGATGGGAGCAGTTGCCATGTTCTTAGTTTTCTGAATGCTGAGCTTTTAGCCAACTTTTTCACTCTCCTCTTTCACTTTCATCAAGAGGCTCTTTAGTTCTTCTTTGCTTTCTGCCATAAGGGTGATGTCATATGCATATCTGAGATTATTACTATTTCTCCTGGCAATCTTGATTCCAGCTTGTGCTTCAGCAGCCCAGCATTTCTCATGATGTACTCTGCATATAGGTTAAATAAGCAGGGTGACAATATACAGCCTTGACGTACTCCTTTTCCTATTTGGAACCGGTCTGTTGTTTCATGTCCAGTTCTAACTGTTGCTTCCTGACCTGCCTATAGATTTCTCAGGAGGCAAGTCAGGTGGCCTGGAATTCCCATCTCTTTCAGAATTTTCCACACTTTGTTGTGATCCACACAGTAAAAGGCTGGGCATAGTCAATAAAGCAAAAATAGATGTTTTTCTGGAACTCTTTTGCTTTTTCAATGATCCAGCGGATGTTGGCAGTTTGATCTCTGGTTCCTCTAATCCAGCTTGAACATCTGGAAGGTCACGGTTCACATATTATTGAAGTCTGGCTTGGAGAATTTTGATCATTACTTTACTAGCGTGTGAGATGAGTACAATTGTGCGGCAGTTGAACATTCTTTGGCATTGCCTTTCTTTGGGATTGGAATGAAAACTGACCTTTTCCAGTCCTGTGGCCACTGCTGAGTTTTCCAAATGTGCTGGCGTATTGAGTGCAGCACTTTACAGCATCATCCTTCAGGATTTGGAATAGCTCCGCTGGAATTCATCACCCCCACTAGCTTGGTTCGTAGTGATGCTTCCGAAGGCCCACTTGACTTCACATTCCAGGATGTCTGGCTGTAGGAGAGTGATCACACCACTGTGATTATCTGGGTTGTGAAGATCTTTTTTGTACAGTTCTTCTGTGTATTCTTGCCACCTCTTCTTAATATCTTCTGCTTCTGTTAGGTCCATACCATTTCTGTCCTTTATTGAGCCCATCTTTGCGTGACATGTTCACTTGTTATCTCTAATTTTCTTGAAGAGATCTCTATTCTTTCCCATTCTATTGTTTTCCTCTATTTCTTTGCACTGATCATTGAGGAAGGCTTTCTTATCTCTCCTTGCTGTTCTTTGGAACTCTGTAT
>NW_011494886.1:877723-898787 GCF_000754665.1 Bison bison bison
AGTTATCTTTCCTTTTCTCCTTGTTTTTCACTTCTCTTCTTTACACAGCTATCTGTAAGGCCTCCTCAGCCATTTTGCTTTTTTGCATTTCTTTTTCCTGGGGATTGTCTTGCTCCCTGTCTCCTGTACAATGTCATGATCCTCCGGCCATAGTTCATCGGGCACTCTGTCTATCAGATCTAGTCCCTTTAATCTATTTCCCACTTCATTGTATAATCGTAAGGGATTTGATTTAGGTCATACCTGAATGGTCTAGTGGTTTTCCCTCCTTTCTTCAATTTAAGTCTGAATTTGGCAATAAGGAGTTCATGATCTGAGCCACAGTCAGCTCCCAGTCTTGTTTTTGCTGACTGTATAGACCTTCTCCATCTTTGTCTGCCCTCATAGTCAGCAAAAGAGTCTGAAATGCAGTACTTGGATGCAGTCTCAAAAATGACAGAATGATGTCTGCTCGTTTCCAAAGCAAACCATTTAATATCACAGTAATCCAAATCTATGCCCTTACCAAGACCTTTTAGAACTAACACCCGAAAAAGATATCCTTTTAATTATAAGGGACTGTAATGCAAAAGTAGGAAGTCAAGAAACACTTGGAGTAACAGGCAAATTTGGCCTTGGAATACGGAATGAAGCAGGACAAAGCTCGTAGAGTTATGCCAAGAGAACACACTGATCATGGCTTAGTTTATATTCCCTTATAATCTTAGGAACTGAGAGAGGATGGATGGTCCTTCAGCAGGTAATGAGTTTTAGTTATCTTGTTAAGCTGAAGTTTCAAGAGGTATATGCCCTTTTAGAATTTAAGATGTTGAAGTTTTAATAGATACTATCTTTTCATTTATCTCTGAAGATGGCAGATGCTTGAACATATTGTCATGCCAAGAGGTAGGAATCCATGGCAAATATGCGTGAGAGAGTTGAAAAATAAGAGAACGATAGGGAAGTTCTTGTAGATGTGGGAGTGATCTGCAGTAATTTTCTCTAGGCTTAAGAAAATTGTAGAAGAGGCGGATGGATGTCAGTTGGGGCTAGAAATTGGAGGGAACATGTTAGAGAAACATTTGGGAAGGTAAGAGAATGTGTTTAAAAAATAATGTTTAAGGTTTATAAATTAGAGTAAAAGAATGTGAGCAAAAGGAAGACATGGAAGGAAGTATAAGAGTATTTTGAGGATGAAATTATGATATGAGAGAAGACCAAAAGGATTCTAATTCAGTAGGGGAATAATGGTTTCAACTGGAACTCTAGTTTGTAGTTTTTCCACTGCCAGAGCAAGCAGTGTCCAGTGTGATTGTAGACTTGTTGACAATAGCAGCTTGAAATCTTGATTCTGTTTATCACTGAAAATAAACTTTAGTAACTCTTAAAGCTCTGTTTATGGGGTTTTAAAGTCTTATCTAAACAGAAAGAATAAAATATAACACATAGTAACATGTGGAAATTTATTTTTGAGTCAGAGAAAGTAAAAATATTCATTATGATAATACAATTTGAAAAACTAGTTTGTTAGTACCTTGGAAGACAGGAATGAAAATCTACATGACTTTAGTGAATCAGGAAAGTAAGTATGGGTTGCAGCTCAGTAGAAATTGTTACAAGATAGTACATGTAAAGTAGGGAAGTCTAAATATGTTTTAGAGATTCAGACTCTCTCAAGGCTTTCTGGGAAAAAAACACAAGAATAATAATATATACCATATATCCACCAATTAAAATACCATAGGTTAATTCAGTTTACATATGCAAAGCACCAGTCACATGTGAGGTATCATTTAAGACACTTTTCTATATATTCTTGTGATTAAATTTTTTAGAAAGTCAGATATATAACATTTGGAGTAGTTATGGACTAGCAGAAAGAGAGCGCATTTATCAGCCACTATAAAATTAAGTTCCTAAGGTATCTGGTCAGAAGCTAGATGCCAATACATGGCAGAGGCAGGCATCCATAGTCTTTGTCCCTAATGCAGGGCCATCCCTAGGACGTGTGGGACTTCTGTCTATATAAAGAATTTGACCAACTGTTGTATTACAAAATTCACGGACTCATGTGAGGTGTAATGATTTATTGATAGAGAATTACAATATTAGATAGAGAATAAGAACTTAACATTTGCTGATTGTCCAGTCAGTGAAGGTGAAGACTGCTCGTGGTGTCCAGGCACCATTTCTTCCTGCTCTGTCCTAGGAACTCTCTTTTCTTGTCCAATATTTTCAAGTGTACTTGCTGATTTTAAAGCTCAGGCCATGAGAAAAGGGGTAGCTATGCTGTTCTTGCTCATGAAGCCATGTGTGTATGTGTTAGTCATTTAGTCGTGTCTGACTCTTTGCGACCCCATGGACTGTAGCCTGCCAGGCTTCTCTGTCCATGGAATTCTCCAGGCGAGAATACTGGAGTGGGTTACCATTTCCTTCAGGGGATCTTCCTGACCCAGGGATCAAACCCAGGTCTCCTGCATTGTAGGCAGATTATTTACTGTCTGAGCCACCCATAAAGCCATGGCTTATCTAAAATAGCCAGGAAACAAAAGAAAATGCTAATTTTAATTTTAGGTGTTTTTTTTTTTTTTTCTGAGTCTATTTTTCTTGGACCAGGATCAACTATGTAATTTGTAGTCTCAGTGCAAAGCAAAATGCAGGGCCCTTTGTTTAAAAAATAAGATTTTCAGTATGGAGACTGGGTTCCTATATGGACGTAAGAGGTTTGGCCTCAATGAAACGTGTCCTCATATTCTCCTGCCAGCCGCCAGATGCTCTGTGGTGTGGAGGGCATGCACTCCTGACCCCAGACTTCCCTGTACCAGCACTCAGGCCCCTGGCCAGGGCAGAGGGCAGCAGCAGTCACGGGACAGGGGAAGAGAGGGGAAACTGGGAGGGTCTGGGGGTGGCAGCCAAGAAATCATAGACAAGCAGAAGGAGGCAGGACACCCTTGGGCTGAAGTTATAGGTCCCTGAAGCATGCTCTGTTGTCCTTTTGGCCATTTACAAACCACAAATTCATAATAAAATCATTAAGCAATCTAAGGTGGCAACCACAGAACATTGAACCCCAAAGTGGGACCCTTCTGAGCACAAGGCCCCATGTGATTGGTCCATGGAACAGGCCTTGCCTTGAATTTTTACCATTGTGTACTGTGAGTATCAACTGATCATGCCAAAAGCACCCCAGAGTCATGCAGAATGTGACGGGGGAGCAAATTTGTCACAGATATCTTATGCTTTGGATAACGTGGCATATGACAGAGGATATCAAGAATTGATAGTTCATATTTCAGTGAAGTTATTAGTTAGTGATTGACTTATTATTATGAGAGACCCACAGGCTAGGGTGTGGGTTTGGAGGAGGATGGCCAGGAAAGGCTCGCTAGGATTGAAAGATAAAAACATTAGGAACTAAAAAACAGATCATGATGTCTGCTATAATAGAGGTATAAATAAGAATAAGAACAACAGGAAAAGTAGGAGTAAATAAATTAACTTTGATGGGTACTGCAGAAAAGCCTTTTAGGAAAAAAAAAATTGACTTTAGTCTGGCCAAGATTGGTAGTATTTCAAGTGCCAGAGGCTAAGTGGCAGACATTCCAGACTAAAAAGACAGCCTAAGCAAAGACAGTGAAATGAAGAACATGCTGATAGATGTGCCCACATGCTGGGATTTTCAGGCATTCTTGTATTACAGTTCTTGAACGTCTCTTTTCTAGGCGCAAGCAGGGCTTATAAGAATATAGGTTTAGGAATCAGACAAAGCATCCACCACTTACAAGCTGTGTGACCAGAGACACCTTACTTAACCACTCTGAGCCTCTGTTTTAGTCATCTGTAAACTAAAGACCTGGGTTTTACAGAATTATTATAAAAATTAAATGAGGTAATGTCTGTAAATACTCCAGCCAGCACCCTCAGTCCAGTGAAGGAGAAAGCAAATAGATGTGAAAATTACACATGCTGTGAAAATACAGAAAGGAAAGTGACTCTCTCTGCCTGAGGGTTTTGTGCTCTGCTTCCTGAAAGAGATGATATTTGAACTTGGGGCTGAAAGGTAAGTATGTGTTTATAAGCCAAGGGGAAGCTGAGAAACATTCTCTCAGGCTGAGGTTTAGAAATGATGAATCCCTTTTATGAGCTGTTTGGGGTTGGGAGACAAGGAGTAGCGAGAGGAAGAGAAGCAGACCATATATACATCTATAAATAAAAACAGAATAACCTTTCATTACCACCCCAAACCCCTTTTAGCCGATTCAAAATATCAGCCTCTTCCACCAGGAAGAGGCAAGAGCCCTTCTGTGCTGAGTGCTCCCTTGAGTAAGATGCAAACCAGTTTGCATGAGAGCTTCTGTAGGAGATGTTCTGTGCATTTTCTTCCTCTACAAGAAGGCTGGAGCTGAGAGAGAGACAACACTCAGGAAATGCCGTTGCTTTTCCCATCCTCACGTGAAACAGTTTGCTTCATTGGCAGACATTTAACAAGACACGGTTGGCTCTTTAAAATAGGAGTCTTAGTGGTCTTGGTTGATCTGTTTTATCATGTGCTTTGTGCTTTAAAGTGCATGTCTTTTTCTGTCTTCTCCCTCCAGACTGAACACTTGCCTCTGCAGACTCAGTTCAAAGAAAGAGAGACTGGAAATGTCCAGCACCCTGTGAGTAACATGATCCTCTAACGGGGTCAGCCCAGGTGGAGCCAGTGACCACCATGTTTATTAAAAGATCATTTTATTTCCATGCAACTTCATTTTCTTCCCCTCTGCTATCTGAGCACCTGTAGTGTGATTTCGTAAAGTCCTTGAGCTGGTTTATTCCTCTTAGAAGTAATCAAGTTATATGAAACCAATAACCTGACAGAGGATCAGTACCAGCGACAACACAGAGCACCAGGGAAGTTCATTTTATGGTGTCAGCTGTGACCCAGAGTCAAGCAAGGAAGAAAGGTCAAGACAAGAGGCTGTTTTTTGAAAGCACTTCTTATTCTCAGCCATGTTGGGCATACAGTCAGATACTACCTATGCATTTCACTGTATCTCTCCCCTGATTCCCCATTTCTGAATCCTGAGGCTTCTTTTGGTTTGGTTTTGGTTATTTAATTTAAATCTCTGTATTATCTCATGCATGGATTCCAAGCTTGAGCCTTGCTGAGAGACTCCTGCAGTTCACAACCTTGTTTTTCTCCAGTTTACCTTAACTGATACCAGTTCCAAATTTCGAAGCCTGAAACTGACCACAGTCCCCATTAGTCACAGTTTTCTGTTTAGGAGATGCCATCACTCTTAGGTATTATAAGCAACAAGTGACTAGAAAATGATAAGCTGTTGACACCTTGCCATTCAATAAATAGCTTGTGTGTAATGAATTCTGTGCTTGCCTGTTTTCACCCAAGAGCTAGAAAAAATGCAAACAGCTGCTCAACTAATGTAAGCAATGTTTGAATTTTTAGAATGGACTGAATAGCAGGAGATTCGACTGTGAAGATGAGAATCCAGTGGGGGAGGACGGGACTCAGCAGATGTACCCCTTGTATGATCAGATGCGCTACCAAGACGGGAGCCCTGGCAGACACCATCCATATAGCGACCTGGAGGGAGTCTACATCAATCCCCGGGAACATTATGTGTGAAGGTCCTCTTTCTCCAGTGCTGTTTTAACAAATGTTTATTCTTAGATTGGGGGGAGAGAAACTGAGGCCAATAGTTATGATTTTATTCTCTTTCATATAAAGCAATCCCAGTCTAAGTGTATCGGAAGTTGTGATGAATGACTTGGCTCCAAGAGCGAATTTCTTTCTTTCATTAAGAGTTTCTTAGCCACCAGCTGTGTTTGTGAACTTGACTCTAGCTTTGTGTGTTTCTGTGATGATGGCGTTTAACTACTAACACTTGGCCTACAATGACATGTTCATTTAAAAGTAGAGCATCTGCCTGGGATGACAGCAGTGATTCTCCAGAAAGAAAGGCCCCAGCTGGGAATATTAACCTCACTGGGTCTCAGGCAGACCAACCTGTTCATTTGTAATTCAAACAGGCAGAAAAAAGAGCTCAGAATCCATCTCACTAATTATGTCGTGGAATTTGGGCTTTCCTGACTTGTTTAGTACAGTTAACAATACCTGCTTACAAACAAGAGGCTAAGAGGCATACTTTATTGTTTATCCCAAAAACATAACAAAAGGCAGTTTAAACCTTCAGGTCTGTTGGTTGCTTTTATACTCTTGTGATATTGTACTGTGTGTTCCTTCTTATGATCTCAGGATCACCAAGGTCCTGAGGGATGTATATTTCTTGCTATCATCAACCTAGTCTTGATGAACTGTGTGCTTACCAAGGTTCTTCTCTTACTCGGTCATTGTTCCCACAGTTCTGTTCTTTGCAGTCCAGATTAGCCCATTTCCCACCTGTTAAAATCTAAAAGCCCTTTCTAAATGGTGGACAGCCTTGAGCCTTTTCCCTCTTTTCTGTGGTATTATATATGACAGGCTCAGCTTTCACTGCTGAAATTTCTTTCAAACTAATCCTGTCCACACAGGCTTCAGCTACCCTCTGCATTCTTCAGACTTCTTATTGTCCATGTTTTATCTACCTCAGGGGAAAAAAAAAAAAAAAAGCCTGATGGAAAAAGCACCATGAAATAATCCTTGCTTTTAAAAGCCAGGTCAAAAATTTGAAAACCTAAAAAAAACAAAAAAGCTGCATTAATATGGCCTGTGTGCTAAACCCACATGTGGTCCTTGATCCTTCCTCCCCATCTTTACCTGGTCAATAATAAGTGTAAAGAGATGCTAATAGCAGATATTACAGTGACTGGCTTACTAGTGTTTTCTACAACATCTTGGTGCCTGCCAGTGTCTGTCTGGAATTTTCTCACTTCCCTTTGCCAACTTTCCCTCACTGAGCTTTGAAGGTAGCAATTATAATGGGGTGAGCAGAGTGGGGAGCATAGGTACACGTGCAAGTGTCAGTGTCCCGTCCTCACATCTTAGACAAGCATTGCTTTACTATGTGTTCTGGAAGCTTATGGTTCTGTCACAGATATGAAAACACTGCAGACTTGTCATATATTAGGAAAGAGTGACATAAGCACTGAAATAAAATAGTACACATTTCCAACCTAAACTTCAAGGGATAGGAGAATATTAACATAGATTTCTACTGGGATACCAAAGATAAGTTATGATTCACATTCCTCTGACTCTCTTTCTTGCTTGTGTATTTATTTCCTTTTTTCAGTTGCCTTGCTTTATCAGAAAAATTATCCAAGTTGTTCTACAGTAGTAATACAATGCCACCCTCCTTTACATGGATGACCAGCAGTTCTGTAAAAGATTATAGTTGTCACTGCTATTTACTTGCTAAGTCATGTCAACTCTTTGTGACCTCATGGACTAGCCCGCCAGACTACTCTGTCCTTGGGATTTCCCAGGCAAAAATACTGGAATGGGTTGCCATTTCCTTCTCCAGGGGATCTTCCTGACCCAGAGATGGAACCTGCATCTCTTGCACTGGCAGGCAGATTCTTTACCACTGAGCCACCTGGGAAGCCCCAAAAGATGATAGTTAAATGGAATCAAAGGGTAAATACCAGGGACCATCATTGCTGTATCACTGCACTACCTCAAAATAAGTTCACTGCCCTTGCTAGCAAGCTGGCCCAGAAAGAAGGTACCTAACTTTATTACTTGAAATCCCATCAGTGAGTTAATGTAACTGAAGGTATAGGGATCCTTGCAATGTCTTCCAGTAGAAAGTTGACTCTAGACAGAGCTCTCCTTGATAAGGAAGTGGTTTATACATACTGGATGTTACAGTGGAAGATACTGAGGTGCAGTCACTCCTTTAGTGAGCTTTAAAAATGGGGGATGGTTTCTTGGGTCCTGGTGGGGAGCAAATTGTTGGATTAGTGTTACAAAAGAAGACCTTGGACCTCAAGGGGAAGTGAGATGTCTTCATTGGCACTAGGGAAAGAGATTGGAAGCACTGAGCTTCAGAACCCTTTGACCTGTATTTCTGCCTCCCTACCAACAAGTAGCCACTATTGCAAGTTTTTACATTCTTGGTGTAATTGTAGAAAAGAAATCTCAGGGTGTAGACACCTCTTGCAACAGCCAGCTAGTTCAATATCCTCTTTGCTTCTCTGTCAGCTATGATATTTCTTTAACAAACTGGTAGATTTTATAGCTGTTGGCCCCTTACATGGGTCACAGAAGCTGTATAATTGCTTATCCCGGTGCCTTCCATCTGTTCTCTCTAAATACTGAGGGGAATAGAATGGAGCTTTAAAAGGGTTTGATCAACAAGCTCCCTCAAGCAAAAAATGCCATCCAAAATTAGCTTGTTGATCTCTAAAATTGGAGTCTAGACCACTTGAGGATGGACAGTTAAATTTGGAAGTCAGACTCTTCAAGGTCCGTGAGTGAGGCTTAAGGATGTAAGCCACAGCTGATACTAGATACTCTTCTCATAACTGGTTTATTAAAACACACTGAACCAGAAATAAATCCCAGAGTGCTTATCCACTTATGCTTGCAGCTTTGCATTTCAAGGGGGAGTGTGCATGCTCCATCTTAAACAGCCTTGATTTTGTAGATAGCCTAACCTCCAGGAACATGCATCATCGCTGCAATAGCAGATCACCAGATTCTTTGCACACCACACTGAACTAGTGTCAGCATGACTTAGGATTGCTGTGACATAATGGGATAAGAATTTAGATTAATTCTTAAAAGGCAGTGGTTTGTTTTCTCTTCTATGAGGGCTCCTCTATCCTTGGCTTTCTTATATGTTCTATTCAATTTTAGAACATGTAAGAAGGCCAAGGATAGAGGAGCTTGGTGGGCTACAGTCCATGGAGTCACAAAGAGTCAGACATGACTGAGCAACTGAGAACACACACGTAAGAAATAGTGTCAGAACCTGCTAGTTAACTTTGAAGACTCTTACCTGTCCTTGGCTTCCCTGCAACATGCACATGTGTGTGTGGGGGGCGGGGTGGTCAGTTGAAATGAATGTAGAAATGTCAGGGCCTCTACCTGTGGTGTAGTTCTGTGCTTCTCTTGTTCCTGGGCTGAACTGGCAACACCCTTCATCCTTAGGCAATTTGCAGAAACTGTTGTTTGTAAGCCTGTTCAACTGTGGACTATGCTTGGATTCATCTTATGGCCCTTGAAAGGTATTTGTGTTCCTTCCATTAAAATTGTTGTAAGCTGGACTTTATCAGTTTGGTCACTTGCAATTATTAGATGATTTGGTGGGTTTCTGACTGATAGCTCAGTTGGTAAAGAATCCGCCTGCAATGCGGGAGACCTGGGTTTGATCCCTGGGTTGAGAAGGTGCCCTGAAGGAGGGAAAGGCTACCCACTCCAGTATTCTGGCCTGGAGAATTCCATGGACTGTATAGTCCATGGGGTCGCAAAGACTCAGACACAACTGAGTGACTTTCACTTTCACTTTTGGTGGCTTCCAGTAGATGAGGGCTGTAGGTCTCCTCCCCGCAACCTTACTAGGTGGTATATTACACGGAAATCAGGTTTTAAGCCAGAGTCTGCATTATTCATGTACATAAACAAGCAGGCACCAGAACAGACATCCTGTAATAGTCAACCTGTCATGTAAGCTTGAAAAAGTTCCCACTCCATTCTTCTAGAGAGACTATCAATATTTTGTGTAAAAGGGCTATTAGAAGTGAATCCAGTAATACTACAGCTGCTTCAATGTCAGGCAGCCTGATTCTGTTCAACTTCTAGACACAGAGCAGGTTAGTACTCTAGGAATCCTAGAGCTAGTGGGCTTGCTAGCACTGTATGCCCTGTTTGTGAAAGGATGGAGTGCCCTGTAGTATTTTTGCCAATCCACATACCTTTAACACCATTAATCTGACCACTGAAAATAATCACCTATTAACAAAGTCTCTGGTGATGAACTCTTGTGGTAGTAGCCTCTGAAATAAGCTTTTCGAATGCTAACTAACAACCTTTGGAGGCTATATTCCCAACTAGGAAATTTCAGATGTTAACTAAACGCTTCTAGGGTGTACGGTAAGACCATTTAACAATCGCCAAAATAATTTAAATTACATTCAACATAACAGAATTTCTTAAGGATTCGTTGTTACCACACTTTCACACTGGGATGCACTATATTCACTGCTCTAAAGTGAACCACCTGCGGGCATTTCTCCTTAGTGGCAGCCTTTTCCTGCTTAGGATGGGGGTGTGTGTGTGTGTGTATGTGTATGCATGTATGCATCAGAGAAAGAGGGGAGAGAAGCCCACTTAAATTCACAGTTGAAAAAAATTTTGGAGTTCACACATGCAAGAAAATCCTCACATCTATAAACATCTATTTCCAGCCCATTTTATTACCTTGCTTTAGCGTTTTTTTATAGTACTTTAGCATTATTTCTGCAAAAAGGTTAGAAGTAGGTTCAGATGCCTTTTTGCCTTAATTGCCAAAATATATAAAGTAGTTTATTTCTAATGTATTTCCATTTAATAGGAAAAGTATTGTCTAGTCATGTTTGTTTGATTGTGGAAATTTGGAACTACAAGTAGACTAGAATAAAGAGAATGTCAGCAATTCAGATGACACTAAACATCTTTTTATCAAACATTATCAATTGAGACTATGATGTAGACATTCCTTCTATATTTCAAGGATAAGGGAAACCACCATTGACAAAGAAAAGGATTCTCCATTCCAGAGACTGGGAATAAATTCCTTTCATTGGTCCATTCCCCCAGAATATCCCAGCCAGTGTTTGGGGGATAAGGCCATGATGTATATCAAATTACATACCTACATACCGCCCTCACCAAAAGTTCGGTTCAGTCACTCAGTCACGTCCAACTCTTTGCAACCCCATGGACTGCAGCACGCAAAGCTTCCCTGTTCATAACCAACTCACAGCTTACTCAAACTCATGTCCATCGAGTCAGTAATGCCATCCAACCGTCTCATCCTCTGTCGTCTCCTCCCGCCTTCAGTCTTTCCCAGCATCACCGTCTTTCCCAATGAGTCAGTTCTTCACATCAGGTGGCCAGAGTATTGGAGTTTCAGCTTCAGCATCAGTCCTTCCAATGAATAGTCAGGACTGATTTCCTTTAGGATGGACAGGTTGGATCTTGCAGTCCAAGGGACTCCCAAGAGTCCTCTCCAATGCCACAGTTCAAAAGTATCAATTCTTCGGTGCTCAGCTTTCTTTATAGTCCAACTCTCACATCCATACATGACCACTGGAAAAACCATAGCCTTGACTAGATGGACCTTTGTTGGCAAAGTAATGTCTCTGCTTTTTAATATGCTATCTAGGTTGGTCATAACTTTTCTTCCAAGGAGCAAGTGTCTTTTAATTTCATGGCTGCAGTCACCGTATGCAGTGATTTTGGAGCCTGAAAAAATAGTCTGTCACTGTTTCCATTGTTTCCCCATCTATTCGCCATGAAGTGGTGAGACTGGATGTCATGATCTTACTTTTCTGAATGTTTAGTTTTAAGCCAACTTTTTAATTCTCCTCTTTCACTTTCATCAAGAGGCTTTCTGTTCTTCTTCTCTTTCTGCATATCTGAGGTTATTGGTATTTCTCCTGGCAGTCTTGATTCCAGCTTGTGCTTCATCCATCCCAGCATTTTGCATGATGTATTTTGCATGTAAGTTCAATAAGCAGGGTGACAATATACAGCCTTGACATACTGCTTTCCCAATTTGGAACCAGTCTGTTGTTCCATGTCCAGTTCTAACTGTTGCTTCTTGACCTGCATACAGATTTCTTAGGAGGCAGGTCAGGTGGTCTGGTATTCCCATCTCTTTAAGAATTTTCCACAGTTTGTTGTGATCAAAAAGTTCTAGTTATATGCAATATCTGTCACCTCTAGCTGTGAGGTGTAAGGATAAATGCCTGCATTTCAGATGTTGTGAATATTTATGGAAAACAGCAGCACCTCCATGAATTATAGGTCGGCCGGGCCCTGTCCTCTAAGGACTCCCATTCTAGAGCTGTGTTGTTTACAGTTGCCACTTGCATACAGTTTATACAGGAAGCATATCATTTACTGAGTGCACGTGCACACACGAACACACATACACGTACGCGCACACAGGTCATTTAGACCCAAGGAGATAGATTGCTGCTGCTGCTGCTGCTGCTGCTAAGTCACTTCAGTCGTGTCTGACTCTGTGCGACCCTGTAGACGGCAGCCCACCAGGCTCCCCCATCCCTGGGATTCTCCAGGCAAGAACACTGGAGTGGGTTGCCATTTCCTTCTCCAATGCATGAAAGTGAAAGTGAAGTCGCTCAGTCATGTCCAACTCTTCGCAACCCCATGGACTGCAGCCTACCAGGCTCCTCCACCTATGGAATTTTCCAGGCAACAGTACTGGAGTGGGTTGCCATTGCCTTCTCCAAGGAGATAGACCTAATGGACTTGAAATTATTACTAGATTATGACTGTGATCCCAAACAATCTTCAACAAACAAAAACCTGCTTTCTGAGATGTTTCAATGTTTTACTCCATCTAGAGGTAGGAGACTAAATAGTTCCCTTCTTGAGGTTTTTCCCAGCATTACTATTTAAAGATTTTATGATCAGATTCCCTGTGGCCCAGCAGGACCCCTGATATTATGGCCTGAACCGGTTGTATTTATTATTGTGGTACAGGATTGAACTGTAAAGTTGATTGGAGGAGACTGCAGGGGAAAACCCCTTGGGAATCCAGAACATCAGATTTGCCACACTGGCTTAGAACTGTGGCCTATCCTGCTACAAATATGTCTGACAGCCATGAATAAATGTCTTATGTGTCTCCTCCAGAGGTTAGGAATGTATTTCAAGCATTCGTAATGTCCCTTAATAACTCACAGTGGGTTTATAAAGACGAGAGTTCCATTGATTCCCAAATGCATGGACACCGTTGTTTTAGCTTTCATTATTCTTGCCAATAATGACCAGCTTTTCTGTTTCTTTTTTTTTTTTCTTTTATCCACCCTAACTCATTGATCAGGCTAAATTAAATTCCTCTCAGAAGTCATGTTGCTGGCTCCATGTCCATCATATTTTAGCTACAGGCAGCATTATTTTGTCCTAAATGCCTTAGTTTGCACTTATCCACACTGTGGCTTATTAATGCCTCTGTTTTTTCATGTGGTCTTATGAGAACTTATTGCTATATTCCGTTCAACTGAGCATTTCAATACCCGGAAGAACATTTGTCATCTTAGGTTTCACTATGTACTTGAAATTCCAAGTTCTTTGTAGAAAAATGTTAAGTAGGTGGTGTTGTTACTGGATCCCTGGATTATTCCACTTGTCCATCCAGAAAAGTTCCTGTTTATCCTTTACCTTCTGTTTCTATTTTTAAACCAAAGCTTTAAGACATTACATCTGCTCCAGCCTATTCATTCTCCATGTGAGAATTCATTCTTAGCCTCTTAACTTCATTACTTCTCACTTTCATCCCTAGTAAAAAATTAGTAGTCTCCACCTTACAGGAGTTTTATGGAGCGCGGGGAGAATAAGATGCTTAAGGGTTGTCTTCAAGAAAGCTCCTACTTTTAAAGTGATTTTGTAAAAGCCCCTTGGTTTAGAAATGAGAAACTCTATAGCTATTATTTTTTCCTATCCTTGTTTTGCTATTTATATGTCTGAAAAGTGATCTCTGTCTGAATAGAGTCTGTACTCCGGTTTTAACTTTCTTCTCATTAACCCGTTTCACACTGAAATTGTCCTCTCTACCTTGTCCACCCTGTGAACTTTTTACCTACAGAGCCAGAACTAGTTCTCCCACAATAAATCCCACATCACTTACTTCCATCATTGAACAAATTAATGTCGTCCAGAAAGAGAATCTGGCTGTGGACATAAATCAGAAAGTAAATGTGGTCTCACTCTGGCCCTGGTGAGATCTCACTATGGTGCCTTTGTTTTCCCTTTATAAACTGGGGTTAATTCTGCTGTTTCACAGCACCTGGGTAGTGTGAATCTTGACCAAAAAAAAAAAAAAGATGAAAAGCTTTTTTCAAATGTCTTATACTATATATATATATAAATGCATAGTGAATAATCTGGAGAGTCCTCAAGTAGAAATGTGTTTTTGTGTAGCTCAATTCAGAGAAGTTTTCAAAAGAAATGTTTTACTAACCTGTTCTTTTTTTTAAGTGAAAATTAGTTTCTAATCATTTGAACTGTCTCAGTTTTTCAGTATGGGAAGAGATTAATAGTATACAGAAAATACCCAAGTTATATTTTAACTGTTAAAACTGAAGGGGTTGCATAATAATATAGTGAGGTAAGGAGGAGGATTCTAGCTCAAATGTATCAAGATATAGAAATACAGAGATTAGCTTTGGTTTTGAAATTGTATTATAAATAGTAGATGTTAATGTGGTTGTTTATAGATACTCTTTATTTTTAAGTTACCAGAAATTGTCTTTTATTTTTGCAGTTTTGAACTATGTGGTTCTTGATATGTTTTGAATAAAGTTTTTATCAACTAAACTTTTTCATTTTCATTATTGATAAATAAAGTATGATTAAAATATACATAAAGATTAGTAACCTAATTACATGACTATAAAATTCAAGATTTAAAGAACGTCTTTCATAGAAGTAGTAAATTTCTATACTGAAGTCCTTTTTTAAAAATGATTTTAACAATAGTAACAGGAGTACTTTTATACTTCAAGCAATATTGTAAATATTTTTTAAAACGTGACAAGTTACATATTATTGTAATTGCTTGTGGAAATTACTTAATACTTTTTAAATGAAACTGAATTTATTCCATTTAAAAACTGTTCTTCATTCCTGATTAGTCTTTAAATGTTAAAATGTCCCTTCTTTAATGAAATGGTATTAGTGCCAGATGATAAATTTTAATATGTTCTTACATTTTTTAACTTGGAATTCCTGAATTTTTTTAGGGATGGATGCTTTACTGATCTGTTAGCTCTCAAAATAGGAACCACTTTAAAAGAAACATTTTATGGAGATACCATAATTTTCATCCTCTTAAATTCTAAAAGTCAATGCTGTTTAGTTATTCAGAGAATTTTG
The DNA here is from genome assembly GCF_000754665.1 of Bison bison bison. Lineage (NCBI taxonomy): Eukaryota > Metazoa > Chordata > Mammalia > Artiodactyla > Bovidae > Bison > Bison bison. The sequence continues at coordinate 892,755 of NW_011494886.1, forward strand.
TAATCATCACCAAAGCCAATTTTAGACTATTTTCATTGCCCCAGAAAGAAGCCCACTCCTATTTGCTCCTTGCCTCAGTCCCCCTTCCCATTCCCAGCCCCTGGCAACAGCAGTCTACTTTCTATCTCTGTGAATTGGCCTATTGTGGACATTACATGTAAATAGAATCACATAATATGTAGGCTTCTTTCACTTGGCATAATGTGTTCAAGGTTCAACCATGCTTACAGCATTTATTCATTTCTTTTTATTGCTGAATAATATTCCATTGTATAGATATTCCACATTTATCCAATCCTCAGTTGAGGAATATTTGGGTTGTTCCTACTTTCTGGAAAGAATTATGTATTATTCATGTACAAGCCTTTGTGTGAACATATGTATTTATTTTTCTTCCATATATACCTAGGAGTGGAATTGCTAGATCATGTGGGAACTCAGACTGAACCTTTTGAGGAGCTGCCAGACTGTTTGCCAAAGCTGCGGCACCATTTTACATTCCTACCAACGGTGTTTGAGGGTTTCAGTTTCTCCCCATTCTTACCAATGCTTGTTGTTATCTGCTCTTTTTAATTATAACCATCCTAGTAGGTATGAAGTGCTGTCTTACTGTTTTATAATTTCCCTGACTGCTGATGATGTGTTTTTTTTTGTCTTGTTTTGTTTTCTACCATCCTTTAAAAATGTAAAGTCATTCTTAGCTCATGGGTCATATTGCAGGCTGGTTTTGACCCATAGTTAGCTAACCTCTGACCTAGAGGATAAAGAAAGATCATTAAACCAATATTATAAATACACTGTGTATGTTCATCAATGTAGAGGAAAGCATGAGCCATTGTGCCAAAGAAAATAAAATACTTAGGTATAAATTAAACAAAATCTATATAAGGTCTCAATGATGAAAATTATAAAATGCTGATGAAAGACATCAAAGAAAACCTAAATAAATAGAGAAACTTACCATGCTCATTTATTGGAAACTTCAGTTGGGAAGGGACATACACAGTTGGCACCTGCAAGGTGGTGCCTCCTGGCTAGTACAGTGTTGACATAGACCATCTCTTACTGCACGTATGACATAGAGTCATCAGAAACTAGAGCTACCATCTTCCTGACTGTCATTGGTCTTCACCTCCACACCTGTCTGTCCTGCCATTATATTGTTAGACTCCCAAATAGCCTATGGCTCTTTCTCAGCCTTCATTCTCTGAAATCATGGCCATATTGCCACAAGACAGATAACTACATACCCTCACACTTCCCAGAAGGTCAAAGCAGTGTTGGAATGAAGTCAGAACAAAGGTGAACATGTTATATCTTAGTTGGGTATTGAATGGGTAGGAAATAGCCAGTAAACAAAAGAGCAGACATACTCTACACAAATAGTCGGTTTGGAGAAGAATTCAAATTAGGAGTCAAAAAAATTGGGTATGATGATTGTTCATGTTTAGATAACAGAATCATGAACTCTTGCAACCAGATATTTTTGCCTCTGAATTTCTTCTCCCCAGAGGTTCTGGGAAAAGCCTTGAGATTTATGCTTTCACCAAGAAGTAAAACGTGGGGGAAAAAAAAAATCCCTTCTACAACCTGAAATTGCTGCAAAAAAGCTCTAGAGAAATTAGATGGAAAATCATCCAGAAAATAATTAATTCATATCTCAAACTTTAGCCCTTGAAATTCTAGTCTAATTGTGTGTCTGTGTATGTGTGTGCATGCACATGCTCAGTCATGTTTGACTTTTTGAGGCCCTATGGACTGGCCGGCTAGGCTCCTCTGCCTGTGGAATTTTCCAGGCAAGAATACTGGAGTGGTGTGCCATTTTCTCCTCCAGAGGATCTTCCCATCTCAGGGATCTACCTCGCATCTCTTGCATTTGCATTCAGATTCTTTACCACCAGCGCCACCTGAGTTTCCAAGTTGTCTTTAGTTCATGAATCATGATTAAGAACATCCCAACCTTTTTGTCCACAATCTGCCTCTCTGCTTCTAAACACTTCTCCTCCTACTTACTGATGGTAAAGCCCAGAGGTGCAGTGTGGGATTGTTGCCTTTGACCTGCATTTCTCAGCTCAAAGCAAACCAAAAACTGCTTTGCTGGGCAGAAGAATGTTACCTTGCTCAGTGCAGCAGATGGGCAGAACTGTTCAATTGCTCAGAGCTCACAGTTGCTAATTCCCTAAAATTTGGATTTTCTAAGTAGAAATGTGCAGGGCATAGAGACTTAAGCTGCAACTTCTCTGTAAACTCTCCCATTGTTGTATTGGCTAAAGAAGAAACAAAGCCTTTTCTAAAACGTATAGCACATGCCGACTTTCTGGGTTTTCAGGCATAGCCCTGCTTTCAAAGTTGGTCTTGATTTACCTGTGTTCCGTTAACTCAGAGGTTCTCAAACTTCAGCTTGCATTAGAATCACCCAGAGAGTTAGTTAAAACTCAGATTCCTGGGTCCCGCCTGCAGTTTCTGACTCAGTCGGTCAGGGAAGAGACCTGAGGAACTGCATTTCTAAGAGGTTCCCAGGACAAGCTGCCACTGGTTGTCCTGTAAGACCATAACACTCTGCAGGCCCCCTTGGCTGCTGCTCTTACCTGGCTGTTCATTAGGGTAACTTCATCCACCTGGCTTGCTAGGCATTCGCACACTTGGCCTTTATCATGTGGGATTCTCACACAATGATGAGGGTGAAAGAGGAGAGTGAAAGAAGTGCTTGAAACTCAACATTCAAAAAACTGAGATCATGACATCCGGTCCCATCACTTTATGGAAAATAGAAGGGGAAAAGTGGAAGTAGTGACAGCTTTCATTTTCTTGGGCTCCCAAATCACTGTGGATGGTGACTGTAGTGAAATTAAAAGATGCTTGCTCCTTGGAAAGTTCTAACAAACCAAACAGCATATTAAAAAGCAGAGACATCACTTTCCCGACAAAGGTCTTATAGTCAAAGCTTTGGTTTTTCCAGTAGTCATGTACACGTGTGAGGGTTGGGCCATAAAGAAGGCCAAGTGCCGAAGAACAGATGCCTTCAGACTGTGGTGCTGGAGGAGAGTCTTGAGAGTCCCTTAGACAGCAAGGAAATCAATCCTGAATATTCATTGGAAAGACTGATGCCAAAGCTCCAATACTTTGGCCACCTGATGTAGAAAGCCAAATCATTAGAAAAGACCCTTATGCTGGGAAAGATTGAAGAGGAAAAGGGGGCAGCAGAGGATGAGATGATGAGATAACATCAGCAACTCAATGAACATGAATTTGAGCAAACTTCGGGACACAGTGGAGGACAAAGGAGCCTGACATGCTGCAATCCATGTGGTCACAGAGCTGGATATGACTTAGTGACTGAACAACAACAACAAGAGAATGTGGGATTCTATCGTGGGGAAGGGTACTCTCCTACTCCATTTGTGGTACTTTCATCATTGCTGAGCATTGGTGATACCGAAGCTCCTCGTTACCATAGTCCTGGCAAATAATGAGGCCATGCCTCATTAGCATCACCTTGATACATGGTATTGCCTTTTTAGTTAGTTTTCAGGCCTCACATAATATAGAATTATGTCGTGTTTGATATGTCCGTACCCCTAAGCCCTTTAATTCTTTGCTCCTCTATATTCCAGGACATTCTGGCATTCCAACTTCACTTAGTAGATGGACCATTGCTTTTTCATGCTTCTAGGTACCATGCTAGACATCATCTCCTAGGGTTCTTGACAGGTTGTAAATCCTGTGTCTTTGAAGTATGCTCCCAAATCAATAAACTCTCCCTCATCTGATCTTATGCTCCAGCCCTGCTCAGTCACACAGCCTCAGAACCCAGTCCAACTGGTACTGCCTTGCATCTGCCAGTGGATGTTGGCTAGGCCTTGCAGCTTCTTTGGAGTGAAGTCCCTTTATTCCTTATCAGGCCCAGCATTTCCCAGGGTGATTATGCTGTGACTTAATCCTACTTAGAAGCCTAGTAGCCAGGAGGAGAGGTGTGGGTAGATCTTGAGTAGAGCATATGCTATCTTGAAGGTGGAGGTGACGTCTATATTGATTCCAAGCAAGAGGGAAGTGCTAGCAGAGAATTCAGGGGAGTTGCAAAGAGTCAGACGTGACTAAGCCACTAAGCACAGCAGCACAGAGGACAAAGATTAGTCCCAATTTGCCCAGGACTATCGAACTTTTAGCACAGAAAGTCCCACCGCCCAGGAAACCACTCAGTCACTGAAAATCAGGATAGTTGGTCATCCCAGGATTCTGGAGATTCAACATTTTCAGGGGAATCTTCCCAGATATTCCCATCCCAAGTGTCAGCGTCTCCTTTCCCCCAACTAGTAACAGGTCTGCTTGGTGAGGTGTTTAACCGTTTCTGGAGATCAGCACTAGGTCTACTCCTGAGTTTGGCCTCAGCTGCAGGATATGCAAGCCTATTAACTTAAGCGAGATCCTCTGATTTTTATATTTGACTTTTCTATGGCCTAATAATTGCCTGCAGCTTTTCATTATGCTTTGTGTATCAGTGAAAGTATTAGCTTCTCAGTCATGTACAACTCTTCCCAACCCCATGGACTGTAGCCCACCAGGTTCCTCTGTTCATGGAGTTCTCCAGGCCAGAATGCTAGAGTGGGTTGCCACTCACTTTTCCAGGGGGTCTTCCCAACCCAGAGATCAAACCCAGGTCTCCTGCGTTGTAGACAGATTCTTTACCATCTGAACCACCAGGGATGCGCTGGTGTATATCAGTGGCACTTAGCAAAATTCACACAATCCCATTGTCCTTATAATTCCTACATGTTCCTTAGGACTGTCCCCTTGGGCCAGAGGGTGCCTGTGTTCCCTCTATCACCAGCTGGGTTCTCATTGCCTGTCATGTGACTAGGGATTTGGCCCCCAAATCCTGTGTTATTGATATACTTTGAGGACCACTCCTGGATGCACTGTTGTAGGTTGGCTTCTCTGGAAGCAGATGATGAGACAGGATTTGAGTGTACGGGCGTTTTTTTTTTGTTTTTTGTTTTTTGGTTTTTTTTTGAGACAAACAGCTGTGGAAGGTAAGGGGCTGAAGCAAAATAGGGCAGAAAGACATTAGAACTGTGAGGAAGGTCTGTGAAGCATCGATCCATCCACAGGGAGGTTTGTAGCACGCATGTCCCACGTTGAGCTGAAATGGCTCCTGTCCATGCCCTGCCCCCCTCATTGGATGTAGGCTGCCCAGAAATGGCATGTTCTTGGGTGCGGAGGCCCTTTGCAACAGGATCAAGCCGGGAGCTGAAAGCTGGGGCAAGTCCTTTTCTGAAAGGGGATGTGGGCAGTGCCTTTCCACTGACTACACCAAGAGAAAAACTGAAGTAAGCTGATTACTTTCATTAGATTGGTTACTGTTAATTTATTCTTGGACTAGGGAGTCTTTGTAAGTGGCAAGATAATGTTTACTTATCATACTTTCTCTATATATTCTGCCCCTATCTCCTTCCCCTTTCAAGGGAGTACTTTCTTCATCTCAGAGGAGGTTTTATTCTTTTCTGTGTTTTTTCCCAGAAGCCTAAACCCATTGTTCTGAGAACAGAGTTTGAAGAGAAAGGCAATTTCTCTCAAACTAAAAAAAGATGCTCTAGGATGGTTGGTGTCAAGAGATACAGAGTTTCGGGTGTTTCTGTGTATTTAGAAGAGCCTCAGAGAAGGCAATGGCAACCCATTCCAGTACTCCTGCCTGGCAAATCCCATGGATGGAGGAGCCTGGTAGGCTGCAGTCCATGGGGTTGTTAAGAGTCGGACACGACTGAGCGACTTCACTTTCACTTTTCACTTTCATACATTGGAGAAGGAAATGGCAACCCACTCCAGTGTTCTTGCCTGGAGAATCTCAGGGACGGGGAAGCCTGGTAGGCTGCCGTCTATGGCGTTGCACAGAGTCGGACATGACTGAAGTGACTTAGCAGCAGCAGCAGCAGCAGCAGCAGAGGGAACAATTCCCCAGTAAATATGGGCGGTGAGACTCTTCATTGTCCTAGTCTCAGCTGAGAAGAGCAGTAGGGTGGTGAACCTGAAGAGACA